>NC_133787.1:24561683-24682388 GCF_003597395.2 Chelonoidis abingdonii
GGTTGCCATGCTATGGCATCTGCCAGGGCAATCCAGGGAAAAAGGGCGCAAAATGATTGTCTGCTGTTGCTTTCCCGGAAGAAGGAATGAGTGACGACATTTACCCAGAACCACCCGCGACAATGATTTTTGACCCATCAGGCACTGGGATCTCAACTCAGAGTTCCAAGGGGCGGGGGAGACTGCGGGAACTATGAGATAGTTACGGAATAGCTACCCACAGTGCAACGCTCCAGAAATCGACGCTACCCTCGGACCATAGACGCACACCATCGAATTAATGTGTTTAGTGTGGCCGCGTGCACTCGACTTTATACAATCTGTTTTACAAAACCGGTCTATGTAAAATTGGAATAATCCCGTAGTGTAGACGTACCGAAGTGTAGCAATCAAGTGAAGGCCGCCACAATGCCCAGAGGTTTGCAGCAGGCATAACACCTCCAAGGGCACTGGGAGGAACATGCTCCCTGACAAACTCATGCAATAGCCGCAGAAAAGGTGCAGTCTGCCGTCAGTGCATCCCCACAGTCATTGGCCAGCACACAGAGTGTGACAATTTGGAGCAATCTATGTACAGCTTATGAATTCTGTTTGATATTGGGGACTGTCTGTATCTGGGTCAGAGTGAAAACTCTGTTTTGATTGTAAGGCTAGTCTTTGCCTTCTCTGCTGTCTTTTGGCTCCATGCTGAGCAAAATCCCACAAAGGCAACACGAGAAATTCTTACACCTGGTACAGGGCTAACAATAGAGGGTTGAAGTTTGCGTATCTCTACACAGTAATTAAAAACCTGTGGCTGGCTTGTGCCAGCTGGGGGCTTGTGGGACTCAGGCTAAGTGGCTGCTTATTTATAGTGCAGATGTTTGGGCTTGGGCTAAAGCCTGAGCCTTGAGACTCTCCTCCCTGGCAGGGTCCCAGAGCTCAGACTCCAGCCCAAGCATCTACGTCTCAATTAAACAGCCCATTAGCCCAAGCCCTGTGAGCCCATGTCAAGTGGCATGGGCCAGCCTCAGGTGTTTAATTGCACTGTAGACATACCCTTTGACAATCATCCATTTAAATGGTGTACGCTTGGACAAAGAGATAACTGATGCTCAAGGTAAACAAGATTTTCTTGTCCGAACTCTAGAGAGGTGGTAACTATACACCAGATCATTCAGTCGGGGATTTTGAAATGAAACTGAGCAGGAAGTCTCCTGACAAAGGGGGTTTGATGTTATAAAAGAAAGGAACTCTCACTGATCATTTTTTTCAGGGCGGGCAGGATGGGAGAGAGACTTCATAACGAGAAGCTATATGTTGAAGGACTGGGGAGAGGAAAGATCCTGGATTCTCTAGAGGACTCTAGCCTATGCACAAAGAATGACTGCGTGGTGAAGAAACTGAGGCAGGGAAATTGTGTTTTGCAGTTGACTTTCCATTCTTTCAACTCTCTAGATCTGTTTATCCTTATGTTAAGTAAAGAGTAATTTATTTTAAACTGCTGTGCAAAGTCTATCTGTGTGTGCTTGTCATAAGCCCTTCAAGAGGTGAACTATAAACCCAGAGCACCCATATGGCTAGAGTTACGGGAAACGGTGTGCTTAAGTTACGGGGCAAGCTGAGGGATCAGCACTGATCCTGGGGGTGTAGGGCAAATGGCTCATGTAGCTCAATTTCCATTGCCCCATCCTCAACTAACGCCCTGGAAGAGCTTTCTCATTTCAGATGTGTTGTTACTACTGTGCAAATATTAAAAGGGTGGGCTGTTGGCACAGATAAGGATAATATCCCTGGAGTGCACTCAAAGTGAAATTCTGTCCCCACTGAAATCAATGGGAGTTTTGCCACTGACTTCCATGGGGACAAGTTTTCACACCCATGGTGTACAGTGCATCTGAGACCAAATTCTACCTAGGGGTTATTTAAACTGATCTGGGCCCTGGATGCATGCCTTGCTATCCTGTGTTCATAGTGTCTACTTTAAGTTTTTATTACTATGTAATATCCTTCATTAGTGATGACACAAATATTTTAACCTAGTTAATCTATTGGGATGAACAAATTCAGCTACTTCACTTTCAGCCTAAATAAGAATTTCAGTTAATGGACACTGAATATATAGCAAGTTATCCATAACAGAAAGGATGCTCAGGATCTCACCTCCTCTGTCTTTCTTTGAAACCATTTATATTATTAATTACTAGGTGTTGACTCAATTATTTCTAATTTTTCTCTAATCTTGCTAGCACTTATATAGTCTGTTTTATGTCCTATTTAATGAACCCTTTTTATGAACATTAGAGAACTCATTTCTCTAATACATATTTGTAGTTGACTTTCCATTCTTTCAACTGACTGAACAATTGCCATCATATTTTTTTAAATTTGATTTTGAAAGGTTTATCAGTGTAATAAAAAGTAAATGTTGTCCACAAATATTCCTATTCTTTGCACAGGTTCAATTGACAATCACACTGGATCTTTCTTATTCCAGAATGTAGCCTAGGTTTAAATACTCATGTAGCTCAGAAAACAAGTGAAGAGGAGCATTTTTCTTGTAATAAACTAGCTTAAAGATAATGTTGCATCACTTTGCTAAATAGTTTTAACATTAAAATACACTTACTGGTCACTGTCTTGTCCTTGTCAACAAGGAGAGTTGCACCAGGTTAATGAAGGCATGAATTTTAATTAAAAAATAAACAAGTGTAAACCCCTGCTTGAACACTTATTTTGATTTAGCTTAAATCAATTTGGAACAGGCTTAAACTAAACCTTAATAGACGAGACAAACAAAAATAAGAGCGACCACATAGGAGTTTGCATCAGTATGACTAAAACAGTGCAAGCCTGTGTGTAGAGAAAGCTCCCACTGTCACAGACAGAGTTTATGGTAGGGCTATGTACAACAAGGTTAGTTATGATGTTTAATAAAGTTTTTTTAATGAAATTTAAAACTGGTTTGGGCTAATTTGGTTTAAAGAAGATGCGACTGTCCAGAGATCCTAAGCATAAAAGAGTACCCGTTGCTTTATTTATTTTTTCTTTCCCTTATCTCTTACTATTATAATTTTTTCCTATATTTTGATATCTTTCTTCTAAACTCTAAAACTAGGTATTTCATCCTTTAGATTTGTCTTCCCCATAAACCATTGCTAAGCCACTCCTTTCAGATGTCACCTTTCTCCCCTTACATACTTCTCTCTCATCTCCCCCATTGGTCCCATTCTCTGCACATCACTGTCTTTATTTCTAGTGCCCACACCTTGGACTTCTCTTTGCTTCTAAAGTCTTCACCCACTTTGACTCTGAGTTTACCTGAGATGGATCCAAAGCACAGTCCTGATCACCCTACAAATGAGGATGAAGAGATAATGTAAAAATGTTTGGGTGGGTAATAAAATGAATATGCTGGTGTCACCCTTCAAATACAGGTATATCAACAGCTCTGAAACATTATAGATTTATAGAGCCTGTAAACCCTTCCAGATAATGGTACAATTCTCAAATCTTTATCAAAAGAAGAGCAAATTTATGACTTACAAGCATAAAACATCAACGATGCTTCACAAATGCCAACACTATCCAGGAAATAAGACTAAGCTCCAAAGCGCTGTGCATAAAATAGGAGACTTGGGGGTTCTCAGCATAGCTGACTAAACAATAGTGTCTAACCATCAGTCAGAAGGGCAAATGTGCAACAAGTGTCTTTAAAATCCAACATTCAAGTCATTAATATTGATTTCAATTCAGCTAATCTTCATAAAGCTAACAATATCACCTTCATCAGTTCACAAAATCTGGAAGGAGACCCAAATCTCCTCTTGAATATAGATTATCTGCACATTTAAAAGTAGCAGAGAAGTTATAAAACTGAGATTTTTTTTGAAAAGTTAATTCAAGGTCTTTAACTTCAGATAATATAATGTCCCAGCTACCAACTGGCTAGTATATCATCTTCTGTATTACAAAGTCAGTCATTTTGTCTCAGTAGTACCAATCCAACTGACAGTGTCAGTATTCATTCAGTAACTGATCCAACTAAACTATATGTAAAAAAAAGCTCAACTAAAACACGTCACACCTACTTACCTTTTGTACTCTCCACCCTTTTTGGGGACATTCATTGCAAAATATATTAAATATATTTAAATATTTGTACATGAAAAGACGCTCAGTAAACTGAAGAAAAAAAACAATTACTGAAAAATAAGTCTTATCTTATAGTCATATGGTTTTAAACATGTAGAATGAAATTCAACTTCAGACAGAGGCAGGGAGCCAGCAAATTATGCACTTTCATTAGAAGGGTGGGAAACAAGGCGGGGCCATTGTACAAAAGAACCGGGTGCAGCATTTTGAAACAGAAAACCCGGTATTCATTCTGCATTTGTTCATTCCAACAAGTTACCATATTTAGGAACAATTACTACTTTATAGTCACACAGCAGTTTGATCTCAGCATTACTAATTAGATTACCACCAAAATACTTGCTAACTCAACAATAAAGCAAGATTATTATTTTTAAACATTTTCTTCTATTCACAAGTCTGTACAGCATCACTCCCCCTAGTGGATCAAGAAATGCAATGTATATCAAAATTACTTTGAATTTCTCACAGTAAGAAGAGATGCTCATTGCAGCTGCTCAGAGCAAAAGCAACCAAATCTGCTACACAGTAAGTCTTTCAGCACAGCAATAAAGAATTCATCTTATTTCAGTCTGATTACTTGCTTAAAACATGCATTTTTATTGAGACCATCATTTTTCCTTCCCCTGCCTACCAATTAGCTATAAGAAGAGCACTCAATGAGAGACTATAGCACCATACTGCCAACGAATGGCAAATATTTCTAGGATAGTTTACTTACAACAACAAAATAATAAAAAATAATTAAATCTACAAACTAGCTTAGCTTTGCAGGCAGTATAAACTACAAATTCTGAACAGTGCCTCATTCTCGCTTTCAACAGTAGAATAGCTTTTGTGGTAATCTTAACAGCCAGTTTTGCTACATTTCATTGACTTCAATTATTTTTATATATTTTCAAAACTGACTTTCTTTTTGTATCTATGCCTTAGTATCTTTGTCAGTAGCTGGTATGACAATTCCAGGGCTTTTCCAGGAAAGTAATTGATTAGTCAAATTTTCAAAATATTTTCAAAATCCTTAGTCAAGAAAAGCAGCTACCAATGGCAAAAAGTTTAGATGAACTCTTTTTGACATTTCTTCTTCATTACATATTTCATATCTATTCACAGTAATTCACGTCATGGAAGAAATTTATATATATTTCATCTATGTACTTCAAAAAAGAGCAGCTTGTTTGCTTCTCACCGTATATACATGAGATCTGTATAGCTATGAGAATTATAAAACACTGACCACACAGAGCAAATACAAAACAGGGAAATAGGTAAAATATTTGTCAAACAAATATCTCTGTATATATTATCTCCCAATGGATGTTATTAATACAATTAATGGAATTTAACTTCAGCTAACAGGGATCGGGTTTTCTGGGTATCCTGCTGATATTGGTTTTTTAAATAACAATTGCATATAACATAGATATTTTATATCTTTCTAAATAAAGTTATGACTTTATCCTTTTAAGTAAGCAAGAGGCAGGCTCCTTAATTCAGTGTGAATATAGCATGCTCAGCACCTCACAGAATTGGACCTTCAACTATAATATCAAAACTTCAAATGCAGTTATTTGATGATTTTTAGACTACAGGAACTAAGAATGATGACTGAATAAAACATTAAATTTAAAAACAGTAATTGTTACAAAAACTAGTAACTAAATTAACACATTTCTAGGAAGTGACATTTTACAGAAAGACAAAAGCATACATTTTCCACCAAAATTAATGCCGCTGTCATCATCAACAACCCAACAAAAGCTACAGCTACCTAAAATGGAAATGAAAATGTAATGTATGGAAATATTCTCTTATAAAATGTCCTTAGGCTTCACATGTATTAATGTATTAGTTTGCAAACATTAAGATCAAAGGCAAAGCAACAAATACATCCTAAAAGTTTTAGTCAGATTTTTATTAACGATATACAAGTAGCAAGGCATAAAAAATTAATATGTTCAAGCCTTGAAACGTCTAGTGTAATGATCTCTAGCTCTGCTTACCTCCTTTGCTTTTTGTTTCAGCCTAGCTTGCTCTGGGTCTTCTTGCCTTGAGCGACTCTACATGTTTAAAAAAAATGGGAAAAAAGGTTAACAGATGGTTTAAGAACCCCTCATCTGTTACTGTAAGTTAAAAAATAGCGAAGAAAAGGGAACAGGATACAAGGTGTCAAAGATGGGATGCTTAAAGTCATAGAAGTGCAATTTCAAGCCTGTAGGCCTCACCCAATACACTGTTAAATATTCAGTTGTAAATAAAATCTACACTGTAAGTTTAAAGAAAAAGCCCAATCTATCTCTGTTACTACCAAATCTAAAGTTTCAAGAGAAGTTTAGATTTTGGCTATTTAATACATACACATGCATTTTCTATGAAACAATTATGTCCTAACTCAGAAAAGAAAAAAACCTGATAGAAGTATGGCTTGAAATTGCACTTCTGTGACTTTAAGCATCCCATCTTATATCATTTATTGATTTAAAATCCTTCACAATCAAATAATTATACTCAAATATTTCATTAACAGAAACATATTCTAAGGTTAAAACTGGTATCGATACAGAATGAATACATCTATTAGAAAGTCCTTGTCTCAGCTACCATCAAACTAGCACAATTAAAAACGTGAGCATTCTGTAGAAGCATATTGCGTTTATAGCATAAAAACACATATTTAATGCTCAGCCAAGACATGACTCCTTTCTATTAATTGTCATTCTACAAACTACCAGTGAGACCCTCCTAAAAGCAATCCTTACAAAATATTTTCCCTTCAGAAATAGAAATAAGTAGCTTTCGGATGCAGAAAGAATAAAGCTATATGATTATATATATATATATGTGATCCTTAGAGTACCTCTCTATAGGTATTTATATATTTGTACATAAATACTAATAACTAATTATTGCCTGAATATTTTACGACAATTATGTCACAAATTTAAACCAATATGCAGACACTAAATATGTATTAAAGGTGAAGAGTAATGAGAAATTCCTGAATTCAGATTCATGGAATTCAGTGATCACTCAAACAAAACAAAACAAATTTAGCAGCAGATTAGAAATGTATTATTATAGTTTCTCAATTTATTATATGATTGGCTAAAATTCAGATAGTTATGTATCAAAACCATATCTAGTCATAGTTAAAAAACCTGTGGTTCCCATATGAACAATAATTCTTGTTTGACACATGAAAGGCGTAATTATTTATTATTTGTATATTTCTTTGCATATTAAGTTTCCTGTTATGTCATTTACACAAATACTGATGGAACAGTAGTTCTATCCTTTTTATTTCCTCCACCTTTCCAACTTGGAGAAAGATCTGAGGCTTTGGAAAAGAAAGAGTGAATAATTTGCAATCACATAGATGCTGCTTTTTGTGTGTTTGTGTGTGAAACATCTTATACTGTGCTCTCATTAAAAATGTAGGAAGTTAAAAGTCCATGAAAAAAAAGCAAATGGAAAGCACAAATTAGGAACGGGAAGAGGCTAGCTCCTAGCATGGCAGACATAGGTGTATGGAGTTCTGACTATCTGGTAGCAGATATACTCTAATGTCCTGGGACAAACACAGCTACAACATCTGAATTTTGGCAGGTAAGGGAAAACTCACTCTGAATTTACTGTACTGTTTTTTAACTGGGATTATTTTTCCAACTGGTACTGCATTTAGATTAAAACTATGATGCCAAAAAAAAAAAAAAGGAACAAACTGGAAGAAAAGCTTTTTCTAGATTTGTCTTGACACTGTCATCACACATGCTAGCTTCTTCTTCCAATAGCACCCAGCAGTAATTTTGTGGCTGCTGGCATAGTTAAGGATGGCTTAGCTAGAGAGCTTCTGGAGAACAAGTAATGAGAAGCATATAAATCTCTAATGACTACAAAGTTAAACCAGACAAGATAAAACTTCAAGATGATGTACAGAAGGGGACTTGAAACTACAGTGATCAGGCAAATGCAAAAGCTCACGACAGGTAAATCAATCTAATCAATTGTTAAAGTAGAAAGGTGGGAATAAGGAGATCTGGGTTCTATTTTCAGATCTGAGAGATCTGTGAATGATTCAGCAAAGCAACTAAGAACTTACTTAAATCCATTCCTACTCAGCAAAGAATTTAAACATGTATTTATTTGTCATTCAGTAGGGTCTACATTTATGCTTTGCAGAAAAGGGATGGACTTAAGCACATAGTCAATGGCTTAGCTGAACAGGCCTTGCTTTGTCACCTAGTACAACTCATTTAACCCATTTGTGACTCAGTATCTCCATGTGTAATATGAAGAACTGCTACTGAGGAAGACAGTTTGAACCTCGTTTGAGCAGGATTTCTCTAGAAGTCCCTTGTCCATCCAAAAGCCAGGCTGTCAGATGCTGTGTTGGGGTGGCTGACCCTGCCCCCTTCAGTGACAGTAGGCTTTGAGGTTTCTGCAAGTGAATGCATGGCTGGGAGGCCACCTGGAGAGCCATCACGAACTAGAACCATCTTGGCCACCACGGAGCTATTAAGATTATTGTCACCTTGTCCACCTTGATTTTCATGGAGACACGTGGTAGGAGGGGGATGGGAGGAAAGGCCTACATCAGTGAGTCTGACCATTGCACTAGGAAGCCATATCCTCTGGAACTGTGTCCCTGTGCACTACAAGATCAGTAAGCAGGGCATTTCTTGCTTGCCTGCAAGGGAGGAAGGGGCCCAATTTGGGAATACCCAATGAGGAAATAACTGTTGGGCCACAGGTGAAATGAGCATCCATTTGTGGTCCTCATGCAAATGCCAACTGCTACGAAATTCATTGTCTTGGTAGGTGGATTGCAGAGATGGTGATCTGATATTAGATGCACCAGTTCCATAGCTAAACTGCTGTGTGGAGAGTGGTGTGCACCTTGCTTCTCCCTACTTGTTTATATAACATACAATGGTCATATTGTCTGACCTGATTTGGACATGAGTGAATCAGATTAAAGGCAGGATTTCCTTGCATGCTCTATACAAGGTCGCAGAGATTGATGTGTTGTGGAGTCCAGGAACCTTGAGATGCATGGTCATCCAAGTGCTTTCCCCAGACAAGAGGAGACATGTCTGTGACAAGCATTCTTGTGGATGGGGTGGGAGTAAAAGGAACCCCCACACAAACACTGTCAGTCTTTTCCCAGCAGGTAAGAGATGCTGGGAGGAAGTGAGATTCTTATTAGAAAAAAAGACCCTGTTCAGGGCACAGACTTTTCTCAGCCAGGGACTGGAGGCTGCACAGATGAAGTCTGGTGAGTGGGGGTGTCTCACATATGCTCATGATGCTGTGTGGCTTAGGGAGGACTAAACAGGCCTAGACTGTTGTTTCAGAACAAAGTTGAATTTGGATACCGAGGTCCTTTACTGCAAGGAATCTGTCTTGTGGTAATTAGGCCCTGGCCGCCCAGGTCCAGGACTGCTCCTAAAAATTCCATAGTTGTCGTAGGTTTGAATTGGACGTTCCTGGGTTTACTTGAAGATCCTGGGAGTGGCAAAGGGCAAATAGGACAGTGAGTGCTACCTGCACTTCTCAATATGACCAACCCTTGAAAAGCCAGTTGTCCAGGTATAGAAATATATGGTAGCTGTGATAGCACAGATGTGCTGCTACCACAGCCATGACCTTTGGAGCTGTAGAAAGGCCCAAGGGGAGAACCTTGTATTGAGCCCACTGTAAAACACAGGAATTCCCTGTATGCTGGGATATGTACATGAAAACAAATGTCTTTTAAATTGAGCGCCACAAACCGTTGACGACATTCAGGGAGAGGATTATAGTGGTTAAGATAATCACCTGAATCTTGAGTGGCAGATGAAGACATTCAACTACCTGAGATCTAAGATGGATCTCCAGCCCCTCGGGCTTTTCAGGGACTAGGAACTATTTGCAGTAAAAGCTCTCCTTTCCCCTTGTGTTGAGGAGGTACAGGATCTATGACCCCAGTTGCATCAGAGAATCTGCCTCCTGTTTGAAAATTATCTTGGGAGAAAGGTCCCTGAAAAGGTATGGGGAAGGGACTTTTGGGGAAGCGACAGATAGGAGCTCATCTGTAAGTAGACAGTTGATATGATGTCCAAGACCCATTTGTCCAAAATGTTGCCACCTCAGAAAGAAATGGACCAGGCAACCACTAACAGGGGTGAGTGAAGGAGACATCCCATCAAAATGCTGTCTTTGTGGGTAGTTTGGTTTAGGGAGGGAATGGTTAGAGCCTTGCAAATCCGTGGATATCTGTTTCATATCCATGGATGCGGATGCTGATATCTGCGCATCATTTTTGCGGGTAGTGGATTGGATGCAGTTAAAACTGCGCAGGGCTCTACTCACCACTGGCAGTGCCTGGGGGGTTGGAGGGGGGGCAGCACACTCAGGGCCGGCAGCCAGCAGCTGAGTGGCAGGCTGGAATCAGGGCTGTCCAGCACGCGCTCGCTGCGCCACTTCCTGTCTAGCAGCTTGGGTCCCTTGGGCAGCACCAGCGTCCCCACCACGACCCCTCCCTCTCTCATCGCTAGCCCTTGTGGACAGTTTGCTGCTGAGGATATGAATACAAGGAAAAGATGGCTAGCTGATCGCAGCTCGGATCGCGGGTTGATCCTGGTGGATGTGGATTGGATGCAGATCCATTTTTTTGTATCTGTGCAGGGCTCTAGGGATGGTGGTGGGTCAGTGCATCTGCCACCCTGTACCTTGTGGCACTTTCTCAGGTTCACAGGGTTTGTGATGGTAAAATGGCTGAGGGGCTGGCCAGTAACTCTGCTGCAGTGCCTTAGAGACTTTTCAAAGAAGCACCAGGGTATATATTTCCAAGGAATGGAGGGTGAAATGAAAAGGTTATTATCTTCAAAGAGAAACCTCTACTATTGCCCGGACTTCCCTGGGAAACCCCAATGACTGCAGCCGTGAAGCCCATCTCATGACCACCAAGGTCTCCATGGAGCAAGATGCAGTGTCTGCTGCATCAAGCTTTGCTTGAAGGGATGACCTGGCTACTAATTTCCCTTATGACAGGTTTCAGAGTAGCAGACGTGTTAGTCTGTATCCGCAAAAAGGGAACAGGAGTACTTGTGGCACCTTAGAGACTAACAAATTTATTTCAGAATAAGCTTTCATGGGCTACAGATCACTTCTCTGGATGCATAAAATGGAACACATAGAAAGAAGATATTTAGACATACAGAGAACATGAAAATGTGGAAGTAGCCATGCCAACTGTAAGAGGTCAATCAACTGAGATGAGCTATCATCAGCAGGAGGAAAAAAAAACCCACGAAAGCTTATGCTGAAATAGATTTGTTAGTCTCTAAGGTGCCACAAGTACTCCTGTTCTAATTTCCCTTTGTAAAGGATAGCCTGGAACTGGTGTTTTCATTCCTGTGATAATTTACTAACTAACTCAGAAAGCCTGTTATAGTTAACAAAGGAATACTTCAACATAAGTGCCTGGAATTTTGCAATATGGAATAGTAGGCTAGCTGAGGAAAAGTTCTTTCTGACGAAGAGATCCAATCTCTTGGCATCTTTATTCAAAGGGGCAGATTTTGGTTCATGTAATCTCTTCCACTCTGTGACCACTGGCACCACCAGAGTGGGTCCTGGTGTAAGAATAAATTTTCTGCCCCCTTTGAGGGAACAAAATAGTTTTTGGTGTGGGGATGGAAAGAATGTCAGATGTCACACTTTGATGTGAGATGTGACTCTTCGAGGTGGAAGGGCACCCCAATCCCTGCTAACTCATTACAACTGTAACTAACTAGGGAGGGAAGCCTTAAGGTGTCAGACCCTTTGGTAGCCCTCACGGGCCCTGACCCAGAGCCCGGTGGAGTGGGAGGGCCTGGGCTTCCCTACCAACTCCCATCTGTATGTTGAAGGGCCCAATCCCTCACCAGTAGGTGATATTCCCCATGAGCAACAACCATCATAGCACTCCCACAGTGAATACCCATAAGGCTCAACATTTGAAGAATTGCTACAGGTAACAGCTACGATCTTATGTTTGAAGGCGTAAAAAATTTTTTTTCCTCACCTGATCATACAAAACCAGGCCAGGAGATGAAAGTTCAAGATAATCTGAAAGAGATTCTTAAAGCAACCAAGCTATTCTCTGCAAAGATCGAGAACAAATAATAAAAATGGTCTGGGGGTGAAAGCAGCCAGCCAACTCCCACACAGAACTAAATAAGAGAATTTCTTCAGTGGTGAAGACATACGGTAATGGGTGGCATTAAATAGGTAAACTTATAGTTAAAGGTGAAGTTGATACCATATTTAGAATAATTCAGTGGATTTATGGTTCTGCTACTAACCCATTATTAAGTCTTTATTTAAAAAAAAAAAAAAAAAAGCAGCCTGACTGCCTTTAGAATAACTAGAATTCAGACTTCATGTTATATGGCTCACTGCTGCGATCAGTAGTGGCCTTTCTTGCTTTAATGCATCGGTCAAATTCAGGAACTTTCATCTACCCTTCTTGTCAAGAATTAGACTTTTTAACAGAACGTTTAAAGTGAACTCCTATTTTGCACTGGTTACTGGGTCAGCTTGCAACTGCTAAGAGATTGGCACTGTATAAACAAAAGCCTCAGCACAGTTTGAAATGCATCAGGGAAAATCAAAAATGATAAAACAACAATTACATTATCAAAAGAACATACTTGTATTGGACTGGAAGGGAGCTTCTGGGCCTTCGAGTCCAATCTCTTGCTACTACAGGTACCCTTGTCACGTAATCCTATTCATAAATGTATCAAGCTCCTCAAGCCTCCTAATAAATGACTGTTTTCAGTGTAACAACAAAAGATGAAATCACCTTGTAGTTAACCCACCTTAAGCTAAAGCCCAAGTAAACAGCTGTGTCTGGTCTCTGAGGGTCATCCAATGCAAGTTCTGCTGCTCTGACCTGTAGTAAGAGCAGGTTCCTGACTTAAGGACTATCCAGAGTGCGCAAAGCTAAGTACTCCCAGGAGAGGCGACTCAATTGATTTCAAAGACCCTCAGAAAACATAATGAAGAGCATGGTATAAAGATGCAGAAATAGAGGGATCTCAACTGTCACAACGGCTTGCAGGGTGAGAGGTGGTCTCTTAGGTAAGTCTTATGTGAGTCATAACAGAATAAACCCAACACTTGGACTGGACGCTGAAGCAACTAGGACGCTAATGTAATATGTTTGATATAATTTAGACTACAAAGAAAATGCCATGATGCTCAACACTAGAAGAACCTTCCCATTGACTTTCAAAGGTAGCCCTATATGTGTTAGAATGGGTTCCTGTCTGCATCCTGTATCACTTGCCATACCGGTATTGCCCTGGCCTCTTCTTTTGTCATTCAGTGTTGGACCCATTCTACAACAATATGCATTACCTCACCTTTTGGGGGCAAAGCCAGACCTTTTGGCACCTGCTCCCCTATTTGGTGTAAACATTGCTTGTGCCAATCAGAAGCGAACACACACAGGTTTTGGGCCCCGTCCCCTATGACACTTCTGTGATGTCATAGTGAGTACTTTAGGGGTTGCCCTGCCATGTGCAGGCAGAGAGAGGAGAAAACGTGTCCCGTGTATCCCGTGTATGCCGTAACCGAGCCTGATCACCTCGAAGCCTCTCTCTCAGCTCACGTGTTTCAAATAGAGCTTCTACGTTTGCCGGTCGTGATGTGTTGGTTTGTATTTGTAAGTATCAGTTATTACTAAATGCTGCATTTTGTTTATAAATATTGTTAGTAGATATTTTAGGCATTGTGTGTTTTAGGTTTTGTTAACTCTATTACTAATCATAAGCTGCTCCCTTACCCCTTGTAACTATCCCCAATAAAACTTTAAATTGATTAATTTTAGTTGTGTGTGTGTCTGCAGTTTGCCTCGTGACCCATACTCTCCTTGCATCTCTTACCTATATAGTCTGTTGCCACGTGCAGCCTGGTAAATAACAGGCCTGCATTTTCTTTTGCCCCTGCGAATACGTGGCAATCTACAATATGCAGCATGTTGCAGAAGTCTAATAGGGAGGTGACAGAAGAATAGATCATTGAAGAAAAGCTCCATCTTAAAACTAGTTAGATTTCCCCCACCAAAAGTACTCCTACTAGAATGCTGTTCCAGGACCTCACTCCTCTGATGGTTAGAAAGCTTTGCCCAATTTCCAGCCTAAATTTACTCATGCCCAGCTTATATACATTCATTTTGTGCCAACACTGTCCTTTAGCTTAAATAGCTCTTCTCCCTGCCTGGTGTTTACCTGCCTAATGTATTTGTAGAGAGCAACCATATCCCATCACCTCTTAGTCTACGCTTTGCTAGGCTAAACAAGACAAGCTCTTTTAATCCCTTCTTGTAAGACAGATTCTCTATTCTCCTGACCAGTCTAGTAGAAAGCCTTCATTTTAAAATCTGAGATTTTTATGAAAGGTTTCTTCAAATGCTGATGAAATTGAGACTTAAAAGCACATAAGCTGCCCGAAATGTGTCACAGCTAACTGGAGTGATTTGATACGCTACTTTTAAAAACATCACTGGCTTCTCTTCATACTCCATTTCAACTGTAAGCTTCTTGTCCTTGCTTCTCAGATCCTATACAACTTTGCTCCTGCTCAGCTCTTGAACTCCTACTTACCACTCTACTCTAGTCCCTTCTTGCCTTCTTCACTCCACCTCCACTCAAGTTATCTGACTAACAACCCCCTTTGTGTTCTCTTATTCTGGTCTCCAGGACTTCTTCCAGGTCACCCTTTTTACTTGGACCCCTCCTCCAATCTCAGTCTGCCACATCTCCACCCTCTCTGTCCTTCAAACATAAACTTCTTTCACAACCTCAAAGCCCGGAAGCTTTAAGTAAAGTGGATATTAAAAATATAAACTTTAAATCATGAAACTTTTTTCAGGCACCTGTTCACCATCACTCAGTCACTTCAGTTCCTTTTGGAACCCTTCCCCCAACATTCAACTCTGTGGCCATGTCTAGACTAGGAAAATAGCTGATATATTTTAAATGTGATCAACATACTTTAACTAGCACATTTTTAAACCCTAGGCTTCCTCCTAAGATTCCTTTTGAGGGTTGACCATGACCAGCTAACATGTTTTTAAAGTTGTTAACCCCACTTCTTAGAATTTAAGAACACATTCATTAATTACTTAGCTAACATGTTTTTAAACATGACCTATTTTCCTAGGCTGGGCAGGACGCTATTTTGTCTGTGTAGTCTGTAAGTTCCTTGGAGTAGGGGCCTTGTCATCTTACTTATCTGAAAAGCACTTGGAGCTTTAATATACATAATAAGCTTTGAAAATGTGATTCACTAATGTTAAGTTTAATGTATGTATTCAAAATAAATACTTAAGAGGGGGTTTCAAAGCACGTTTTGTCAAACTCCTTTGACAAAGGAGCTTTCTAAAAATTCAGCTTTTCTTCCTAATATAGCGAAGTATTATTAAATAGAATGAAGACAGTTGCTGCATTTTAAGGCAGGAGATATGCATCCCATGGAGCAGCGGTTCTCAAACTGGGGTCCACGGACCCCAAGTCATGTCCTGCTCCAGGTGTCCTCAAATCATGTCTGATTCCAGGGGGGTCTGTGAGTCATGTCTGGTTCCAGGGGGGCCCACGAGTCATCTCCGGGGCTGCTGGCCCCGCTGATCAACTCCTCCTCTTCCCCACAGTGCCTCCTTTACTCTGCGAACAGCTGTTCAGCAGTGTGCAGGAGGCGCTGGGAGGGAGGAGCAGGGATAGGGCACGCTCAGGGGAGAGCAGAGGTGAGGAAGAGAAAGAGCAGAGGTGAACCAGGTGCAGGGAGGTGGAGGAAGGGGGTAGTGTGGGAATGGGGCCTGGGACTAAGCGGGATTAAGCACCCCCAGGGAAAATTAAAAGTCGCCTTGTGGGTCTGCGAAAAATTTTACATCAAAATGGGGGTCCTCAGATTGCTAAAGTTTGAGAACTGCTGCCATAGAGTTCTTTCTTGCAGTTAGACAGCATTTGCATTTTTTTTAATGAACAAAGTTTACAAGTTTTATGTTTATATTTTAGTTGAATATATCCTCCTCCTGTAGCCATTTGCTCAAGACAGACAGAATATGAATAATTATGCCTAATAATATGATCAGAATTATAATCCCTTTGCTCACAGTTCAATAGGATGTTACAATTTATCCACACAATTTGTAAATCAGTGCTGCACTACATTTTACATTTTATGTCATTTACAAAAATGTAAGATATACCACTAGATTCAGAATCACTTTGGAGCCTTAAGCTTAAAGGACTTGTGCTTTCAGGGCTAGCATGTGATTGTCTTCTGCTTTCAGCAAGCCCTTCCACCACAGTCTAGCGCTAGGCACTTATAACTTCACTTTTTTTTAAATCTATATTGGGAGACTTTAATGTTTCAAATTCATCTTTTTCATTAAAGGTAAGAGTCACAACTGTAGGTGCTACACTATTGAGAGCCACTGCTGTGCCAACAGTTTCAATTTTAAACCTATTTTTCCCATTGATGACATTAGAACTTCACCCACGGCTGCACCAATTTATAACTTTCACTTTTCATTAAAGAAGTTAAATTGGCAACATGAAACACTTTGCTTTCACATTAGCTGTGTTAATAAAAAGTGAAAGTTAAAAGCAGCATAGCTGAGGGTAAAACCATATTCAAAGTTGTGGTCACACTGAGGTGGCATGCAAAAGTACACGTCCAAAAGCTGTTCTTGTTTTGTTTTGTTTTTAATTGTTAAAATGATAGAAAGTAACAACATTTCAAATCCCCAGAACTAAGCCCCCCACTTTCTTATCACAAATGAGTGGGCAGTGTCAGTTCAGAAAGGAGTCTATCTCACAAAAAGCAGCATTGCATCAATTGTCACTCTCATTGTTAGTCTCGGGAGACAGGAAAAGGATTAAATGAGCAGGGAGATTTAACTCTCCTCTCACTCAGAGAGGTGGTTCCTACAGAAGAGGATGGAAGCCCATCAGCACGACTGTAGTAGGGAAATTTGCTATTGCCACTATCTGCACTACATCTGTTCTGTGAATAAAGGACCGTAGCCTTGAGCGGTGTCAAATTCAGCATCATCCGCAAGCACTAAAATTAACTTTATAAACTGTACCAGAATATAATCCTTTGTCCATTAACCTAGTGACAATTTTTACCAAAAAGAGGCCATGAAAAAATATACTACACTCTATGATTGTTGTATTTATTTTTAATACCCAGGAATTTGGTACTACCATTAACACTAAACAAAAAAATACTAAAATGGATGGACTAAAGCTGAGTCCCAGGACCTGATAGGATGATATATGCCATTCAATTAAACATATGGTGAGAAAAATTCATTTGTCAATGTCACACATCATGTGCAATGAAGCCAGTATGATCACCTGAACTAACATTTTAAAGTAGTTTTATAAACAATTTTGAAATGGTCAGCTTCCTTAAACGTAACATGGAATATTTTTTATTTCTTAATTCCTCGGACATAGACAATCCCCATCTACACATATCTAGTGTAAAAAGCATGTGATTATTCAAATATCCATTTAGAAATAATATCAATCCATGATCATCAACTATGGTTTCACATTGTGTTTTCTTCTGCCACCAAGAGCATTTCTATTACTGACCACATATTCAAAATCTTATTCTACTCTCACATGTAAGACATACATCCCAGGTTATTGAGACAATAAACAAAAGAAACAAATAAGGCCCAACACTTCTAATGTAATGCAAAATCGGTGTTCTGCTCTCTTAGAAATCCCATACAAAGCAGACCACATTAAATGTAGAGATAAATTCCTCAGCTGATTTCAGTCTGGCTTTTGACCTTTTTGTTATCCTAAGACTGCTCTTTGCTGACTCTCTCTAAAAATGTAAATTCCCCCACACACCACTGACAGATTCAAAGGCCCTCTCCCTTCCACATCCAGAGGAGAGCAAAGGCTAGTGGATCCTGACTAGAAGTGCATACAAGGTGGAGAGCAGGCTCTGATGCATGTTCCCTCTGTAGGGTTTGGGCTCCATGTATGCAAACAAGGTGTGGCCAGCTGTTGCATGGCATTGTTCTCTCACCCCAGCAATTTTCACCAGCAAGACAAACCAAAATAAGGTAATGTTGATTCAGCTGCTTTCAACTACCTGAAAGGGGGTTCCAAAGAGGATGGATCTAGACTGTTCTCAGTGGTACCTGATGACAGAACAAGGAGTAATGGTCTCAAGTTGCAGTGGGGGAGGTTTAGGTTGGATATTAGGAAACACTTTTTCACTAGGAGAGTGGTGAAGCACTGGAATGGGTTACCTAGGGAGGTGGTGGAATCTCCTTCCTTAGAGGTTTTTAAGGTCAGGCTTGACAAAGCCCTGGCTGGGATGATTTAGTTGGGAATTGGTCCTGCTTTGAGCAGGGGGTTGGACTAGATGACCTCCTGAGGTCCCTTCCAACCCTGGTATTCTATGATTCTATAATCTTGTGTGGATCCTCTTGCCACAATGTGGAACCCTCCCTTGACAACTCATCTCCTCCAAATTTATGTTTTCATATTGAACTCATTACCATGGTGTCTGAGCCGGAGTGAGGGAGTCCAAGACAGGAGGTGGCTGGGAATCACAGTGGGTTTTGGGGGACAACCTCACTCCAGCCACTTCTACCAGGGAGAGAGTAGAGACATTGGGGAAAAAACCTGTGGACTTGACCCATTCAGCTTTCTCCTTCATCATACTCACCATATCACAGACATACACCAAACTTCTTCTATGGGTAGGTTACTCCATAACCAGCTGTTGTATGGTTTGTTGCACTTCTCCCCAAAGCATCTGGTACAGGCTCCTGTTAATGACACGGTACTAGTCTAGATGGACCCCTAGGCTGATCAGGTAAAGCAATTGCTATATTCCCAAAATACTAACCTTAAAAATGAAGCTAACACAGTCCCGTGACTGTACTTTTATTCATAATAAACCACATCACTATTAGAAAGCGTCTACCTGTGATCGATCAATTCTACATCTGCAATACAATGAAAATAGTATAGGAATCCCTATATTCTGCCCAAATTATTGGCAAACTCTATGAGCTACAAGGAGTGGCCATGACATTAGGAGAGTTCCAGTTAGATTAAGGCTATTTTGCATACTGATATTTCAGTATATCTTTAGGTGGTACTCTTTAGTTAGACTTTGCTTTCCCTAAATTCTCTTTTTCCTTCTATGTCTCCCTTGTCTGTAATTCTACTTATCATCCTCTCTAAAATATTTTCAGAATCTAATTCTGCCTGTTAAGATGCTCACCTATTGCCTAATCATGTCCTGATTTGACTACTGCATTTGCCTCCTTTATGATCACTTATTATCAGGGATTCAGAATCCTAGGGTCAAGCTACTTTCTTGCTCAAGAAAATAAGAACATATTCCTTCCTTTCTCCATTACCTCTCACTGCTTTTTATCCATCTTCGAAATCCAATGAATAAATGCCAACTTGGTTTTCAAGTTGTTCCAGAACTCACCCCACTATCGTGCTTTGACCCTTGTCTACTTGATCATCCCACTTATCAGATCACCCCCAGACCACCACCTTGGAGCACTCCAGCCCCATGTTTTAGATAGGGGTATATAGTAAAAGTCATGGATAGGTCATGGGCCATGAATTTTTGTTTACTGCCCATGACCTGTCCACGACTTTTACTAAAAATACCTGTGACAAAACTGTAGTCTTATGCCTAGGTAGTTCAGTTTCCAAGAGCCAGTTCATTCACTGGCCTCACTGCTGACAAGGATGTCAAATAGTAGACCACCAACAGCCATCAGATAGTTACATATTTTGATCAGTAGTTAAAATCCAGCTCAGCTGGACTGGTAACAAAAGTGTCTGTTTAATGCATCTAACTGACAGCTCAAGTCATAGAACAAATATGGCACTGTCTGTACCATTTCTGGAAAGACCAACGAACCAGAAGATGCATACAACCATAGAAGCTGAAGTCTGAAAAGCCCCAGGAAGTCATCCAATCCAACAATCAGTCACTGTGGGATTTTCAAAACTACGCCTAGTTCAACAGTTTTCAAACCTTTTTCATTTGCAGACACCTAAAAAATTTTGAATGGAGATGCAGGCCCCTCTGGAAATCTTAGACATAGTCTGAGGATCTCTGGGGGTCCACTGACCACAGGTTGAAAACTGTCTAGTTCATTGTCAATGTTAATTTTTATCATCAGCCTCTCTGATAGGACTTCAAACTACATTGCTAAATGCGGCAGAAGTTTTCTTATAGGAATATATGACAACACTATGAAAGTCAGTAAGAGCTGGATGGGAATCACCAATTCTTTGCACATAGGCTACTGAACAGCTATCAGAGAGTAATAACTTTCAATCACTATGAAACCGGGTCACATATGAACTGGAGGTGACATGGGGGGGGGGAGAGTTCATTACTCCTTTACCAATCCTCTGAGCCCCCCAGTCCCTCAAGTTATTTAGGATCATTTAAATATGAATATTACAGAGCAAGACAGTTTAAAAAAGAAAAGATCAACTGCAGTTAAGTACCATAACTTAAAAAATACAGACAGATGTACCCATAGAGTGGTTTACATTAAAAAGTAATCATTTATCTTATGCTGTATGAGATTATCATCATATTATATTGTAAAAATAGAAATATATCACAGTGTATAGTAAGATCAATAATATGGTAAGACAAATAACTCCCTTTTTAATATAACCACTGCACTTACCCTCAATCTCCAGGACAGACTCTACTCTCTACCTATTTTTCTGCAAGTTGGGCATTTCCCACACCCAACCTGCCTACAGAATGGTAGGTGATTTAGGATTTTCCCGTCCTCACTTCCATAGATGTTTTTCCTTTCAACGTCCCAATTTTTTCTGTCACGTATAGTTATACACAGTCCACCTGGACTGAGCAACATGAAATGACAGAACAATATTTTAAAGTATGGGTACCACCAAGAAATACGATATTTCAGAGAAGAGGAGAATCAGGGAGGGACCTCTTTCCATTCACCTAAGAGTCTCATGAGGTCCTTGCTAAGAAATAGCAGTCACAGTATGGCACATGACCTCCAGCCCAAAGAATGACACTGTGACATGACACGCCTTTCACGGATAATTTGTTTGTACCCTTATGTGTTCGTATTTTTCTATTATACTGAACCTATCATATCTAATATCTGTAATTTTTATAATATCTGTTGCCCACCATCTACTGCTGGTTTGGAGCAGATCTATGAATTTATCATTTTCGTGCAGTTGGTTTCTTGTAGTCTCACACAAGATTGTTCACTCTTCTAGTTACAAATCCATTCTTCAATCCTTCTGTAATTATCAGAATTCAAGTTGTTGCATTTCTGTGTATTTTCTAGATCTTTGTTTCAGCAGGGTTTAAGGGCACTCAGCATTTTGCAAGATCAGACTCTTATAAATCAAAATGGTTTTATTCTGGAAGTAATGGATAAGAGATCCTTGATCTCCCCAACATCCAACAATAACAGAAAGGAAAACAAACATCACGGAAAAGAGAAAATAATTCAGAAGAGCATAGTTTGCAAACAGATAAAATGTTGAAAGGAATGCAAGATTAGAAGAAAAGAATTCAGAAACAGAAACATAAAAAAGGAAGAAGAAATAGAAAATGAAAAAAATGAACAGAAGATAAGTAATAATTCTATTTGCACACAAACATTTAAGATGTGCATAATTTTAGCATATAATACTGCAAAGTATTTATAATGGGTGAATTTGTGGAACAAAAGGTGACAGAAAGATCTCACAGTCTGACACTTACAAATAAAGGATCAATAGGGGCACTGTAATACCTTTTCATTACCTTTTCCTAGGGTATGTGATAAAATAAAACAAAGTAAGGCTCAGCTATAATAGTCACAGGACTTTGAGACAAAGAAAAGAAAGAGAAAAATAATAAAAGTAAATAAAAGATGGGTGTTCAGAACAAATTCTTCCTTATCACAAACCACACTAAAAGTGTATCTATCTGAACACACATAATAGAGCATAATCCTACGTGAGGAAAATGAGAACAAAAATGCCACAAAAAAGGAAGATAGTTTGAGACAACATAGAAAGATTTTTTTAAAGACATTTTTAACTTGTTTCCTGCTAACCCTGATGATTTGATTTTACAGTTTCCTCATGCAAGTGGTTCTTAAGGCTATTTTAACTCATTATAATACGCACAGAAACCTAAAAAGAAGTAAGACAGGCAAAGCTTACTTGGTTAGACCATCCACTTATGTGGCTAATACTGACAGTTGGGATGGGATGACCAGATACTGTATGTACTTGAGGCTCAATGCTGCAACTACTAAAGGATTCCATAGTAGTAGAGCAAATTCAGAGAAAAAGTGGTTACCTACCTTTTCGTAACAGTTGTGTGTGCGTGCCCTCATGCACAGTTGTCAGAGATTTTTGCCTTAGTGTTATCCATAGGGCTGGCTGTGGCACTCTCTGGTGTGCCAGGCTCATGTAGCAGTATATCAAGTGTTGCCAGCCCTTTGCCCTCTCAGTTTCTTCTTGACAGCAACTCCAAGAGAGGGGCAGGAGGGCAGGTAATGGAATGAACATGAGCAACAAATCTCGAAGAACAGTTACAAAAAGGTAGGTAACTGTTTTTTCTTCTTCGAGTGCTTGCTCATGTTGATTCCATTCTAAGTGACTCACAAGCAGTATTTATGGTGGTGGGCTCGGAGTTCACAGGTTAGCAGCTTATAATACTGTTCTACAGAAGCCAGCATCGTCCCAGTCCTGCTGGGTATGTGTATAGTGGGATGAAAAGGTATGGACTGATGATCAGGTGGCTGCCCTACAGATGTCCTGGATAGGCCCTTGGGCCAGAAAGGCTCCCAAAGAGGCCTGCACGCTGGTAGAGTGGGTGGTGATGATAGCCGGGGGCGGCACCCTCACTTGACCATAGCAGAAGCAAATACTGGCAGTGATCCAAGGAGAAATTCTCTGAGCAGATAAGTGACCTTTCATCCTGTCAGCCACAGTGACGAGTAATTGTGTCGACTTACGGAATGGTTTGGTCCTGTCAATGTAGAAGGCCAGAGCCCTCTTGACATCTACGGCATATAGCCTGCGCTCCTCCTCTGACTTATGTAGCTTCGGAAAGAAGACCAGTAAGTAAATGTCTTGGCTCAAATTAAGCTGAAAGACTACCTTGGGAAGGAAAGCTGGATGTGGTCTTAATTGGACCTTGTCCTTGCAGAAGACTGTTTCAGGCAGTTCCGAGGTGAGCACTCCTGAACAAGTAGTTGCTTATGAGAAGGGTCCCTGAAGAGGGACGAGGAAGGAGGTAGAAGGGTTGGTCGGCTATAAATTGCAGGGTAGAGCCCAACAAAACTGTGTCAAACACCCAGCAGTTCGAGGTGATATGGGACCAGGCTGATCGGAAAGGTGGCGGCACTTAAGGAAGACAGGAATCCAGTGCATTGACTGGAGTGTCATCCTTGGGCGCACCCTCAAAATGACTGCTTTTGGCTGCCTTGGTCTCTGGAAGGACCAGGCTGGGCAGGGGAAAAGATGATGACTGGTGGTGTTGCCTAAAGCCCGTCTCTGTCCTTCTTTCTGAAGGCACCCCAAGACTTCGACAATGGTGGAGGAGATGGGGGGCAGAACTAGCCTTTTGAGGAGTATGCAGGCACAAGGAGCAGAGGGGAGCTCGTAAGTCTTTAAGGCATGGAGCCCTGCATCAATTATCCCCGAGAATAGCCCCATTCCCTCAAAAGGGAGGTCCTGGAGAGTAGTTTGCATCTCCTGGGACAGCCCAGAGGTCTGCAACCAGGAGCTATGACTCATGGTTATTGCAGAGATGACCACATTGGACGCTGAGTCTGTGGCATTCCAGGCCATCTGGAGGACACCTGTGGCCACAGCCTTGCCATCCTCCACCAAGGTGGCAAACTCCTGATTCTGATCCTGTGGGAGCCTCTCCTTGAACTTGCTGATGGAGTCCCACAGCTTGAAATTGTATCTGCCGAGTAGGGCCTGATTGTTAGATATCCAAAATTGGAGGCTGGCTGTTGAATAAATCTTTTTGCCAAATAAGTCCAGCCTCTTGGCATTTTTATTCTTGGGGGTGCCACTCGCCTGGCCCTGCCTGGCCCTCTCACTGACAGCGGACATGACCAGGGACCCCGTGAGAGGGGACGTGTATAGGTATTCAAACCCCTTTGTGGCAATATAGTACTTCTTTTCCTCCTTCTTGGATGTGGGCTTAATGGAAGATGGGGTCTGCCATACAGACTTGTCAATTTTCAGGACGGCTGGGTGAATGGGCAACGTGACCCGGGCTGGAGCGGAGGAGGGGATGACATTGAAGAGGTGGCTGAACTCCTCAGCTAGCTCCTTGACCTCGAACTTCAGGTTGGCAGTAACCCTCTTGAGTAGGGTTTGGTGCTCCCTGAAGTCATCGGGGGGGCACTGCTGGTTTTTGAGGGCCCTGCTGCCGCCTCATCTCCATGTGCTAGGGGTAGCTTGTTCGATGGAGCCTGTGAGGAGTGGTGGGAGTATGGTGCCGGCATAACAGGCCACGCACCCCATCCTCCACCCCCAGGATCCAGTATTCCCACTTGGTGGGCCACTGTTCTTGATCTCATACTGGTGCCAAAGGCACCTTGCCAGGTTCCCGGCTAGGAGACTATTTGTCCTTTATGGGGGAAGGCTCAACTGGCCCTCCGACCTGGACCACTGCCCTTCTGGTGACCAGGGCAGGGCTGTCAAAGCCTGAGTCTGTCGACTGACCCTTGTTCGAGACTAGTATGGGGAAGCTGAAGGCCGGTGCCTGCCCAAAGAATGGTACCGGGGCCCTCGTGACCGGTGCTGCAACCAGGAATGGTACCCTACTGGACGAGCCCAATGCCTGGCAGATCTGCAAGGCGATGGTAATCGGTGCTTTGGCAATCTCTGGTGGGAGGACCAATGGTACTGTGAATATGGCGATTGGCATCACAACTCCAGAGTCCTATGTCTTGTTGTTGGGGACAGTAGTGTTGGAGATCTGGGCCTCCTGGCCAGAAACTGAGGTTGCGGTACCAGGGTCCTTGGCTGAAGTGAAGGGGAATGACGCCTGCATTCCAGCGACTAGAGACGCTCCACTACCTTTGGGGGCGGCCCCAAAACCAGCCTGATTGTCAGTACCGGTATCGTGGTGGATCTGCCAGGCATCTGAGGTGCCAGTCGGCCTAACTGTTTTTTGGCCGCCGGGCCTGCTTCGGGTGCAGATGGTGCTGCAATGGGCCGGGACCCCCTACTGCTCCCCGAAGTTGGAGGTGGGTCTCTGGCTGGGCTAGAGGGTCCAACCACTGTGGTACCTCTGAGAGCCTCCACAGTGGGAACGAGGCATAACACCAGCCCTTTGCCTGAAGTTCCCTTCTTGCGCAGTGTCTGTGGATCAGTCAACTGTGACCGCTTCTTCGGTAACAGTGAGGGGGAACGGTGATAGGCGGATTCTGGTGCTGGGGGTGTGCTGCATGCCGATGCCGAAGCACATGGCATCAAGTCTGAGTATGAGGGCTCTGACGCCAGGCGCAGAATAGCTTCCATTAGGAGGGCCTGCAATCGAATGTCCTGCTCTTCCTGAGCCTGGGGATGAAAGTTTTTGCAGATCCGGCACTCGTCTTTTCTACAGAACTCTCCCAGGTACTTTATACAGCTATCGTGCGGGTCACTGATGTGCATCGGCTGGTTGCACTGAGAACTCACTTGAAGCCTGGGGAGCGAGAGTCCCAGCCAGGACTCTAACCACTAAACTAAAACACTTAACAGCTAACTAATCATTCCACTAAACAACAAAGGAGAACAATCTAAACAGTGAAGAACCGCTAATGTTCTTGCGAAGCAAGGCCAGGCGCTCCAACCACCGGAGACAGGCGGTAAGAAGGAAATGAGAGGGCGTAGTGCTGGCAGCACTTGATATACCGCCGCATGAGCGTGGCACTCCAGATGGCCCTATGGATACCACTAAGGCAAAAATCTCTGACAACTGTGCACATGGGCACGTACATGCCTCGCATGGAATCGACATGAGCAAACACTCAAAGTAGTAGTAAGAGCACACTTTGGCGGAAATGACACATGAAGCAACGATACCTTCTGGCTTGCATTCAAAGAATCATTAAGGGGAAATTAACAAGCCTATTTATACTGTTGTGAGAATGCGACATAGCGAAAGAATATCAACTTCAAAAAGCAAAACAGAATGAAAAACAAAACACAGAAAATGTGGGGCTTAAATAAAATGTCCCATTTACACTGGAATTAATGAAAAGTTGTAAAGTTCTTAGTATCAGGAAACATTTCAGGTCCAGAATGATTTTCTTTGGTGTTTTAAGAATTTAAAAATTAGTTCAGCGAATCAATGGCTACGCTGTTTTATGTCTTCCTGGAAAGTTCTAAAATCCCGATTAAACCAAAAGAAACAAGCATACAGTAATAACTCTGCTAGGAAAGGGGAAAGTGTGACAAACTGGACCAGCTGGTTCTGTTGGCCACTATTTTAAAAATAAAAATCAGTTGATAACAGAACCAGAAAAATATTCTTCCCAAATGTAACTAATGTAAGTCTTTATCAAAAAGAGGTAGGCAGTTTAAGTCAGCAGAAGACAAATGAGTATAACCCTTTTCACCCTGTCTAACATGCTCTGAAGTCTGTTAGGATATTTAGATGAGAGGAAAGTATTTAAATGAGTCAATTCTTCTTTTCAGCCCATTAAAAAAAAATTAACTTAAACTAATTTCTTAAATTGGGAGAAGCTCTTTCGAAAGGCCCGTCTTCATTTGTAAGAACTAATGGAACAAAATCAGGAACATCAAGTCTTTAAAAAGGGTACTGATTTCCCCCATTTTGTCCCTCTTGTGGATATTGTACACGTAACTAAACTGTATAAATACAAGAGGCAATAAAGATGATTAGGAAGATTAAAATTGTAAAAAGAAAGGGTAAATAATAAGCCTATTTGTAAATTACATTATAATCACTGCAGTTAGAGACATAAAAGACTAATTAGGTCATCTAGTGTATCCTCTCATCCAATCCAACTCAGGGCTGTTCCATAGACACAACTTTGAAGTATCTTATGCTGAGCGTATCAAAATCAGCAATCTTTATAGTATATATTACAGATAGGCTCATAAAATACAGGTATCAGGCTTCAAGATAAACTTTAAAAAGCTGCAGTTATGTGTTTGTGAATATAAGAACATAAGAATGGCCATGCTGGGTCAGACCAATTGCCCATCTAGCCCAGTATCCTGTCTTCTGAAGAGGCCAATGCCAGGTGCTTCTGCGGGAATGAACAGAACAGGCAGGCATCAAGTGATCCACCCCTGTCATCCACTACCAGCTTTCGGCAAATAGAGGCTAGGGACACTCAAATTATGGTGTTGCATCCCTCCCCATCTGAATCGCAGAAGAACTGTGAAATCACAATGATCAGAATTGCAGGTATTTAGAAATTACTGCACCAACATTTCTACATATGTTGGGATGGATTCTACATCCATGTGGTATTGCTTCAGAATTACATTGATGCAAATGAGCAGAATTTAGCCAAATAATGAAACAAAATATCTTGAAAACTGAGAATTAAAAGTAAAAATTCACCATTGGATCACTGCACTATGTTTAAATACTGCAGATATAGGCTGGAATTTTAAAAGGACATAATGGAGTTAGGCACCTGTTGAAATTCAGTGGGAGTCGAGCACCTAATTCCTTTACACTTCTTGGAAAATCTTATCCATAGTCATCTAGATCCAGAGGCCTCACTGCAATAGAAGCTTGAGCTTGGGAAAAGTTGAACACCCACAACTCCCACTGACATCAATGGGAATTGCAGTGCTTAGCACTGCTCCAGATCAGGCCAGGAATGATTTTACAGATTACAATAACTATAATAAATCAGGATAACCCGATGCACTGAGAGTGAATTAATCACCTTGCCATCCTGCAGCAAAAAAACTTCAGGACCAGACTTCAAAGAGAAACTGCTGAGCTTCAGTTCATCTGCAAATTTGACACCATCAGCTCAGGATTAAACAAAGACTATGAATGGCTTGCCAACTACAAAACCAGTTTCTCCTCCCTTGGTTTTCACACCTCAACTGCTAGAACAGGGCCCCATCCTCCCTGATTGAACTAACCTCGTTATCTCTAGCTTGCTTGCATATATATATCTGCCCCTGGAAATTTCCACTACATGCATCCGACGACGTGGGTATTCACCCACGAAAGCTCACGCTCCAAAACATGTTAATCTATAAGGTGCCACAAGATTCTTTGCTGCTTTTACAGATCCAGACTAACACGGCTACCCCTCTGATACTTGGGGATCCATGTGGACTAATGTGCACTGGTGAAAAGCTACTGCATGTGCACTTGCAAGGGGGGAAGTTACATGGGTCAGAGCACTGAAAAGGGCAGCTGAGCTTGATTACGCACCGTGGCTTTGTGAAGAGAGTCACACTGGCAGTTACCCTGAAAGTCTGGTGTAAAAGTTACAGCTTTGCCTCTCCCCTGGTGTAAATACAGCCCAGGGCAAGGTTGGAGGCAGCTGTCAATCTCCTTCCCCTGGTCCCCAATGGGCTCAGCTAACACTGGGTACATCTAGAAGTCACTTATTCAACCTCTCCTGTATCATCCTGGATGAACTTGGCCAATGTATATAGACTTTTTTGTTACACTGTACTAGCTTTTGATACATAAATGCTACTATTTATGTAAATATTTGTTTTTTAAAAAGGAAATAAAACAGGTACCTTGGCTGCCTTTAACAAAATTTCCCTTTCTTGTTCATCTTTTCTTTGCTTTTCTAAACGCTCCAACTGTTCAAAAAACTTCAGTTGTGATCGAACATCTGTAGCCTGTTCATACCATTCATCATCCTGGGAAATAAGAAACAAGTCGTCTTAACAAAGCTATAAATCCATGCAGGCTTTTAAACTACTATGCCTTAGAATCTTCCCTAAGTGTTAACAAACAAGATGTATATGGTGCACCAATTTATCACAAAAAGAGAATGAAGCCAACAGACTTATTTGTTATATTGTAGCTACACAAGTAATTGATAAAATTATTTAATTAACATAACATTTTAAATACTAAATATATGGACTGATTAATCAATGTCAGAGGTATCACACACTTAAATAAATCAAAACAATGGATTAATTGACTGAAGAAATGTGGCATTTAATTTTATGCTTAAACAGTAGACAATTAAACCTAGATGTAAATTGCAGGTCCTATATTTATAGTTAACTGGAATATAGTTACAGAAATTGTCAAAATATGTAGAACTTCAAAACACAAGTTTAGAGCTTAAAATACAAGTTAAAACAGATCTATATTAAAAATAAAATGGACAAAAGTAAGGCAAAAAGACTATGAACATAACATCAGCACTCAACAAACAATTATTTATGACACTGGTTGCACAGGAGCATGTCAGACATTTTTCTGGAGAATGAGGGAGTTATCTATTACATTGACATCACATTGCACTTCTGTTTATCTGCTTGATACTATCCTGCTTTATTGCCGGGAGTTAAAGTAAAGGAAGTTGATGGGAGGAAACAAATAGGAAACAAAACAATGACATACATAAGGCGCTGTCGGCAAAAGAAACTACTGGGAAGCTATTAATTGGGGAATACCTTCTTGTCTATGCTAGCAAGGTTTATCCTTCCTGGGCCTAAGCCTGGGATCACAGGGGATACTAAACTACTAATTTTCCTGACCTAGGGAAGAGAAAAAGGTGGGAATAACTGAGCAGCAGTGACCAGAGATGAGTCTCTAAGAGACTCACACAGAGGATGTGGCAGGGTGTCTGGGCCTCTATGTACCTTTGGATGAATAAACAAGATGTTTAATTTCAGTCACTTTAATCAGCCACTGGTCACGGACTCCTAGAAGATGAGGTCTTGCAGATGCTAGTTAAGTACAATTGGACCTGTCGCGTTTACATAGTTGGGATGCAGCCCCTCGGCTTCCCCGAGAGCCAGTCCAAGTGTGGTGGCATCTTGGAGGTGAAGAAAGACAAGCCAGTCACCTGACGGTCCACCTAAAACAGTCTAAGAGGGGTCCAAATTGCCACTTGCCCTGTGATCATGACCTCTTCAGTGTGCTTTGATACTGGTTTAACAGGCATAAAAATATCTTTAGTATTTAAGGTTAAGGAATAAAAACTTGGTTTGCTTGTTAAAGATTTTCTATTTATTGCCAGTGGTCAGAAACTAGCTCGCAGTCTCTTCCCAGAGCTCCCATAGTGTCAGATACCCAAATTATGTCACTTTTCTGTAAAATTACAATCAAGCAACAGGTTCAAAGGACAATTTTAACTTGAAATGTTATTTTCAAAGAAAATGTCATTGATTATTCAGTGTTGAACCTCTGAATTTTGAGACTGCTGTCTAAGAAAAATATGTGGCATTTCCCTCCATTATGAATGAAACTAGATATGCATTATAAAACACTTAAAGCTGATTTAAAATGATCATTTTTCATTTCAGTTTCAGCCCAATATGCAAGATCTCATCTTTGTAGTCTCTGACGTATTCATTACTTGGATCAATGTTCCTTTCCGATAATTCTGTTTGTAACAGTACATACTAATTTTTCTCACAGCCAAGAAGTAGAATTATAAGCTCTTTTAAAAGCAGGTTTACACATAAGGAAAGCAACTTCAATCCAAGATGTGGTTACCATGGTTCAGAGATATCCATGAGGGAAAGAGAAACAGCAATTTCAACCATGACTCACAGTTAGGAACAATTTAACTGCCATCCAACAAGAGATTTTAGTATTGTTAACTGAAATAATCAGACTACAGGGATTTAAGGCAACATTCCATGGACAAGTTCTATCATAGAGAAAGGCATCTACCAACTCTCATTAATTAATCATGGATAAATTCTGATCAAACCATGCCACGAAGAGTGCAGATATTCCCCCTACAGTCTGCTCAGAAAGGAAAGAATAGATTTATTACTGAAATACCTCAAACCATATAATTGGACAGTATTCAGTACCATGTCCTTACGTACTTACTTTGTGCGATTCCATTCGGTGCTGTGTTACCATTGTTACTTTTTCTATCACGGTTCTCAATCGGTTTTGTGTTGCATGGGAAATAAAGGTAACCACCTCAGCAGGCACATCTGTAATTCCTAATTTTTTAGCTGAAGCAGAAAAAAAATGAAATTAGCCTCCCAAAAACACCCTCTAACATTTCTTAGCACCATGACACAAGAGCAATTACAAACACAGTACCTGAAATATCTCAAAAATGTCTCTCTCTAGTAAAATTCCCTGAAAGGATTGCTATTCAGAGTACAGAAGGGAATGTAATGTATACAGTCTTATGGTAGTGAAAATATAAAGTACAATAGTCCTGAGAATTACAGAATATGCCGGAACGGACTATAAGTAAAGGAACATTTTTTGAGAAAACATTATTGGACTAGCATTAGACATACATAATAAATGGTTAGATATACATATATTTCACTAGGGACACAAGCTGGGTGAGGCAATATATTTTATTGGACCCACCTCTGTTGGTGAGAGAAACAAGCTTTTGAGATACACAGAGCTCTTCTTCAGAGCTATCTCTGTCACCAATAGAAGTTGGTTCAATAAAAGATATTAACTCACCCATTTTGTCTCTAATATCCTGTGACCAAGACAGCTATGACACCACTGCATATATATTGCACTTTCAGTTATTCATCAACTTATAAGGTGACCATTTGAAAAAAAGGTCGGTTAAAAATATTTTTTGCTAATAAAAAAATTGGTTAAGAGCAAATTCTGAAGATATCAATAATCTTTTTTGCTTTTTCTCTTTCAAGACAAAAGTTGTGTGTAACGGGCGGTTAATTATGCTTAGTCTATAAACTTAAACACAGTTATACAAAAATGTGAACATATGGAGCTTAGTATTAAAAAATCCTACAAGTGCATTTACACTCATGCACTTTACACCACTCAAGCAACGTAAAGTGGCTTAAATTGAGCGTAAATTATATTAATGCACTACAGAAGCTCTTTTCAGATGAACTGCATTTCTTTGCAGGTTTGGGTCCTACAGAAAGATATAATGGGTTCCGTTTTAAATAACTGACCTTAATGGCTATTTCAGACATGTAATGAAATTAAAAAAAAAATCTGCTTAACCATTGTTAAGATGAACCAACAAAAGTTAGGAAATTCAGTGTTGAGGCTGACATGTTCTTTAAAAGTCCGCCTGATGACAAGTTCTCAATTGTGCCTATTGTACCCAAGGAAAGATCTGTGCCACTGTTTTAAACCTATTTGCCTTTTGTCCATTTGTACCACAACAGTGACATTTAATCATAATTTTTAAACGTGGGTTTCATTTTGTTAAATAACGTAGTCCTTGAAGATTATTCATCCATCTTTCTTCACACATTCATGATCTCTTGAAAAGATTTGTGATTACATTTTTAAATGCTTGTTTATTATGTAAATGATAGTTTTAAACAGGTTTTTCTTTTAAAAGGCTGGAAAATATTTATGAAGTTCACTGCAGTTTATATGAGTAAGTTACTGGGCCAAATTCAACTCTCAGTTCTGCTGGATAAATAAGAAATAATTTCTTTATTTTCAATTGAGTTCATTTGGATTAACCTCAGTGTAAATGTGGTCAGAATATGGCCCAATGCATATTATGCATTATACCTGCATATTTACTACACATGCTACCTGTAAAAAAAAAATTCTTTACAATGTATTTGTCCAATATCAGAACATGAAACTTCAACTGCAGTTGGATAATCTAAAAACTATAACTGTAAACTAACTAAAGTTTTGAAATTATTTTAGCATTTGACATTTTGTGCCAAGATTATACTAAGAGCAAGTACTTTACAGTCAAATTACTAAAAATCTATTGCTAGCCTTTGGCTGAGGGGTTGCTGGACCCATACAAAAAATCTCTTTGGTTCTTGTCAATCTGTGGTGCTTGCATGTCCTGACTAATCCCTTTCCTGGCCCATGAGCTTATGAAAATAGGGGGACTGACCGTGAAAGTAGTGATAAATGTTATCTTCAGTAATGCAGATAGTATTATTAAATTTTAAAGTGTACCTAAACTTCATATCTTCTTCACTGTAATTTTATAGATTAAATATAATTAATAATCATGCATTATGGAAATTTTGTCTTGAGAAAGCAAAGACAAGGCAGATTATAGATGAAATCTCCTGAATTTCCAGATGTAGAGAGGAATTAAATTTTTCTTAACCAATAAAAGCAGTAACATCTATGGTACTTAAGAATTCCTCAATTTATTCAAATAATTAAAAATGCTGGAAATGCATTTCTAGCCACATATTGCATGCCTAAGTTCTGATCTGCAAACATTTATGGACAGTTAGTCCCAATGGGACTTATGTGAGTAAGTGTTCGTAGGACTGAGGCCTTACATCCTATACCACTCAATGGGACTCCCTTTGTAGAATCAGGAAGAAGATTCCCAGGGAAATCAATGGGCATTTTGTGCATGGATTAGTGGCTTTACCCCACTAATAACATACAAAGATCTAAAGATTACGTGAGGTTTATACACAGTCCTAGTATTTTTATTGTGATTAAACTGAACAACTTTTTTTTTAATTGAAAGTATGAATGTGTGCTTATATATAAGATGTTACATGGAAAAGTTCACACCCTGAAAGCATTTCCTGAATTGTAACTAGAAAGATGAATTTCATTTAAAAAGGAGGGGACAAGTGAATAAAAACTGGAGAGATTTAAAAACAAACATTTTTTTGTGAAGTCTTCATATTTTTTCAGCCAAACTCAACAGCAGTAAACCATCACATGTCTAAAAAATGAAGAGGAATCAGTGAACAGTAGTTTTATATTGATATATACTTCTGTTATTTTAATGATGTGATTTAAAATGAACTGGCAGTCTTCAGCATCACCCTTGGCTTTATGTCAGCAATGGGTTTGGTTCAGTCAATCACTGACATTACTGAAACAGTGAGCTGCCATTCACCAGCAGGGGGCACTGCAGTGATTTCTTTCTTTAGGCTATAGCACAATAGAAAGTCAGTTGATTAAAAATGCATATTTCAAACAAATCTGTCATGATATAAGACTTAACAACAACCATCTTCTAACAGAATGGTTTGGCATTTTTTCCATATCCACCACTATATAGCATTCTCTGCTATACAAAATTATTCATATATCAAAAATGCTGAAGTAATACAGCCCAAAGTGAAAACTGTTTATGAATTCTGTTCCTAGATACAGCTGTTGTAACTGAATTTATACTAAGCCATATGAAAAAGATTGTTTCCTGCAGCCTTTTCTTTCCTCATCTTTTCTTCAAGTTTTTGTACTGCAGTGTCTCTTTAAATCTATATTTTATTACATCACTACAGTACATCATTCTCACACTTCCCAGAGCTGAATTCACTATGTCAACACATTTCTGATACTAATTTTTTTTAAAGACACTTTGAAGTCCTCTCAAGATCTGCTTAGGCTGACAATGGTTACACACTGTAGGCGTAACCATAAGGAAGTTAGCAATATATTTGTATGTTTTGAATTCATCTTTGCTGTGACACTAAATTTAAAAAAATTCTCTTGGCCCTTCATTTGTTCTCTGATATACATGTGGAGCTAAAATTACTGAGAGCTGTACATGTAACTGAAGGCAGAACTGGGCCATTTGAGTGCGCTGATGCAACCCTTATTCATGCAAATAAAGGCTATGTCTACATTACAGACCTTGCAGAAGCATAGCTGTACCGATGAAGCTCTGCTGCTGTAATATCTCTTATGTACCTGCTCTATGCCAATGGGAGAGAGCTCTCCCACTGACATAATTAAACCATCCCCAACGAGCGGTGGTAGCTATGTCGGCAGGAGAGGCTCTCCCGCTGACTTAGTGCTGTGAATGCTACCGCTTATGCTGGTGAAACTTATGTTGCTCAGGGTGTGGTTTTTTCACGCCCCCGAATGACATAAGTTTTGCCAACATAAGTGGTAGTGTAGACATGGCCTTTGTCCTTGACGCCAATGGAAGTACCCATATATGTAACTATTTGGGTGAGGAAGATCTGACAGATCAAACCCTTACTGAGCATATACATTATGCAAACATATCTAAAACTGTCAGTCAATAAAAAAATAAACCTAGTCACAACTGTAAGAGATATTCCATGAGAAGAAAATTCTGTTAGACAACATAGGTGTTGTTTTTTGGGGTTTTTTTTGTTTTTGAGAAACAATGTCATAGCAAAAAAGAACAGGAGTACTTGTGGCACCTTAGAGACTAACACATTTATTGTAGCATAAGCTTTGTCCTTGAATTTCAGGATTAGTCAAATCACAGTTCTCGTTTTCCAGGAGTCTAATTTCAGAAATGTGACTATCTTGCTCTGTGGCACTGTGATCATTTTCATTCTAGCAAAATAAAAAATTAGGCACTTTTTTCTACCCATATAGCTCTTGGTTAAATTTTTCATTATAAGAAAAAAAAAATAGAAATGCAGTATAGGCTTTCCATAAACTGAATTCAACAGCACCAAAGAAAGAGCAAGAAAAAGACTAGAGAAAAGGTCATTTAAAAATAATTAAAACTCAGCTTGTCACCACATAACCACTGTGATGTCACAAAATCTCTCTTCCCACTCTAGGTCCTTTTAGCAAAGAAACACAAAGTGGGGTAGGATGGTTGAAGTCCTGATGGGATTATAAACCAAAAGCAGTGAGTATACCAATGCCGAGAGCCTACATAAAGACTCTGGCTTCTTGAGTAAAAATGGAAGAGCTGCATGATTGCAAATATACTTCTCAATAAACTGTACAATCTTATACAACACTAGGCAAAGAATAACCTAGTAATTATGAACTTGATATAAACAGTTATACATATAGCCCCTTCAAATCCCTTCTCAACATTCACTTCTGCTGTAATGCCTCTAAAGAAATCAACCAAGTAATGGCTAGGCTGAGGGGCAGATGGAGGTAACTGACTCATTTTATTTATAATTTTTTAAAATGCGAATGTATGTATGTGTAAACATGCATGTATTTGATTATATGTATCTCTCTCCTGCACCATCCTTCATACATGTCTTATCTTTCTTAGACTGTAAGCTCTGTGGGACTCTGAACACACTTCTGCACATGTTTAGAGACTAACCTTGACTGTGGTACCTTGTCACTATTGCAATGTAATATTAAAAAGTACTCATATTTTAAACTGGATGTGTGCAAAGAGAGAGGGCATTCATATTAGAAAAAGCGTTAATCCTTTTGTTTACGAATGGATTTTCTCTTCTTTTTGTTGAAAAAGCTATTATTTTCTTTTATTCAGATATGGAATATCCAGCCCTATAGATTTAAAAAAGTTTAGGAACAAAGTGACTTCCCCTAAATACTTGCAGCCCTAATATTTTGGAACTTCTTACATACAGCTTGTAGCTTTGTGACCAAAAGATTGCAATATGGTAGTGGTGGATGCAGAATACACACAATTAAAAATTCTAACAACTTTAAAAGACTGATCTGTAATTTCAACAAGTATTTCATTACAAGCTGCTTTGTTTTTACATTTGCTAAAATATACAATGAATTTAAAAGCTAACGTATTTCTAGGTCTTTACAATAACCTTACCAGTGCAATCCTGAAATTTCCCTAGACCTGCTGTGAAGATGTAGAGTGGGGGATATCAGTGGAGACTGAGCTGGAGCAAAGTAATGCTCCAAGTTACAACCTTGGCAGATATCCCACTTGGATATGAGTTTCTCATATTTTTCTTACAAGGTTTAGTGGTAGTCAAAATCACATTCCTCATCCATGTCTTCTTAGCCAAACCTCCACTGCACCAGATCTGTACATGAGGCATTAAATAACTGGTGACCAACTGCCTCAAAAGTGTTATTTCATGTAGCAAGAAACGGAGTCTCCTTTCTCTCAGAGCAGCCAATAAATGCTAATACTAAATTCCAAGGGCTGTCACACTCACATACAAAAGAGTGAGAAGATTTTCACTTTTAGCGGGCATATATTCTGTATAATGAGGTAAAACCAGTGGCATAAGTATGGTGGTACTTTCTGGTAAACCGTACCAGTAAGATATTTATAGCCGGTACGCCATACCGGATAGACACAGGAGGAGCCCTTCCCCAGCCCTTCCATGCAGCTGCATCTCAAGTCCTTCTGCCTAGGGTCTGTATAGCAGAAATCTCCAACACAGCGTGAGAACAGAGTTCTCTCCCCCCCACTCCCGGTAACTTGGGATGGATGTGGATCACGGGGAAGGGACGGAGAGAGAGTGGCGGTCCCGGGCTGGATGCTTGGAGGAGTCACATGGGGGGTGATGTGGAGAGGTCACACGTGCCTTTCCTTTGTGTCCCTCTCACAAGTGCAGTGTACCAGCAAGAAATGATTTCTACCTGCACCACTGGATAAAACTACCTGGTGTTAGTCCATGGTTATATATTCAAATATGTTAAGATAAAACTATGGTTCAACCAACATTCACTCAAAACTGTAAGATGTAGCAACACATGCACTGCAGGTACAAAAATTAGAATAGATTTCGTAAAAAATAAAATATAACATAACCTCACACTTTTTATATAAAAGAGTTTATATTAATGTTAGTTATGTATGATAGGCCTCAACAACCTCAGACTCAACATACAGCAGTATTATCCTGGCATATAAGTCACTAAAACCTGAGATGTAGTGTTTTTACAAATGTTAGTGTTTCAGAATTTTTACTGACAAATTTCAGGTCATGAGTAATAAGAATTTTAAAGGTTACCACTGTCTGCTTAGTTATACTGTAACTCATAGGGTTTAACAGTTTTGTTTATGATTCAATTTTAACCATTTTGTTGACCAAACTACAAGCAGAAAGCTTCAAAAAACTTGTATTTTCTACTATTTAAAAATGCAGAAAATAGCTGCTATATTAATCTTAGCAGACAAGGTTTTAAAGACTCAAAAGCTATTTTAATAATTTATACTTTAAGAGGATTGACAGCACTGAAGTGCAAGAGAAAAATGTTTTTATTTGCAAAACATCAGGTCTGACCTTGGTTACTGATGTGATAAACTATTGAAAATTGGTAGTGTCTTTGCATATTTAAGTTACAAACAGACAATCTTAAAAGAACAAGCTAAAAACAATTCAGAATATCAAAATGCATTTAGGACTTGGCTCTGTCTAGACCTTGCATAGGTTGTCTAGGAAAGAGTACAATTACTCCTCCTCTATTTCACCCCTTGCAAAGGTCAGAAACAACTGCAGAGAGCACTCTGCCAGCACCACTGCAGTGCTAACCATTCAAAATGCACTAGTAGTCCTTCAAGGTTCAACTCCTTTCATAGAATTCCCTCTTCCTTTTGCTCTCCTCTTAGACTTTATAGTATTAGAAAGAGAGAAAGTCCCCCAGCATGTATTGTATGGCTGTATTATATTAAGCTCAACGGTCCATCCAACAGCATACAGCCAGATCCCAAACACTGTTGTGTGCCTACATAAGTAGAGAAAACCGGTTTGGATAGCAGGGACTATGGTATGAATTAGGGAAAGACCAGACTGTTAATATCAGGTGTTCTTAATCTGTCCCACCACCTTGTAATTAGGTCAGATACTCTTAGGGTGACCAGATGAGAGACGTGAAATATCGGGATGGGGGGGAGGGAAGGGGTGCCGGCAGAGCAACAACAACAACAAAAAAATAACCCACAAACACCAAGAGCCAGGGGCGGAGGAGAAAACAAAAATGAGAGCCACCGGAGCATAGGAAAAATTGGTGGGGGCTGAGCACCCACCGGCAGCTCCATGCCCCGCCCCCCCACATCAGCTCACCTTCACTCTGCCTCCATCTCCCCTGAGCTGGCTGCCACGTCCTGCTTCTCCCCCCAGCTCCAGCGCTTGTGCTGCCATACAGCTGATTAGCGCAAGCCTGGGAGGGAGGGGTGAGGAGGAGGAATGCAGCGTGCTTGGGGAAGAAGCGGGGCCAGGGCAGGGATTTGGGGAGGGATCCAATGGGGGGAGGGGTGGAGTCGGGGTGGGGTCAGGGTGGAGTTGGGGCAGGAGGGCACGAGCCCCCTCAGCCCGTGCGCTGGAGGGCAAAATATTGGGACAATTTGCATCCCAATCGAACATCAGTTGGGATGCGGGACAAACAAGTAAATATCGGGACAGTCCCTCAGGACGTCTGGTTATCCTAGATACTCTGGTTACCATCTCCAGACCTGAGGAAAAGCTCTGTGAAGCTCGAAAGCTTGTCAATTCCACCAACAGAAGTTGGTCCAATGAAAGATATTACCTCATCTACCTTGCCTCGCTCATATGCGGGGACCAGCGTGGCTACAACAACATTGCAAGGGACTGGGGAGGCTTATCTGGGTAAGTAAGCTGACTGAGATGCAAGGATCTAATAAGCATGTCTATGGGGGACAAAAAAAGACCTAGTATCTGGACAGCAAAAGAGGGTGCCAGTCTGACCAGATGGGTTACAGAAGAGTTTGCTTTTTTCTCTCCTCTGTAACTAAACTGATAAAGCCCGGTCTCAAATAGCTTAAAGTGAAGTGTAAATCTAGATGTGCTGAAGAAATAGTTCTACTCTTAAATTCATTTTCTCTCTTTTTAATAAATGTTGTTTTTATTAAGATTTCTGTTAAGTAAATTCATACAGATGTCACCAAAGAGATTCCTTTGTGTGTTTATAATGGCTCATTTGCTATGGAGTTAGATAAAAGAGGCCATTAGAGGGAAAACAGGAAAATCAAAACAATGGGAAAACTGTTAATTGTGGAATATCCACTACTGGCTCTATCCAGGTGAAAATGGTTTGCTAATCCTGAGCTTAAAGTAGGATACTAAACCATTATAGGACCCTGAGCCTAAAAAAGGAAGGGTTGGGGGATTGAGTGAATTCAGATAGGTGACCATGGAGTGAGTGGTGACACAGATGCAGAAGTCACCCAGACTGATCGAAAGTCAGGGTCTGCAGCAAGTAGGCTGTAACTTGGTCCCTTAGAGAATGGGGGCCAGCAAGTCTAAGTCATGTCCTGGCTTGAAGGGAATGCCAAGCATAGGCAAGACGGTATGTACATAGGCCTCATTTTACATCAATTTCTGATTGTTGTGCACCTTTTGGCAAAAAAATCATACTTTGTTTTGAAGAAACAACATGTTCTTCTTCGAGTGCTTGCTCATATCCATTACAAGTAGGTGTGCGCGCGCTGCATGCACGTTCGTCGGAAGAATATTCCCCTAGCAACACCCGGTGGGTCGGCAGGCGCCCCCTGGCATGGCGCCCTTGCGGCACCGCGTATATACCCCTGCCGACGTGTCCGTTCCTCAGTTCCTTCTTACTGCCCGTGTCAGTCGTTGGAACAGTGGAGTGCGGCTTGCTGACCTCCACTTCCCTAGCGTTTCACCCGTTTTTTCTCATCTCTAGTTCACAGTTACTTCTGTAGTTAGTGTTAATTCATAGTTGTTAGTTCTAGTAGTTAGATTAGTTTTTGTATATAGTTGAGGGCTGAGGTTTAATCCTCCTCACCCCTCCCGGGACGGGCTCTGCCTGGCTCTCCCGGCTTCAAGCAGTGCTCGGCCTGCCGTCGGCCGATGCCAATGGGAGCCCCATGATCGCTGCCTTAAGTGCTTGGGGAATCCCATCTGACTGACAAGTCCGGATCTGAAATCGTTTAAGCCCCAGACGAAAAAGGAGCGGGACTCGCACTTAAAGCAGCTCTCTATGGAAGCGGCGTGACCCTGCAGCTCCGGCACCGAGCGCATCCACACCGGGCAGAAGCGCTTCATCGGCACCGGAGACGACCGGTACCGCCAGAACACCGCGTCACCAGTCTCGGCGCAGAAGCCAGCCCGGCACCGCTCCCTTTCGGCCGAAGCGAAGAAGTTGAAGGCTCCTGGCTGTGACTACAGCACTGCAGTCTGAGCATGGAACCATGCCGGCCGGCACTGTCATCTGCCATGGCACCGTTCTCCCAGCACCATTGACTCCGCCACGCAAGAGCCGTCGAGTCGGTGCAGGACAGCTCCCCGGCGATGCCCTGGTCAAGCTTACCGTTCCACTACGCGCGAGACCTTTGCGTCGGTGAGGGAACTTATAGCTTCACTGAGCCTTCCCTGCCTCAACCCCCGCACCGCCGGTGCGGGTCCTCTCGTCGGCAGGAAGCCAGCGATGCTTTAGGCCAGGTCCCTTGGAGCAGAGGACAAACACCGATCGAGATCACGGCACCGCTCCCGCTCGCACCGCCGATCTCCCTCGCGACGCCGCTCGCAGTCCCGGCACCGATCCTACTCTCGGCGCCGGTCGTACTCGCGGCACCGGTCCAGATCACTGGACGCTACTCCACCGACGGTCTACCTCCCGCACGCCTTCAACGGAGCCCTTCTTATCGTCGCTACTCAGATCCGGGTCGACCGCCGCCACCGTGCTGGTCGCAGGTCCCAGTCGACGCCCAGCACCGTGCTGGTCGCAGTCTCGGTCCCGGTTCTCGGCACCGTATGACTCCCAGGCACCGTTCACCGAGACAACCCGACCCCGGACCGGGTCTGAACTATCCGCTCCACCTGGCGTCGAGACATCCCTCGGGCTCGTCTCGCGCCGGACAGTGGCCCTCTTATGGGGATGTGGCGGAAAACCAAGGTCTGGAACAGCCGCAGCAGTGGTCCTTCTGGACGCCTTGGGCCTACCATCAAGCCCAAGGCGATCCCATCCACCGGTCCAGTGCGCATCTGCCACCCGTCGAGTGCAGGAGGCCACTGTCAGTCGCACACCGCAAGATGACGACAGGTCAACTGCGACCCGGGACCCTGAGGCCGCCCCAGAAACGGCCCCCCCTCCAGAGCAAGAACCTCAGGAGGAGCCTCCTCACCGGACGAGGCGGTAGCGGGCACTTCAACATCGGGCCCGCCTCCCATCGACCTCCGAGCCCACCAGGACCTGCTCCACCGAGTTGCACTGAGCATTAACCTCCAGGCGGAGGAGGTTCCAGAAGTTGAGGATCCTGTTGTGGACATTCTCTCGTCCGATGCACCGACGAGAGTAGCCCTGCCCTTCATCCGCTCGATCCAAGCGAAGGCGGATTCTATTTGGCAGTCTCCGGCGTCCATCCCTCCGATGGTCAGAGGCGTGGAGAGGAAGTACATGGTACCCTCTAAAGGGTATGACTACCTGTACACCCATCCTCCTCCATCCTCTCTGGTCGTACAATCCGTCAACAAAAGGGAGCGTCATGGCCAGCCAGCCCCCGCTCCAAAATCGCGGGAGGCTAAACGTATGGACCTGCTGGGCCGCAAAGTATACTCCGCAGGGGGTCTACAGTTGCGTGTGGCGAACCAGCAAGCACTGCTCAGCAGGTACAATTTTAACACCTGGCAGTCCATTGACAAATTTACTGAACTGGTCCCAGTAGACTCCCGCCCTGAGTTCAAGAGCCTCCTGGAAGAAGGGAAAAAGATCTCCAGAACCTCCTTACAGGCCGCCCTCGATGCCGCAGACTCGGCGGCTAGAACCATCGCATTGGGAGTCACCATGAGACGGATTTCGTGGTTGCAAGTCTCCAGCTTACCTCCGGAACTGCAACATACGATCCAAGACCTCCCGTTTGAGGGCAGGGCCTCTTCTCAGAAAAGACGGACCCAAGGCTACAAAGCCTTAAAGACAATCGCATCATAATGTGCTCCCTGGGCATGCACACACCGCAAACCCAGCGGAGGTCCCTTCGGCCACAACCTCACCGCCCTTATCCCCCACCACGCCCGCGCCAGGACTTTAACAGACGGCGCGGCCGAGTGAACCGAAGACGTCAACCAGGTTCCCAAGGGGGGCAAAACAATGGCTCCGCCAAACCACCGGCGGGACCGAAACAAAACTTTTGAAGGTGCGCTCGGGAGCAGAGCACCAGTCCTTCCCCGGACTCCTTTTCTTTTTTCCAACCACCTTTCTCCTTTCCTCCCTGGGTGGGCATCTGTAACATTGGACCAATGTGTCCTCAGTACAGTGGCGCAGGGTTACTCTCTTCAGTTGCTACTCCTCCTTCCCCCCCCCCCCCAGTCCCTCTTCAGGGACCCCTCTCACGAGCATCTCCTTTACCAGGAGGTCCTCACGCTTCTCGAAATCGGAGCAATAGAGGAGGTACCTCAAGACCTCAGAGGGAGAGGGTTTTACTCCCGCTATTTTTTAATCCCCAAGTCGAAAGGAGGTCTCCGACCCATCCTGGACCTCTGCGGACTCAACGCCTTCGTAAAGAAGTTAAGATTCCGCATGGTGTCCTTGGGGTCTATCATCCCGTCCCTGGATCCGGGAGACTGGTTCGCAGCTCTCGACATCAAGGACGCGTACTTTCATGTTTCTATCTACCCACCACACAGACGCTTTCTCCGCTTTGTGGTGCGGGATCGCCACTTCCAATTCACGGTCCTCCCCTTCGGCCTTTCATCTGCCCCAAGGGTATTCACGAAATGTATGGCAGGAGTGGCTGCTTTCCTTCGTCGACAAGGCATATGTGTCTTCCCTTACCTGGACGACTGGCTTGTCCATGGGTCCTCCGAGGCTCAAGTCGCCGCACATATCATAGCCATCAGGGAACTATTCGATATGCTGGGTCTATTAATCAATTTCGACAAGTCCATCCTCGTACCATCTCAGAGGATAGAGTTCATAGGGGCTGTCTTGGACTCCACGCTCGCGACAGCCTCTCTTCCACCCAGCCGGTTCCGGGCTATAGTCTCTGTGATAGAGAGCCTGCTCGCCTTTCCCACGACCTCGGCCCGCGTCTGTCTCAGCCTGCTCGGTCACATGGCGGCCTGCACCTTTGTCACCAAGAACGCCAAGCTCCGTCTTCGCCCCCTTCAAATTTGGTTGGCCTCCGTTTACCACCCACGGAGGGACAGCATGGACGTGGACGTCACACTCTCACAGACGGTATTGCAATCTCTCCACTGGTAGCAAGACCCCTCCCTGGTGTGTGGGGGCATGCCGTTCTACCCCAGGGAACCGTCCATATCCGTAACAACGGATGCTTCCTCTCTGGGATGGGGAGCTCACATGGGGTCACATTGGACACAAGGCCTCTGGTCCTCTCAGGAGCTGTCGCTCCATATAAATGTTCGGGAGCTACGAGCGGTACGCCTCGCCTGTCAGGCCTTTATTCCTCACCTGCAAGGCCACTGCGTCTTAGTGCTCACGGACAACACCACCGTGATGCACTATATAAACAAGCAGGGAGGGACCCGTTCTCTCCCTCTGTGTCAAGAGGCGATCAGGCTATGGGAGTTTTGTATAGCCCACTCCGTGGATCTGCTTGCCTCCTTCCTTCCAGGAGTGCAAAACGAGTTAGCCGACCATCTCAGCAGGTCCTTTCTAGCCCACGAGTGGTCCCTCCGCCCGGACATAGCCCATTCTCTCTTCCGGAGGTGGGGTTTTCCCAAGATCGACCTCTTCGCCTCACGCAGCAACTGGAAGTGCCACAGGTTCTGCTCCTTTCGAGGTCTCGCCCTGGGTTCGATCTCGGACGCCTTCCTCCTGTCCTGGTCGACCCTCCTCCTATATGCCTTCCCACCATTTCCACTGGTGCACAAAGTCCTGGTGAAGCTGCGCAGGGACAAGGCTCGAGTAATTCTCATCGCCCCAGCGTGGCCTTTGCCAGCACTGGTACACCACGCTGTGGACCTATCGATAGCCGACCATTTCTCTGCCGGCCCATCCGGACTTGATATCCCAGACCACGCAGGCTTCTCCATCCCAACCTCAATCCCTCCACCTGACGGCGTGTTTCTGGTTGGTTGAGTGCTCAGAACTGCGCTGCTCTACTCCGTGCAGCATGTACTCCTGGGAAGCAGAAGGCCTGCAACCAGGGCTACTACATGGCAAAGTGGAAGAGGTTCTCCTGCTGGTGTTCAGACACAAACAAGTAACACCTACACAGGCTCCTATCCATGTGATTTTGGACTACTTATGGCACCTCAAACAACAGGCCTCGGCTTTCTTCCCTGCGGAGTGCACCTAGCTGCCATTTCGACTTCCACCCAGGAAGCCCTCCACTGTCTTCTCTCACCCTACAGTCTCACGGTCCTCAGGGCCTGGAGCGCCTCTTCCCCAGTCCACCGCCCCGCCCCTCTTGGACTCAATCTGGTTCTCCAGGGTAATGGCCCCTCCCTTGAACCGTTGGCAACCTGCTCTTTCCTGTATCTCTCGGGAAGATGGCGTTCTCTGTGGCGATTACATTGGCCAGGAGAGTCTCGGAGCTTCGAGCTCTTGTTGTGGACCCACCTACACGATATTCCACAGGGAAAAGTTCAGCTGCGCGCCTCCTCCTTTCCTTCCAAGGTGGTCTCCTCCTTTCACCTTAACCAGGACATATCCTCCCGGTTTTTATCCTAAATGTCATGCATCACGTAGAGAGCGAGCCTACACTCGCTCAATGTTCGCAGAGCGCTGGCGTTCTACATCGACCGCACCGCCTTTTCGTGAGACGTCCAACTTTTTGTTACCGTGTGCAGACAGGATGAAAGGTCGCCCGGTCTCATCTCAACAACTCCTCCTGGGTTACGGCCTGCATCAGATCTTGCTACGACTTGGCCCTGCTCTCCGGGCCGGGTGACTGCACATTCCACGAGAGCTCACGCCTCTTCTACTGCTTCTCGCTCATGTCCAATCACGACATATGCGTGCAGCTACGTGGTCCTCGTACACACCTTCTCGCCATTACGCCTTGGTACAGCAGTTCAGGGACGTGCAGCTGTTGGGTTAGCTGTTTTGCATCGGCCAGTGTCAACTCGACCACCTCCAGGTTAAGGTTGGGATTCACCTACTTGGAATGGATATGAGCAAGCACTCGAAGAAGAAAAGACGGTTACTCACCTTTGTAACTGTTGTTCTTCGAGATGTGTTGCTCATATCCATTCCACACCCGCCCTCTTTCCCCACTGTTGGAGTAGCCGGCAAGAAGGAACTGAGGAGCGGACGCGTCGGCAGGGGTATACGCGGTGCCGCAAGGGCGCCACGCCAGGGGGCGCCTGCCGACCCGCCGGGTGTTGCTAGGGGAAAATTCTTCCGACGAACATGCACGCAGCGCGCGCACACCTACTTGGAATGGATATGAGCAACACATCTCGAAGAACAACGGTTACAAAGGTGAGTAACCGTCTTTGTCACTGTATACTATTAAAGGCTCCCAAAGGGAAACCTTTCCAGGTGCTAAGCCAGTTAACCCAGGAAGGTACCAAGACTAGCAACATAGAATATCCCAGAGACCCAGTCAAAGGGTGGTTGGATTACAGGATCCCAACCCAAAGAAGTGGAGGCACAGGCCTGTCATTTGAAATGGTGCACTGGGAGGACTGCAAAATGATCTTGAAAGGCCCAGCCTACCTAGGGACAACAATGCTAACTTCTAAAACTACAGCCATCTGTGGTGCATGTCTAATATTGGAGAAAAACTTGGCAAGCCAATAAACTCTTCATTATGACCACTGAAAAATTTGTCAATGAACCCCAGTTTAATCTGGTTTCTGAAAGCAGCAGCATGATATACAGTGGTCTAACAAATGTAACGGTATTTTAAAAGAAATCACATTTTTACATTTCCACGAGTGCAGCATGAAAACCTCAAGTCAGATGATTCTAAGAGGGAGAGAGAAGGACTGTGGAGAAGTCTTTAAGACGAACTACAATGTCTTCTGGAAAAACACTGCAAGTTTAGTATGATCAGCAGAATTGCTAAATAAACATTAGCCGTCACTTAACATATTTTAGAAACTGTATTACCTTTCCCTTTTTTCCTTTAAAGATCCTTGATGTTGCGGCTCATTGACCAATGACTTCCCCCTCCACAAAGATGTCCCAGCATGTTCTGAGAGTTGGTGACGTTAGTACCACCACTAGAGCATGGAGTCTGCCTATGGGGATAATGCAAGTCAGCTTTATTGCAATATTGAATGGTTCTCTGAGGTTTTCTTTTTATTGTTCTTATTTTACATCCTATCTTTATACTGACAAGCTATACAAGAGGTGGAGAGTACCACTAGACTCTGCTACAGGACGTATCTTCGGGGAATACTGTTCCCAGCTCGACCCTCCTTTGCAAATACCAATAACTTCAAGCCATTCACAAGTAAACTCTTATTTTGAGGCAAAAGTTGGTGCTGTGAAAAGCCATGAAGGCTAGAACCATCCTCCAGAGATAGCAGGATCTTTAAGGAAGACCATAACATGGGATTCATAAAACAAAAGCATGGTACTATGCTAAAGACAGTACTTGGATTCTCTATGTATTTTGGGGACCAAGTAGTACGGCCATGTTCTCAGTTCTATTACAATAAAGTCCCACCAAAAAAAATAGTAATTTTATGACTGTAGAGACCATCTGCATTTTATTTATAAATACTGATGTTCTGAATAAATCTAAATTTAAGCTTATTTTTGAGGGACTACGTTTTGGTGGAAGAACATCAATACTGGTATGTAAGTTAGCCGTGTAATGTGCAAGTAGCACTGCTGAAAGCATAACAGAAGCTATGCTGTGCTGTTGCACAGAAGAACCGATAACAATAAAAAGAAAACCTTAGAAATACACAAAAAATATTGAACAAAAGCTGTCTTACTTTTACAGAAAGGCAAGCTCCAGGCTCTCTAGTGGTACTGATGTTACCAGTTCCATGCATATTGGGACGTTTTGTAGAACAGGAAGTCTAATCGTGGATCTATTAAAGAAAATAGAACAATAAAATTTAATAGTTTGTTGAAATGCCTACTAATTATGCTTAGTATTAGCAGCATTGCTAAATAAGATTAGAACATTTTTTCTTTTTTCAAGGAAATATTTATAGGTCACCATTTAACACATTTTGGTTGCCCTAAAATGTTTGACATTATCAGATGCAAAACAAAACAAAATAAAGTCTCTATAAAAAAGGCACAATAAACACATTTTCTTTTCCTCTTTCAACACACTAGCTTTGAATATCTGGGCATGCATGTTAAATATGTAGAATTATGGCAAATTTTCTAATCTGAACATTTTAAAATCAAATTAACTCAATGAGATAATTACCCTTTTACTTCGACTGACAGATCTGTGCATTCCCTAACAGTGATATGAAACTACAGACATTTCAAACGCTAAATTCATATATACATCCACCGCAGTCTATGTCATGTCTCTACAAATGATATATTAAGGATCCTTTATGGGAGCTGGAAAAGGTTCACAGACTTGGCATACAAACAATCTTTCAAATTAAATGATACGATACCTAATACAAAACCTCTTGCTTAAAAGAGGCAGCTGGGATCAGAGAATTTCACTCATGGGATCAGGACTGCCCATGTTGTTAGGACAATACATGACTCCATAAGGCTATGCTTGAGGAGGACTAACATTTCATAGGCACATTATGCAAATGTTAAAACTACCTCCAAAACACTCAAGGGTAATTTCCACAGATATGCGGGGGAGGAGAGGGTCATGACAGAAAGATGCTGGTAGATAAACTGATATGGAAAAGAACATTTCAGTTTGAAGGGAAATCAGTTCAAGAATAAAGAAGTCCAATGGTGAAAATAACAAAATCTTTTCAGTGTGATGGAGGAAAGCAGAAGCAAAAAGTAATATGCATAGTTATCTGATGGGCAATCATATGGCTTAAAACATGAGAACACCAACAACTATAATCTAACCAAATATAAAAGCCATTAACAGTAAACCAAACACAGACATAAGTATACTTTTACATTAGCACTGCTCCTTATCTAAAAGAGCATCATCAGTAGTACAAGTATCTTATTCAAACACAAAGGTAACTGTTGATAAACAGGCAGACAAAACAGTGATGACAGAATGCCTATATTTATTATTTATTAAACTAATAACAAATGCTCAGAGAAAATAAGACAGAAGGCTCTAAAACCTATTGGAATGCTCTTCATGGAACAAGGCCAAGCAGATTTTCTAGGCAGTTCTAACACAATATCAAATGCCCTCTAGAGCATTCAGATTATTTGTTTAAAACATACACACATACACACAGCTGTTTTCCTCTATGATGCCATTACTGTGTGCCTCCAGAATGTAGAGTCCAAGATAAGCTTTTAGTTCTAAGATTTTTCTTTCTGTGTATTGTATCATGCATTCATGCAGCAGGCACAAGAACCAAGAATGTGTTTATGAAGAATACTCATTTAGGCAGAAGAACAGTCAATATTCTGGCAGACAGAATTTAAGGTATGTCTACACTACGAAATTAGGTTGAATTCATAGAAGTCGTTTTTTTAGAAATTGTTTTATACAGTTGTTTGTGCATGTCCCCACACAAAATGCTCTAAGTGCATTAAGTCGGCAGACTGCATCCACAGTACCAAGGCTAGAGTCGACTTCCAGAGCGTTGAACTCTGGGTAGCTATCCCACAGTTCCTGCAGTCTCCGCTGCCCATTGGAATTCTGGGTTGAGATCCCAATGCCTGATGGGGCAAAAACAGTGTTATGGTGGTTCTGGGTACAGGTAGTCAGGCCCCTCCCTCCCTCCCTCCGTGAAAGCAATGGCAGACAATCATTTTGCGCCTTTTCTCCTGGGTTACCTGAGCAGACACCCTGCCACAGCAAGCATGGTGCCCGCTCAGCTCACATTCACCGTACATCTCCTGGGTGCTGGCAGACATGGGACTGCATTGCTACACAGCAGCAGCTCAGTGCCTTTTGGCAACTGACAGTGCATTACGATTGGTAGCCATTGTCAACATATTCCTGGATGCTCTTTTAGCCGACCTCGGTGAGATCGGTCAGGGGTGCCTGGGCAGACATGGGAGTGACTCAGCCAGGTCATTCCCATCTTCTGCCGAGCGCCCAGGAGATGACGATGGCTTGCAGTCATACTGCACTGTCTGCTGCCAGCCTAAGATGTAAAAGATAGATGGATCAAAACAAGAAATTGACCTGATTTGTTTTGTGAAATCAACGGCCTGCTAAACCCAGGGTTTTGTGTCCAATCCTTTAGGGGGCCATTCTGTGTGACAGTTGTTTGTGTTTCTCCTTGATGCAAAGCCACTCCTTTTGTTGATTTTAATTCCCTGTAAGCCATGTCATCAGTCGCCCCTCCCTCCGTCAGAGCAACGGCAGACAATTGTTTTGCGCCTTTTTTCAGCACAGAACCAAACGCTGTAAAAGCAAAACCAGGCGAGGAGGCGATGGCAGTGCGGTGACAAGAGTGATGAGGACATAGACATGGACATAGACTTCTCACAAAGTACGGGCCGGGCAATGTGTCCCAGCAATGTGCACATCATGCTGATGAGCTCTGCATGGTCATCCATGCTGATCAGCTTGCCGCGCTGGCCAAACAGGAAATGAAATTCAAAAGTTCGCGGGCCTTTTCCTATCTACCTGGCCAGTGCATCTGAGTTGAGAGCGCTGTCCAGAGTGGTCACAATGGAGCACTCTGGGATAGCTCCTGGAGGCCAATACAGTCGAATTACATCCACACTACCCCAAATTCGAGCCGGCAAGGCCAATTTCAGGGCTAATCCCCTCATTGGAGGTGGAGTAAAGAAATTGATTTCAAGAGCCCTGTAAGTCGAAAAAAAGGGCTTCATCACGTGGACGGGTCTAGGCTTAAATCAAGGTAACACTGCTAAATTCGACTTAAAATCGTAGTGTAGACCAGGCCTTAGAGAAGAGTACAAGAAGAGTAAGAACAGGGTATATCTAAATTATGTTGAACCTAATCCTTGCAATTTTAACATTGACAAACAATGGCTTTCAAAGTATCATACAAAGCTGCCCTGCAGACACTATGTTTAGGAATAACCTTCGGCCTTCGACTATCTAGGCCATTAGAACTTGGACACATTAAAGAGATGCATTTTCAGATTTCTTGAAGGATATGTTTCCCTGCCAAGAGATTTATTTAGAATAAGAAAAGTGCTACAATACTCATTTTAATAGGAAAAATTAGGTACCTTGTGTCTTGTCAAGTAAGAGTTTTCTTTGCATAAAACAGTCTCTGACAACAAGGAGATATAAATATTTGATTATTGATCAACAGACAAATCTTTAAGAAAAATTAATTTCATAACTCAAAATTAACAATAACTTTGAATGACATGGGGATGAAAACAATTATTCATGACTCATCCTACAAATGAAAAGCTATCATTATCTTTAATAAATATTGAAATAAAATGGTTAGTTACTTTGAGTTAGATATGGCTGATAGTAGATTTTACTTCCATCTCCACCTATAACCAAATATATACATATTTTTAAGTACTTCACACTTTGAATGGTTCTGGTTAGCCAACTGCCCTATACCAAGAGAGAGAGCGCAAGAATAGCATAAGCCAAAGAACAGTATTTCAGGCTTATGTTTCATTATTCTTGCTGTAACTGAGTTATTACATGGCCATGTCACTCTAACCTATGACAGTAGCCAAAGTAAGAGCAAGATATAGACTGTGGTGTCGTTTGGTTGGGTTGTAAATAGAAAGGGAAGTCAGGTGGAGTCAAGACTGAGCTGTGGGAATGTGTGTTTTCTTACAAATCCTAAGATAATCGGGAGATTGCATTTTGGTGACCTGGAACCCCAAAAGAGGGCTTTTCGAAGGCCAAATAAAGTTCTAGGGCTCATCATTTCTACAGAGACAGGTACAGAGATATTCTCCTAAATAGTTTTCCAAGAAAGGAGGTGTGTGAGAAAAGGAGGGGACTAGAGTTTTATCCCATTGTCCCATTTAATGGGCTAATGTTAAGAAAAGGAAAATTTAGGATAACTATCAGGATTTCCATAGAAAATGAGATGGTTCCACCCAAAAACAGTAGGTGATGGGAACCAATTACTAACAATATTTATCATTAGGCCACATGACACACTATAAAATGAACAATGGAGAACGATCCTGCATTGGCAAGAAAATCAACTAGTTGCCTCACCAGACTTTTCCCCCCATGTACAGCTTTTACAATTCTTCAAGTTTCCTTGAAGGCCCACTATAGTTGTGCAGAGAGTAAGATTAACGCCTCTGTTGTTTAGACATTGTTATGGTCATATATTTTGTATGACTTCTCATTTACCTTTCATGCTTCCTACTGTGTATGCAGTACTTATTTTGTTATTATGTATTAACAGTGATCTTGGATGTTCTTTGCTTCTTCCTCTTCTTGTACCTTTTCCCTTTTTTCTTAGTTTCAGTTGTCAATGTATATAAAAAAATTCTTCTTTTGTTTCACCCTTTACTTGGGTCCTGTTACTTTTCATTTAAATGCAATATAAAATAAACTGCAGCCTAATTTTTATATGCTTCACAATCAAGCAGCAATTATACATAAGATGAATCAAGGGGATTCTACTTTTACCAAAACTGTTACTAAGCAAAAAGAATAAACTCACTCTTACAATAATCCTCTTAGGAGCCATGACACATTATGTATATTGTGGTGCTGCCAGTTTATTGCACAACGGAAACTCAATTCAAAGAATGCCCACGTAACAGCTACTGTTTAAAAGCTAAGAGATAGTCCCTATCCACCAAAAAATAATCAAAGAACAACTAAAAAATGGAAGAAAAAAAAAACAAACACAAATGATCCAACTTTATTTTTCTGTGTTTTCTCCCAAATGAAAACTAGGAACTATCACTATTATTTATTGGGAAAGTGCAGCCATGGCATGGGGCTAATCAAATTTTCTCAGCTCATCAAGGCAACACTACCCAGGTGTGCTAATGGAGCAAGCATAAGGATCTTTCAAATAAAAACATACAGCACCAGCAAGCACAAAAAAAATTGTAGCCTTTCAAAAAAGGAGACAGCAGACTGTTGTGTGTGCCATTGTGTTGTGCTGCCATGCAGAAGAATCAGGTTTTAAGCTTTATGATCCTGGGTAGAGCGGCGACAAAATACATTGCCCGGTGCAAAAACATTCATTCTTGATTTTGAATCAAGACAGAGGTTGAATCAATCAAAATCCTTGCCTTTATAGATGAACAAATGGCAACAATTGCTAGTCAAAGATGACAAGACACAAAGGCACATAGAGAAAGAAGTAATTTAGGCAATGAAGTAGCTTCTTTGTATTAATGCATCTTTCAGCTATTTCTTATATTTAGAAGGATCGATAATATTTATATTTAAAACAAACTATGGACTATAATGTTGCCAAGTTACTGTAGAGATAAGAATGTACAATATTTTAAGAAGAAATCTCTTTTACTATAACTTTGAGGCATTTGGCTGGTGGTAACTGCCAAAGACTGCATAGCATCTGCTCTCACTTTAGCAGTTTATATTCTGACTCTAGTGAATGGAAGCATAATCTCTGAAACAGCCTTTGGGGAACACTACTGAGTTTCTCTACAGAGCTCTTGCTCAGAGATGAGAGAGCAGGGATTAATATTACAGAAAACTTGAAAGAACCAGCTTCTGAGACAGGGAGTGAATAGCAGTGTCCTGATACTGTACATACCACAGTTCTTTCTTTTACTGGAACATTAGAAAGGTGCCCTAAATGTGATTATTAAATATGAAATGCTTTCAATATAGAAAAAACTTCCCAATTTTAAGCCATATTCAGATACATTAATGTAAGAAAAAAGTGTATTTTACCTTGTTTGTCAATAGGCATAATACAAAACCATAAGACAATAGTGGATCCAATTATCTGAGACTTTTCTTTTCCTAGTGTGTCTAAGAATGTGACAGTCTCCTTTGTTTAGTCCTTGTGTGCCTAGGCATACCAACACATGGTCAGACTGATTTTGTGATACTCATACAATCCCATTATTTTAAGTGCCCCGTAGCACAAACTACTGAATTTTGTGTGCTCCTGTGAGAGCAACAAAATCTGGCCACACACAGTGAAAACAAAGCTTTTAAAGCTTCAAACTCAGCTGCAGGAATTCTCTCCTCAAGAACCATGGATACTAAATAGTAGCCACTAGCGAACCCCAAAGCCACTTTCAAAACTACAAAAGACTATATAAAGCTCCAGAAACAGCAGCAAGAGCTCACTAGGAGCGACCACTCTCTTGGATTCACTGCTTTTGAGAAGCAAATCCCTGCAGCTGCTTTTAAAAGCTTTGAAAGTTTCATTTTCAATTATCAAAGCCAATAAAGTTTCAAAAAACAGCTACAGGGATTTGCTTCTCTGAGGAGCAAACCCCAAAAGGCAAATGGTGAAGAGTGCTGTGTTCTGTGGCTCTTAAAGTATGTACAGAGTCTTCTAAGCCTGACACTTCAAATTACAACTCCATGTTGGGCTGCAATTGTTATACCCAGAAGAATTAATTAAGGCTTGCATGGCAACTTTATTAGTGACTTTCCAGTTATTAGGTCTAATTTTCTTTGCCTTTTCTTTTGTTGCACCAGTATACAGTACAATTACAGCAGGCCTCACAATGGTGCTTCCAAAGTCTTGCACTAAAAGCCTGTGGACTTCATAATCTCAGACCGCAACCACCAGATTCCCAAAATTTGCATTACTAGTTTCTTATAGTAACTTCATATGATGACACCATCATCAGCGCACTGGAGTAAGATAATCGTGGACTTACATGGCATTTAGTTCCTCGCTACGGCCCCAGTACTGCAAAGGGACTACTTACAATGTGTAAAGCAAAGCACATGAATATGTCTTTGTAAGATGAGGGCCTGTCAGAGTGTAAAAGGGTTTCCATACATTTACGCTGAATTTAAGAAATATGAGACTACAGGTAAAAATTCCAAAGTCACCTAAGTAACATAAGAGCCTAAATCCCACTTTCAAAGGTAACCTGGGCATTGAAGAACCCAAGTCTCATTGAATGTCAATCGTATTTAAGATTCTAAATCACATTTAAAAATGGGACTTGGGAGGCTTTTAAAATTTTATCTTAAGTCAAAATAAAATTTTGTTTTCCTGACATTTTTGGATCTTATGTGGCCACCACATTTAACCTAGTTCAGAGTAACATAAAATAAATACTGAGCATAATTACTTGCTACTTTTTAAATGTCACTAATTGAGTGTTTACTTTTTAATTTTTTTTTAATTCTGAAAAGAACTGGTAACATTCAGGCCCATCTGTCAATAAAAAGATAATTTATTTTTATCCACACCATAGCAAATAAAACCACCAAAAAAATTTAAAATAGTTATAGACGTTAAAAATAGGATTAATACATTTTAAATCTTTTTTGTATGAAAAAAATACATCCAAGCAAACAACTTGTCTTCTGCAAACCAAAGGAAGTGGAAAGCAGGAGATCTGGATTCTATTCTTGACTTATTCTTAGATATCTGCTGTGATCTAGGGCAAGTCACTTTACCTCTCTGTGCCTCATCTTGGTCATGTGCAACATCTGAATAATAATGCTTCCCCACTTCACAGGGACAATGGGAGGTTTATTTCCTTAATGTCTGCAAAGAGTTTGGAGATCCTCAAGTAGATTATAATACCCAAGTGTCATTTTGATAGAGTTTGACACAGCCAAGATACTTTCGTAATGAAAAATGCTTGTAGAACCTTAATTATATCAATGCTGGATGCTACCGTGTATTGTGACACTGACTAAACCTGAACAGCTTCCAAAGGCAATAATACCAAAAGCAAATGACATGCTTCTCACCCATTTCTAGTATTCGTTTATGTAAAGGGATAGCAGCAAGAAAGGGTTCGTCTTTACAAGACTGTATCTGGGTTCCAACCAAGTCGGAGCTGGTTGCCATAATTCGAGCACTCTCTTCATTAAGGTTAACTCCAGCCATAGAGGCAACATCATTGATGTCATCGTCATCTCTACAACAAAAGCATAAACAAAAGATAATTCTGCATGTGATACAGTAACTTTTATAAATAAACTGCCCCCCTTAAAGGGAATAATCATGCAATGCTCCTGTTCAGAAGAGAGAAGCAGAGCCAGTTTATTGGCACAGCCACCTGGCTCTACCTTATCATGGAATATCCAAGACTCAGAAACAACTTAATGTAACATATCTCTTTGACCACTCAACATCAGGCAATTTGCAAAAAAGTGGTGTGTGCAGCATGGACAGGAACACCCACAATTCTATATGGGCACCTTTCCTTTGACTGGAAGTTGATGAGAAATGCGATAGCAATGACAGCTATGTGGCCAGCTGACAAAGGTTAGTAGTGACCGCAGACCACAAGGCACTCACTTTCCCACCCCCCCGTACACTGATGGCTTGGAAGTAGGGGGTCAATCAACAACAGAAATAAAACAAAAAACCCACAGACACTGAAACCAAAACACTGTATTATTTCAAATTGCTCAAGGTTCAAGAGATACCCTTATTAAAACTACAACTGAGAACAACAAATCTCACAAAAACGCTGAAAAAAAAAAAGAGGAAACAAACCACACACAAAAATTTTTAGTGTAAAAACCTTAATGCCTGTGATGGAACTGGCACCACTTCCGAGAAGCTAAACTAGATCACATGAGACTGAAGATCCATTTCTAGCCAAGCTATTGGACCATGTGAAGATAATCACAAACATGAACACATGGTTAGATAAACTGGTATGGAGAGTAAGTGAATCTAGAACAAATAGGCTGAAGGCTCAAATCTCCGATTAGAGCCAAAACAAAGGTGCTGATGATACTACAAAGCTGTTTAAGCTTACCTGGTTGTGTAGTTAATGAAAACAAAGCACTAACTTACAAAGATGCCATACAGGATACTAATAACAACCTGGAATGCAATGAGGAAGAAAAAGACCTAGAGTCATTCTTACAGAAATGGCTCTGAACTACTGCATTTACATTCTGTACAACACCTTGTATATGTAGAACAAGCCCACAGAGCCTCTAGTAAGCGAAATGCAAACACAATAAATGCTGACACTGTTATCGGTGTGTTCCCAAATGATTATGATAAACATGGGATTTTGCAAGCATCTTGCAGCAAAACTTACATTATGTCAACTTCTACACAGACATACAGCCAATGTCATCGCATTCACTTCAACCAGGACCCATGGTATACACATCTGCATAGAAAAATTTGGAAAGCTACAAGTACCTTTAGCATTTTCATATTTTCAGCCTGTGATTCCAGCATTCGGTCTCTGAGAGGCAGTTTCACCTCCATCAAATATTAATTCTAACAGAAAAATAGAGAAAGTATTCTCCATTTCCAACAAAAGTTCATAATATGACATACAGGCAAACAAATTTTGTTCCTGAACCTTAAGAAGCCAAAAAAGTTTTACTGGTAATGACTTAAAAACCCTACGATTGACTCTCTCTATTCAGACAACTGGAATTTTTAAACTGGATAGTGAAAACAACTGCAAGGTTTTAAAAATATATATATATAAATAGATAAGGAACATTACATTTATATAAAAAGGTAAGTTAGAAGTATTACTATATTTGACTGAAATGTTTGTTGTGCGTCTTGATTAGTCATGTACTGAAATTTAATTGAACATTAACACCAGAGGAAACTGTGTAATGGTTTTAACATTGCCCTCTACAAATGCTATTTTGTACGATTACCATAGCTTTAACATTTATCACAAAATAATTGGCAGAATTTTCAAGACAAAACACAATTGTAAGGAACATCCCTTTCCCATTAACCTTTGGGAATGCTCATTTCTTCTTTCTTTAGTGTTCTATCCATGTTTCTCCTTCCACCTGCCTCACAATAGTAAGCAGGAACTGAACTATTTACCTTACTATGCTTTAACAATAAGTAAAAATCTATCTTTTTACATTATTTGAGTCCTAACATAGAGCCCCTGATAAACATTCTTTCTGTAGGGTAGCTTTTGAAGATACTGTAACAGCAAAACTCAAAAATTCTGAAGTTTTTAAATGTACAATTTACTGGAAAAAAATAAAATCTACATGTGAATTTTGCAGCTGAAAAAGTCTAAAGATACCAGTCTTAATAATACAGTCAAATAAACCTCATAACGTACAGTAATTCATTTTAAAAAAAATCTTTTACTTCACTTTATTGAACGTAGTGCTCGTGAAAGGTACGAGATACCCTAATAACTGAAAAAATCCCATTTACCCTCAAAACAGATATGGCCTGAGTAACAGCAGAGTAATGTTCCAAAAACTCTATGCTCCGGCAGTGTTCTTTAACCCTGCTCTGGTGGACACACTTTACCATTCACACTTGATCTTTGTCTTCTCTTCTGAAACAGTCAAATATAAAGGGTGAGAGGACTGATGTGCACACTTTCCCACCGAGAAATGAACTGAAACTAGCAGCTCATTTCTTTGCCACTGGACTGCAGTTCAGTCTTTGGCCAGGAATCCACCATCAGACTATATTTGTCTCACTGAACTGCATAACACGGCAGGTTATGTGATGGCAACACATACAACAGAATTGCCTTCTGAGTGTATGTGATTCCATTTGGCTTGATGCCCAGTGCACAAGCAGGGGGATAATGAAGTAAGATGTGCATGGGTGGGGGCTGACACCAGAGTGCACAGATCAAGGGGATCCATCACCCTGCTGGCCATACAGCAAAATCATCCATGGCCCTGAAGAAAGGCTATGATCTCTGCTGCTGAAATGAAGCCCACTGGAGCACTCCATATCTTATAATGCTTATCAATCTATTGCCGCTGGTGAAAATAGCACAGGCAAAGGACAAGATTATTTTTTTCCTCGGGAGGGACAAGACTGTGGATGTGGAATCTTTTTGTGAGATGGTGCTGATCAGGATTTGAGGAAAGTGAGTCAAGGGCAAAAGCACAAAAAGAAATCTCCATACACTATCTGAGTAAAGGGTAGAGAACTTTATTCACTTATGAGACAGGTTTAAATTCCTAAATCACAGTCTAACAGTAACACTGGCTTTAAAATGGCAATGTAACTGGAAATTTATGTATAATGTCAGTATTACTGTCTATGCCTGTGATCCATGAGAAAATTATTAACCCAAAACATCAATATAAATAGTTGGGGGAAAAGATAACCCTATTTGCTGTAAAAATTTAAAAGTACAAAGTGTATATATTATACAAAGGGATCATTACCATAACTGATTACTTCTTGCACTAACATTCAACAATTATGTAAATATGCATAAATGGAACTCATATATACATTTGGACAAAACAGTTCTATCAAAGTCAATTTGAATCATGAACAAGTGACAATTTTTACAACCAGATCACAGACCCAACCAAGTACAGTATTACTCATCACTATTTCAGTGCTGAACTGTTTTCTCTTTACTAATTATCACGGTGATCCGTGCCCCCCACCCCCAGCCTACCAAAAAAAAAAAAAAAAAGCAAATCTCCTTAGATACAGTTATTGTAAAGCTACAAAAAAGAGGGATGAGTCATTATTTTCTGTTTGTAAAAAACAATGTGGTCCTACCACACCAATTTAAAAATAAATTCTTATTGCTCTTTCTAATGCCACCAGGAGTCACTGTACTGCTGAAAACATTCACTGCCTTAAACCCTCTCTGTCAAGTTGCAGGGATGATGTATAAACATCACAAAAAAGTAGAATGCTAAGTTTACATTAAAAAGTTTATCCTTGATATTTATATTTAATCTTCTACAGATGCACTCAACTCCTTCCCCTTCTTCTGCATGATACTTTTGCCACCTAATATTTTTTTAAAAGTATATAAATTCTGAATAAAAGATTAGAGTCCATACATTATAAACAAAATAAAATAGGCAGCAATTAGTGGCAATAAACTATTTTTTTTCTGGAGGGGTTCCAATATTATCAAGATATTATCAAGAGCATTTCAGAAGCACTAATAGTTTAATACATCAGGAGAACCTGTGGATAGAATAATTTTCTTGCATCTCACTATAGAATGGAGGGTAGAGTGGTTTTGGATACTGTAAGAAGAAATGACAAAAAACTTGCAAACCTTGCTTCTCAACTGTTTCCATAAAAGTCAACTTTTCACTCCAAATCATCAGGTTTTCAGTACTAATTCTATGGAACAAAGATGCCATCCAGTGGTAGGTTAGATTGATAGTTACTATCTATTCCCCATTAGGTACCTTTGCACATCACACTGTGCTCTAAAGGTACAACATAGCATAGTAGCTGATGATTCGCACTTTTGTTGTATTGTACAGCTCTTAGGGTATTGGAAGCAGCCTCACAACGTTGTATGTGTTATTTATTAGTGTAGGACTGGTTTTTCCCCTCAAGCTCATAACGTTGTCTACATCTTAACAAAGAGATGGTCTCATGGACCATTTTCCCTCCCACATGCAATCACACAAACCACCTTTCCTCCATTCATGTAGGAAACACTGGGGCAATTACAGCATTGCTTACATGAAAAAATGAAATTAAGAAGGAAAGTAATATATATATGTAGTTGTCAATGTAATTTTAATGATTATGTGGAAACAGAGAGGAGAGCCAGTGTCATATAGCCAGCCTCTTTGTGCATGATATAGTCTTTAAATACGTTATCACATACACTTTTTCTCATACTTATCAGCAGGATTTGAACCCAAAACCTTCAGGTACATAGCACACACCTATTCCACTTGAACTGTGTGGAATATATGCTGGTGGGAATAGGCTATAGTGTTACTCTCCATATGGACTAACTTGTAGTAGTGGACATGCCACATACTTTGCCAGTGGGTTACACATCTATTTTGGAGAAAGTGCCAAAATATTGGTATTAGAACTGGAGTTACGACACATATTTACAACTTTCTATTTTGGAACATGAAATAAATTGTACATGTATCTAGCTTAAAATAGCTCTTTGGAAAAGCAGAGAATCTGGAAGCCCTACATCAAAAGTTTTAAGTAATGTACAATTTTGAGTGTAAAATCATTGACGGCATCCATTTTAACTATCTGAACATGACAAGACGCTTTGCACTTTTGCAGCAGAATACTGATAGGTCCTAAGACACTGATTCAATCACTTGACTATGCCAATATGCCACCACACCCCCCAATTTGGAGTGTCTTATTTCAATTATAAAATTGATCTTTTACTTCTAAAATATTAAATTAGAGAGAGTAAACAGAGCTTTGTTTTTACATATATTTTCTCTCCATATTATTTTAAATATTAAAAGATTTGTGACAATGTTGGAGGCCAACGCCTTTAGTTGGGGAAGGATTCAGATGTTGTGTCTTTGGCCATTCCAACGTAAGTCTAAACTAGCTTTTGATGAAGTCTACTTGTGAACGTGCAACTATTAACACTGACTTTCTTATTTTAAAGGTTCATGGACCAATGGCAGTACACCACTGGTGTTGGCCTCCAACATTAAAAGTGAGCTCAGAGTTTCAGGGGAATCTTATTCTCGCTTTATAGGCATAGGTTCCACAATACATTACTCTGGTAGCACCAGGAGTGGTGTGGATGAGGTTCAGAGGTCATATACAGCCAGCTCTGAAATATAGCTCAGAACAATATGGGGCCTTTGGAAAAGGGAGGTGAACCTAGATAACCGCTAAACCTATCCATCCCATCTCAAATAAAACAAATCTACATTGGCAGTGTTCCCCATAGTCAGTCACAGTCTTTGTTTTAAATCTAGCAGGTCTGTCTTCTATAATGCATGAGATCAGCCAGATGATGGCTTTTAATCACACTTCACTCGGGGCTGGATCACTGATCACCCTATTACAGTCCCAGTCCCTTAACATTCCTTTTTTTATTATTAAACGTACATGAGGTGGATGGGAACAGGAGTAAATCTGGAAACGGAAAGGAGAGCTAAAAAACAAAAAAAATCTATGACCCACATACTTCTGTGCAGTTCAAAAAACTGTAAAATAACTGTCTGTGGAAAAAATAGAAATTTAAAATTCACCTAAAAGGCTAATGTGCGACCACAATCATCATCGGCAAATAAGATTTTTTTAATCATCGTCCTATAATTTTAAATCAGAATGATTTCAGGTTTTCAAGATTCAAGTTTCAAGATTTAATTTACAGAGAAACAGGATGCACTGAACTTGTTTTAACTAGATTACATGGTTTTCAGAGAAGACTCAGAAAAGTTTTCCGAATTCTGCCATGAAATGTAATCACTTCACGTTTGAAACGGACAAAACTACCAAAGTTATCTAAAAACTGAGATAGAAACCAAAAAAAGTTTGTGCAAAAACATTAATGGTCAGATTTATGAATACTTTACAAACTTCTTGTAGAATCTTAATCCTCAATTAGTCCTGTTGTACTCAGTGGAACTATTTGTGAGTAAAGTTACCATAATCCTGCTTTAAATTATTTTACATAAAGGAGAAAAGCAGGGTATACAACACCAATATCTCAAAATGTCTGAAACAGTGAAGAACATTTTGTAGAGATTAGGGCTGTCGATTAATCGCAGTTAACTCATGCGATTAACTAAAATAAACTAATTGTGCTGTTAAACAATAATAGAATACCATTTATTTAAATATTTTTGGATGTCTTCTACATTTTCAAATATATTGGTTTCAATTACGACACAGAATACGAAGTGTACAGTGCTCACTTCATATTTATTTTCTATTACAAATACTTGCACTGTAAAAAAAACAAACAGTATTTTTCAACTCACCTAATAACAAATATTGTAGTGCAATCTTCTTAATACAAAAGTGCAACTTACAAATGCAGAATTATGTACAAAAATATAACTTCGTTCGAAAGTAAAACAATGTAAAACTTTAAGGCCTACAAGTCCATTCAGTCCACAAGTCCACCTATTTCTTGTTCAGCCAATTGCTCAAACAAGTTTTTTTTTTATATTTTCAGGAGACAATGCTGCCCGCTTCTTGTTTATAATGTCACCTGAAAGTGAGAACAGGTGTTTGCATGGCACTGTTGTAGCCAGCATCGCAAGGTATTTATGTGCCAGATACATTAAAGATTCATATGTCTCTTCATGCGTCAACCACCATTCCAGAGGAAACGAATCCATGCTGATGACAGATTCTGTTCGACAACTATCCAAAGCAGTGCGGACTGACGGATGTTCATTTTCATCATCTGAGTCAGATGCCACCAACAGAAGGCTGATTTTCTTTTTTGGTGGTTTGGGTTCTGTAGTTTCTGTATCAGAGTGTTGATCTTTTAAGACTTCTGAAAGCATGCTCCACATGTCGTTCCTCTCAGATTTTGGACAGCACTTCAGATTTTTAAACCATGGTTCGAGTGCTCTAGCTATCTTTAGAAATCTGATATTGGAATCTTCTTTGTGTTTTGTCAAATCTGCAGTGAAAGTATTCTTAAATCAAACAATATATGCTGGGTCGTCATCCGAGACTACATAACACAAAATATATTACAGAATGCGGATTAAACCATGAAGCAGGAGACATACTGTTCTCATCCAAAGAGTTCAGTGAGAAATTTAACGCTTTTTTTTTTTAACAAGCATCATCAGCATGGAAGCATGTCCTCTGTAGTAGTGGTCGAAGCATGAAGAGGCATATCAATGTTTAGCATAGCTGGCACGTAAATACCTTGCAATGCCAGCTACAAACGTACCATGCTAATGCCTCTTCTCACTTTCAGGTAACAATGTAAATAAGAAGCAGTCAGCTTTATCTCCCGTAAATGTAAACACACTTGTTTCTCTCAGCAATTGTCTGAACAAGGAGTAGGACTGAGTGAACATGTTGGCTCTAAAGTTTTACATTGTTTTGTTATGGAGTGCAGTTATGTAACAACAACAAAAATCTACATTTGTAAATTGCACTTTCATGATAAAGAGATTGCACTACAGTACTTGTATGAGGTGAACTGAAAAATACTATTTCTTTTGTTTGTCATTTTTACAGTGCAAATATTCGAAATCAAAAGTAATATAAAATGAGCACTGTACACTTTGTATTCTGTGATGTAACTGAAATCAATATATTTGAAAACGTAGAAAAACATCCAAAATATTTAATAAATTTTAATTGGTATTCTATTGCTTAACTGTGCAAGTAATCACAATTTTTTAACTTGATTAATTTTTTTGAATTAATCGTGTGAGTTAACTGCGATTGACAGCCCTAATTTAATTACAATATATCTATCCAATCAAGCGTTACTCTTTCCACTCAGACCTGTCCCTCAAATAATTATTTACAACATAATTCATGATAGCTTGGATATAGACAATGAATTCATCTGATCTGAAAACTGGATAAGGAACCATAGTCAATGAACAAACAGACACATGTCAAGTTGTGATGGGGCGAGGAGTAGTGTGCCACAGAAGTCAATGTTAAGTAGAGTCTTAATACACTTATTCTCACAAATACTTGGTTAACTTAGATTTGATATTGCTCTGGAATATTTCTTCACACCACAAACACCTAAGAGCCAGTAAAACAAAGTAAAGGCATACATTCAGGCCCACCCTGCCATTATGATACTCAACCATCCAAAAACGCTAATACTCTGTCTAACACACTAACTTTCAATTCAACAACATCATTCCTCCCAACATACACAAAGAAGTGAAAAAAAATCAGATTTTCAGAAAATTAATTCTGTACTCAAAGAGTAAGTGCTGTAAATTTGGGGAGGTTACACTATATTATTCACTATGCTTATGCAAACAAAAAACAATGTAAACCATGCTCAATGTGCAAAGGTAAATGCAGTCTCAACTATGGAGTCACTATTGCATCTCTAAACACTTGTCATTAGAGTTAGCCATTTATCATCTCAATTTATAAATCCAACTATCAAAGAATTTAATATATACTTCCCAAGATTGTTGTATTGGCAGATTAGCATAGCACAGAGGTTCTCAAACTTTTGTACTGGTGCCCCTTTCACATAGCAAGCCTCTGAGTGAGACCCCCGCTTATAAATTAAAAACACTTTTTAATATATTTAACACCATTATAAATGCTGGAGGCAAAGCGGTGTTTGGGGTGAAGGCTGACAGCTCACGACTCCTCCATGTAATAACCTCATGACCCCCTGAGAGGTCCAGACACCCAGTTTGAGAACCCCGGTAGCATATTAGATCACAATGGTGAGGCCCCTTGTGGATTTCAAGGAGACTTCTGTTTGTCTCTCCTCCCTGATTGTGGAAAGCAATACTTGGGAAATACTATTATATTTTTGGTATTATAGTAGTGCCCGAAGGCCCCTAAACAAGATTGGCGCCTGCCTATGGCAGTAATGTTCATCTTTAGGTATCATCACAGGTAACAAAACCATACACATGAATGGGGTACTTCACATTTTTCCCTGACAAATTTTAGCCAGGATGAGTTTTTACCCCAAGATAAAACAATATATGAAGTTATGTGGGTTTTATTTTGGGGAGGTTAGGGGATTGACAACTGGGTTTATGAAGGGAAACTAGCTTCCATCTTAACTACAGAGCACTAACCATCACTCTACAATGCACCGTGAATGTAACTTTTACCATACTAATTATTGTCAATATTGAAGGCTAAGCTACCATTTGTGAAACCCTCAGTTCATGTGTGTCTCGCATGTATAAATCCTTCGCACTCACTTCAGTAAATAACATTTTATATTGGAAAAAATAGTTCAGCAAGGTATGATAGACTTAGTGTTTACATGATTGAAAGAAAATGTCTAGAAAAATAAAGTTCACATGTCTATTACTAGTGACCAACCCTTTGCCCATGAGACTAAAATACTAAAGTAAGTTATTTTAAAGAAAGAGTATGAAATAATGAAACAAATATGCAATAATAAAGCACCGAGAGTAAAATGAATTTATACATAACACAACTATTTTTCAAAATTTTTGCTCTGCTCAGATGCCAGTTTGCCTTCTGGCTACAAACACATTCTTCACACACGCTGGGAATGTTGAGGAAAACTAGTCAGCATTCAGAGGATTAATACAGATTTCCAGCTCTATGCCTTTAGGCTTAATAGTCAGACATCTATTTGTCCTCAGGAGAGGTTAGGGGTTGAAATGCAAATATGCAAACAGAATTCTTTGTTAAGACATCAAGAAAAAACTCGATCTCTACTACTGTTTAATAAATCCTTGCAATTTTGTGGATTTATTTAAATTCAGCATTGTGTCTTACTATTTTAAACAAGAAAACAATGCAAGAAAATAAACACATTCATTCTGACTAAAATGTATTCTCTAGAGGAAAAATGACATACACTCTTGACAGCTTATTTACCAAACTCACTAAAGATTTATTGATTTATCAATCAGTGCCTTGAGCATTTGCTTCTCCCCTAAGGAAAATTAACAATTCCAACTAACCTAATATATTCCACGTATAAACTAAGTGAATGAAAGAATCAATCCTGGCACAATTTACAACATCCAGTAAAAAAAAAAAAATGCTGTCACTTTTGGTGTATGTAAAATTGAAAGCCATGCTAATGAAGAATAAATGCCTATGTTGCTTACTAATACAAAAAATATTTATTAAGACAGTACAATTGAACCCAACATACATTTTAAATCATTTAAATACACAGTGAGAGGCAAGTGCATTGGAAAATAAAAAATTGAATGATTTTGCTTCTACATTAATACTAAGTACTACTGCTATTAGTTGCAATGCTGACATGCCTCAGAGCAGAGATATTTCACAACGTCCCACGAATTCTCTTTAACTCTACCTGTAAAAGTCTAAGCTTGTCAATTAATTACTGGTTTCTGAGGTCAGATCAAAGTAAGTATCCTAAAGGAAGAATGTGACAATCTAAGAATACTTTCCCATTTTAGCAAATAAATAGGAAAAAAGGGCAACATTTTAAAAGGAATTAAAATGCACTTACATTAAACAAAATTAAAATGAAGGTGGGAGGGAGATAAACACAGCAAATATAACATTAGCTTTCCACTACAAGTATTAAAAATGTTCAAAGTATATAATGTACAATAATATTTATAGAAGTTTGAAGGGTATTCACAACAACAGGCATAGCAGCTCAGTAAACCCTGCTACTGGGCTGAACTACTGCAGCTCCTGACCACTACAGGAACTCAAAGAATGCCCCAAGTTGTGCCACGCAAACAAATCACATCAACAGCAAATAAGGCAATGAAGTTTCTCTCATCAGTTCAAAAGAACAGAGTTTTCCCTAGGCTTCATACCTGCAGCTGGTCTGCACAAGCCTATCCACATACAGTATGTCCTGCTGTCACAGTTAGGATCATCTCAACAAGGTATATCTCATATGAGTGTTAAAATCTGATTAATAAAAATAATAGTATTGCACACTTACGAAAACCTCATCTACATAGCTTCCTCTACTTAAAAAAAAAAATCATTCACAAAAGTGATTTGTAAGGTTTATTAAATAATTTAAAAAATCTGCATTGGGGGGAAAAATCTAGCATCTTTCCTTTTTTAAAAAGAAGTTGAACTAAATAAGCAGATTGCCATCCAATCAAAGTGCATGGGAAATCTAGGAATTATTATAAAATACTGCCCTCTGGTGTTAAACCCTTTCTAAATTGTGTGTGTGATGAAGGGGGTTGTTGTTTTTACCTGAAAGATCCACCTCCAGGGTCATTCAACTTGTTTTTCTGATTTGCAGAGACCTGAACACCAAAGCCCCCAGGACTTTGGCTGGCTTGTATTGTTGGTGCCTTCCCTACTGTGCCTGAAAAACACCAAGCAATGTTATTATGAGCTGTCTTAGACAATTTACATCAAAGAACCTTCTGTCCAGGAACTAAATTTAACTGTCTCTAAATTGCAAACAAAAGCAAGCTGTTATTTTTAAAGGTTCCATTACTGAAGGAGAGAGAAAAATTTAAAAAATAAAGATGAATATTAATTTTTTTTCAACATTTACTTGTGAAAAAATTAAAGATTCTAACACTGCAAACTATTATTCATACCTGGCTAATTAATATATTAAATATATATATTAATATAATTAATGGCAATAAATATGTTTGCAACTACCAGTAAACTACTCTTCTACATAATCTGCACAGAATAAGCAAACAGGAACTGAAATAATTTATTTTAAAGGATAAGCGAGAGGTATCATCTAAGAGTTTTGGTAAAAATCATGTTTAAAGATATTCAATAATACTGTAGTATTTTGTCTTTGAAAGGTAAAATATATTTTCTTTTCCTATATAATGGTTCACTTTGTTTATTTAACTCTGAAAATGTGTGGCTGTTCATTGTAACAATCTGAGTTACTGTTTTACACAGTACATAAAAATATGTAAAATTTGAAATAAAATCCTATTTAAAGTCCTACACTTTTCTCATTTAAAAAATATTTTGTAAGCAGTTCACTTCTGCATCTATACTATGAAAAAATATTTCAAATATATAGTTATATCAATCAAAGTAAAGATTTTCAAACAGGCCTAGCTGCACTCAGTTCCCCATTGAAAGGCAATAGGAATTGGTCATCTAATTCCCATCAGTGTTTTAGAAAATTCCAGCCAAAACATATAACAATTTTCTGTTACTAATTAGCAATAAAAATTACCACAAAGCAACAGAGCTCTGGATGATCAATGCAAGGAAACATTATACCAGGGCTTGAATTAAAAAGTTTTGATCAAGCGGAATTTTTACATTTTTAGCTTACTGCTTATATACTTTATTAGTCACATCTACTCAGGCTATAGGTAGTCTGATTCTCTTTATCATTCTTCAGTGCAAGCCCTTTTTAGGCATGTATAAGATATTAAAAATTAAGGTCTTCTGAATTGATAAATTTTTTCCTTTTTTATGCTTACAAATCTCAATTACTATTAATGAGTTACATTCACATGTAAAGAAGACCTTGAGACACCTTCAAAATTATCTGAAAGACCTTCTTCCAGTAGTCTTATGACTCATTTATTATCTGCAAGTGGGCATGCTTTCATGAACCTTTGTGATTTATATTATTTTTTTTGTTTCATAAGCCCTAAAAACTAAAGCATGATTAGCTGAACTAATAAATTATTTAACAACATATGCTTTTCTGTAACAAAAGGGTTTGCCTTGACTGAGGACACCATTTTTTTTTTTAATTCTAAGATCTTTGTTCAACTTCAGTCTGAGCTCTCAAGACAAAATTTATTTGACAGTTTTTGTTCAATCCCTCAGTCTATTGTGTATTACAGAAACCTCTGTATGAAGCCTCAATCTTGGAAAATCCACAGTAAGATTTAGACTATCAGTTTCTAGACCCAGAGAATGAACATGTACCGTGACGTATTGAAGATCCATGAGATGACACAAATAGCATCAATCCTTTAGCTGGTCAACTCATGTATCTATTTCAAGTAAACTAATTAGAATATTTTTTATTGAGTGAACTGGAAAGCATGGGATAATGAATGAAATAGAAGAAAAATTAACATAGGTCAGCATGAGCTATTTCTGTTTAGGAGACTTAAAGGGGCATTAATAATAAAAACGCTGCAATGGCTCTGGCAAGGTGTAACAGATTTAGTGTATAGTGTTAAAAATAAAGTAATGAAATAGTAGTAATGTTCATCCAGAATTAATTAGCATCAATAGTTTGATTTTTCTATGGATGCTAAACTTTGATCCAACAATATTACAGAAAGTACAGCAATGCAGTAGTCAATCCTTTAGTTTCCTGAAAGCAATCTAAACATATATAAACTGTCATATCTAAACTGTATATAGAGAATTAAAATTCCACTTGCCTTCGCCCTATGAATAGGAATTTTCTCAACTGGATCTGACAGGATGTAATTAAGTATGAGGTTTTAAATCTGGGATGATGTATACCTCCTTTTCTATATTTAACAGCTACTGTATGTATGTAAGCAACAATTTCCTAGGTTGCATACTTTGTTGTTGCAAGCCCCAAAGCAAAGATAGAAACCTTGATAATGATCTCTTTGTTTATTAAGGCAGTCCAACACAATTTGCAATAACTTTTGTAAATTAAAATCAGCTGTTGGACTGGATACCTCAAGAGACTGATAATGATATACTGAGTCTTTCACCATTAGGTCACAGGTTTAAGAATAGGCAGCAGGGTCTGGAGGAATGAGCCTGAGATTAGTTGTCAGTAGGTGCCTAGTTCTAATCCTGGCTCTGCCAATGATTCACTGTGTGGCCTTTGCCAAGCTACTTTACACCCCACTAGCTCAGTTTCCCCAGCTGCATGGCCTGGTTTACACTGTTTTTGTACTGGTGTACAAAAACAGTGTAAACGGTGTAATCTTTATATAACTATAAAGATACCTGACAGTCTGCCTGTACTGAAAAGTTGTACTGCTTTAATTATACCAGTAAAGTTAAAGCAGCACAACCTCCTTATTCCAGGATAAAGGTTCTCTGTCCTGCTATACCTATTCCTGTATGGAGAGGGGAAAGCGCTATACTGTGTAAGACACAAGCATAACTGTGTTCTCATTAGGGGGTTGTACTGTTTAACTATACTGAGATAGTTAAAGCAGTATAACTTGCATGCAGACAAGCCTGTAAACAGAGATAACAATACTCATCTCACTTAGGGGAATTTTAAGAATTAATGTTTCTAAATGCTTTGTTTCTAAATGCTTTGAATGGGTAAATCTTTATATAAATGCTAAAAATTATGCTAAGAATCTTTAGGCAAGATTGTGAATACCATCTGTTACCACCTCATGGCCAATCAATGGGCTACATGAAATAAATGTGCTTTTTAGCCATAGTTTAACAGAGAGATGTCCACATCATGCAAACTTCCATCACCATTAGCACCACTGTTGGCATTCTCAGCACAGAGACCAAGCACTGAATGGGCACAGGAATCAAGTTAACCTTCTTACATTAAGGTACACCAATCAGGATTCCGAGTGTGAAAGCTTGCACTCTCATTACATAGTAAATAATTTTTGTGTTAATAAAATTAGGATCTTAGGCCTGGTCTACACTGGGGGGGGGGTTCAATCTAAGACACGCAACTTCAGCTATGAGAATAGCATACCTGAAGTCGACGCACCTTAGATCGACTTACCTCCCGTCCTCATGGCATGGGATTGATAGCCGCAGCTCCCCTGTCGACTCTGCTTCCACCTCTTGCCCTGGTGGAGTTCCGGAGTCGACGGGGAGTGCATTCGGGGATCGATTTATCGCGTCTAGATGAGAGGTGATAAATCGATCCCTGATAGATCATTACCCACTGATCCGGCGAGTAGTGTGAACATTCTCTTAGTGTCAGTGTTGTCAATCCAATACTTCTTTTAAGAAGTAAACTCACTTCAACCCTGACTGGAGACAGCAGTCCCAAGCATGCAAAGATAGATCAGTCTCCAAGTCCAGGCAACCCTTGGCCTCTCTGAAGTGAATGGCCAGTCAGAGTGTCAAATGGTGCTAATCGTAATGGCGGGTTTAGGATGTATATACTTGCCCATGGGCAACAGGAGAGACCAAATTACTCATCATATAGACAATAATGACTTTAGACATTCCCAATCTCAACTGGATTCAGACTGAAGACCTTAAGATGACAAGCTGTGGATACCATTACAAATACTCGGTTATCTAACTACCTGCATCCAAAAAGATACTTGACAACTGTAAAGAGAAACAAGGTTAAAGATGGCAAGTAATAAAGGGGTGCTGGGAAATACACACAAGAACCTCTAGGGAGAATAAGGAGGAGAGAATAAGCCAGTCCATTAATCTTCTTTGCACAGCTGTATGAAACATCCTGGTTCCATATCTAGCCTCTTGCACCCCAGACTGTCAGTGGCTAGGCATGCTGCATTCAGCACTCAGTCTCTGGCAACACAAAAAGTGACTGTGGCAGCAGATGAAAGACGTTTAGCTGAAAAGTTTCTCAAAGGTCCTACCTGGTCCTCTGCAGCTAGAAAGACAGTAGCTACAATGTGTGGCCTCAAGGGTGAGAGATAAAGCAGGGAGATTAAACCAAAGCATTCTTATGGCTGCATCAGAAAAGTAAAGAAAGCCTTTCCCACATCAGGGGAAAAGGTCATACAATAAAACATTAAAAGCCAAACCCCTCACTTCATTCGAAATTGCTAAGTGCAACCTGGGCAATTTAGGATGTAGCCTTAAATTAGTAGTTATAGAACAGTTAGCTATATCAGTCAGAAAAATATGTCAAAATTATATCGTGAAAACATGCATTTTCAGCCAGGAAAATGTAAAAGGTAACGTCAAGCCTGCCAAAGTCAACGCTCAGTTTTCCCCATGCTACTACTTTGTAATAAAATTACAATTAAATTCATACAAATGTAACAAACTCACTAGAACATTTAAACCCATACCTTGTGGTCTAATGGTCTGAGTTATTACCACTGGCATCCTAATCTGGGTAGTCTGGCAAGCAGGGTTTCGTTTCACAGTTTGAGCAGATGTTGACTGGATAATCTGCTATTATTGAAAAAAAGTATACTCATATTATACTCTATATACAAACACACACCACGTGTAAATATATATATTTACATATATAATTACTAATTTAAGCATGTGGGTCTCTAAACCACAGCCAGCTGGTGACAAGTCATATTTCTGTAATGTATGTGGTTTTGTGGGGGTGTGTGTATATATATACAAACACACACACACACTCTCACACGTCAGCAGTATGCTTTTGAAAAAGAATAACCATAAATACTGTTTGGCAAAAAAGTCATTTTCTTGATCCAAAAATATTGTACTTCATAGGTGTGAGATCAAAAATAAAGCTCTGGGGGGTTTTTTTAAATACAATTTTACTAAGAAGGAAAAACATTTTAGGAAATCTTCATACTGGTCACTAGTTTCAGTGGTGTTCATCTACAGCCCCATAGGCTTTTCCCTTTTTTACTATTTTTGTTAGCACACTTCTGCATTTTTAATAAATATCAAAAGTTAAATCTCAAATGGTTACACAAGACTTGCAGTCACACATGCAAAAATGGGAAACAGGGACTTTTTATAGTCACTGTGTAATCTTTTACCTTCTACCATTTATTTTTAAAATCAGAGAATTTTATTGCTTCAGTTAATCTTGGGGCAAAGCCTACTGCCCTTATTGAAATTCTCAGTTAAATCAGAACGAGATAAGAACCTTTCAACTTGATCCCTTATAAATAAAAAAAGAAAAACAAAATCTGCAAGGGTCACATCTCAATGATATCAAAATACATGTTCATAATATCAGGAACAGGCTAGCACAGATGTAGAACAGCAGACTGTCCAGTACACGTGGTTTTCTCAGAGGGAGACAAAATCCATAAATAAACTAAAAAAATTGCAAGAAAAGTTTAATGATTTTGTATGGGGGGGGAAGGGGAGGGGGACATCATCCACTTTAAAGGATGGTAATGACACAGCCATGACTGGCTGAAGATAAAGCTGCACAGACAACTCAGGGTCCTGAAGACATTACAACTCATACAGTCTTCACAGTCATGGCTGTATCATTACCATCCTTTAAAGCAGAAGCAGTTTCTCTCTCTCTCTCTAACAAAATCAATAACATTTCCTGCAGGATGACTGTACCACAATTCAGATTGCAACCTAATTTAATATGTTACACAGAGCAAACAGGAAACAATGCATCTTTGTTTGGCTCATCAGCATTATTCTTATGAACTGTACCCCAGAACATCTTACAACTATACAGGCCAAATCCTGGATTTAAAAAGGAATTTTGCAGGATTATAAAATACAGTGAAAATGAGAAATTATGTTTTTAAATTTAGTTTTGAAAACAGATTGAGAAGGAATGGAGGTAGGAAGATAAAGAAAAAGTTTCCATCACCAGAAATTGAATAAAAGGTTCCTGCATCATAAGCAGTGAAATTATGGGAAGAGGGAAGGAGATTGGGACTAGTTAAGCAGAGGGAGTGTGAAGAGGAACTGAGTGAAACATGGTTGGTGGGGTAGGCTAAAGTAGGACCAAGGAGTTTTTAAAACAAAAGGGGCAATTCTGAATTGTGCCTGAAATTAATGAGGAGCCACTGGAGGAGTATAAGGATGGGCATGATGTGTGGTCGTGATTCTTTGTACGTGAGAGAAGACAGGCAGCAGCATTCCGTACATGCTGGAATTTGGATAAGTGGGAGGCCACAGTCAATCAGAGAGGAGACAAAGACATGCATGGATGAGGAGTCGTCATAACTGCGTACACAAGCAATGTTACAGAGGTGGGGAAGCCAACTTGCAAAAACAGGAAAGGTGGGAGGGAACAATACAGTTCAATGAAAAAGGAGGGAGCTACACTTATGGACACAGAAGGGAAAAAGGAGGTATCTATTAAGCTGGGAGACAGAGCAGCTGCATGTATTTGGGAATGCTCCTTTTGCCCAAGAGAAACACTTCTACCCTAAAAGCATTTGGATGAACCAAGACAGGCAATGAGTGAATAGGGAAGAGCCATTAAACACAATTCTCATCAGAGCATCAGCCAAACTTCAAGGTAGAAAAACATGCTCTAGAAGAAAAAGAGGAGCTTGGTAACCGAAAATATTAAGAGAAAGGAGAACTGAATTTGAATGCATCTTGATGCAGAGGAAAAATTACCACTAGACGTATAACAAGTGCATTTTAATAGGCAGGAAGACAATAGTCCACAATGTCATAGGGTACTCTGATCTGAAAGACAAAAAAGGCTAATTTTCTCAATCACACCTCTCTCTAGTCACCATGCTCACAATATTCTTTCAAACTAAGTTTTACTCTGGTGATAGCAGGTAAACTTCTCCTCTCTATGACATCAGTACCTGTCTTCATTTCCTGATACATTCTACTCTCCTCTGAAAAGATGTAAAATGACAGATTTTAAACAGCTGACGTGGTTTGATACCAAAGACAAGGCAGTTATTGATAGTGGCTTAACAGAGAGAGAAAGGGTGTGGGACAACAGGAGTGGAGAAGAGGGTCCAGAGAACAGACAGTTTCTATGAAAACTTTCAAGTAAGGTAGGGAGTATAAAAAGAGGGTAAATATACTGGGGTGGAAAGCAGAAAAAATTAAGTGAAAATAAAAAGTATCGCCAAATTTAAATAATAAATCAAAATTATGTAAAAGAAAGGAACCCCATTACACCCTGTCCATACTATCTGCATAGCCTACACGTGGCAAAGAGCATCTAATAGCAGGCTGCTACTCCCCCTCCCAAGCAGGTGGGCAGGGAGTGGACATAGTACAACCTCTTGTGTCAACACAGCTATATGCTGGCCCCTTAGTTGGCCTGGGCTGTAAAGTTACAATCCAGTCCTTTGTGCATTAAAACAAGCCTTACACAGAAACACCTCAGCCAGCACATTGAGCATGCTGAACTAACAAAGTTTTCACACAATTACATGCAAAATGTAGCAATAAAGGCAACAGCGTAGGAAATAAACACACTGGAAATGATACAATTCTGAATACAATAGTCTCTGCTTGGTAATTTTTCTTTTTTTCCTCACAATTAAGTGAGAAAATATTGTGGAAGAAATAAAAAAGTCACTTAACTTGTATATGCACACAGTACAGATTGGCTATGGTCCGATATGACATTTATCTTCACTCATGAGTAAACACTTGCTAACTCACTTGTGGCTATGCCACTTGTGATTTATCAGTCTACTCACTCCTGAAGATAAATGTCATATCAAACCTTAGCTATCATGTAATCTGGCAGCATTAACTCACTTCTATCTTGCTTTTGTGGGTTTAGATTTCATACATAACATTAATGTTGCTATCCAGGGCCAAATTTTTACAACTTGCCTAAAAATGATGCTTGTAAAACTGCATATGCAATTGTGTTTTCTCTCCTCACATTAATAAAAAAATAAAATTAAAAAAAAAAATCAGACAGAATCTTCTAGTAAAAGCTTCTTTTTCTTCACCTTGACCGATACTATGTTGCTGGATATACTCTTTCAAAGAATCAGTGAAGTCAGAAATGAAAAAAAACAAACCCACAAACTATTAGGTCATGTAAGTCCTCTCCCACTTACTGTAAGATTTTCTAGTCTACTTTTAAACGTTTCAAGTAAGGGGTCTTTCATCACTTTCTTTGGGAGACTATTCCACAATCTAACAACAGATCTTATGGTAAGGATTTTCTCCCTTATATTCAACCTAAATTCTGCTTTGCTTAATTTTATCCCTTTATTCCTATTTATACTCCTTGTGATCACTTGAAATAATTCATCACCCTACTTTAATGTTTAAACCCTTAAAATATTTGTAAACGTTTTTCATTCTCCCCTTTAGTCACTGTTTGACCAAGCTATATTTCTTTAATTCTCTTAATCTTTCCTCTTAAATTGTCCCTTAATCACTATTTTTGTAATTTTCTGAATTCTATTTAAATTAATTTTTTTCATATATTCAGGTACCCAAAACTGAACGTTGTATTTTTAGGCAAGTGCCACCACTGGTTGATAAATGCCACCCCAATGGTCCATAATATAGCACCAAATTAACATTTGCCTTTTTGCCACTGGCTTACATTGCAAATATGTATCAAATTTCCAGTCCACTGTCATGTCTGGGTATCTTTCTGAATTAATGCCTTTTAAATATGTACAGTTCACTGATTATTTCATTTCAGATTTATTATACACTCATTTTAGTTCATTGACAGGACTTATATGCATTTGTTCATTAACACAAGCCAGTTTTTTATCGCCTTCAGTGAACTTCCTTTAAACCAGTAGATACCTAATGATCAATCCCAGCTGTCTTCTAAACAGAAAGTAAAGGAGAGTGGTGTCCACTGAATCTCCAAAATGCATTCAGAATCCACCAGCTCAACATCAAAGACCCAAAACCAAAGATTTCAGTAGTGTGGGGGGAGGGGGGTAAAACCCCCATATTATTAGGTATTCATGGTCTGCCATTTTATTTTACTTCTAATTTCACATTATTTCACTGACTTAGCAGCATTTCCAAGGCTGGTATAATGGTTAAGAAATATTTCAGAGCATATATTGTTCTGATAAGCAGTGGTGGATTAGCTACTGGGCCAACGGAGCCCATGTCCAGAGGCCCCGGCCAATTGGGGGGCCCCAGAAAAATGGGCACTCCTGTGCCCTGATCTGCCTGGTGTCGGAAGCAGGAGAAGCCCCTGCACACTGACTCTGCTCCCCAGCAGGAGAAGCCCTCACACCCCAACTCTGCTCCCTGACCAGAGCACCAGGCAGGTGGGGGAGGCCCCCATGCCCCAACCTCATTTCCCCGTCAGGAGCGCAGGGGTGTGTGTGAGGGGGGACTGCAGGTGGAAGGAGTGGGGAGGGGCCCCCCACTTGATCTGCCCAAGGGCCTCACAAATCCCTAATCTGCCTCTGCCAGTGAGTTCTAGTTATCCCTTTTGGACAACATGCACTGTTTTTATAAACACACATTTCCTAACCAAGAACTCAGAACACAAGCATTACATTTATAACACCGACAAACCCTGGTTTGTCAGCAGGTGAGATTGAATCTGGGACCTCTGGAGCTTAGTGCATGAGCCTCTACTGCATGAGCTAAAAGCCATATGACTGTTAGCTAAGGCTGTAGAGCAGGCTCATTAATCTGTCTCTGTAAGTGGTCTTGGTGCCACTAGATGGGACAGAGCACCTCATCCAGGAGGTATGTGGGTTACACATTTATATTTCTTTGTATTTACGCTCAGATTTTTTACAAAAGGCAGTCTGAAAGCTAACATTCCTACTGCCACTAGAGACCTTCAGGTTTGCCGTCCAAGCTCTAGAACTGACTATACTTCTTGAAGCCCTTTCTTATCATACTGCAGCGTTTCCTCTTTTATCAGCTGTTCTATCAGCAAGTCCATATCTAACATAGCGAGTGAATATGAATCATATGTCTACACCCAAATGAATCAAAACCGAAAGGAAAAATTTATTCTACAGCCAAGTTGTCCAATAGCAAAAAGGGATGGTATTGATAGCATTGATCTCTCAATCTAACCTGAGAAACACAATACATACAATGCAACACACAGCTGGATTATCATCACTAGATATGTTACATATGGCTGCAATAGGGTCAACAAATATGAAAAACTGCCCTTGTTTGGTTTCACAGTTCTATCACTATTTGTTACCTGTAGTACCCATAATGTGCTAAATACTGTCCACATACATGAATACACAGTTCCAGTCCCAAAGTATTCGCAGTTTACTCAAACCTAGATCAAGTATGTAGGTATATAAATAGTTTTTTGCCTCATCACATTAGTCACTCACCAATATTTTTTCAGTATCGAAAGGAAAACTTAATCAAAGATTCCATCCAGCTTTCTCAGCTAGCAGGAATTAATACTGCCACCTCGGTCTTTCACCTGCAGATCTCAAGGTGCTTTACAAAGGCGTCAAGTATCAGAGGGGTAGCCGTGTTAGTCTGGATCTGTAAAAGCAGCAAAGAATCCTGTGGCACCTTATAGACTAACAGACATTTTGGAGCATGAGTTTTTGTGGGTGAATACCCACTTCATCAGATTATCATTATCTCCTCTTTGATCTATCAGCGGCATCATACAATTTTAAAATTGAAGTTTTCTTTGTCTCCTATTGATTTCTACATGCATGTACCACAACTGTACATGGTCCCACAGATGAAAATTTATACTAAAGCACCCCCTCACACATCTAAAATGGTGCTACCAATATCACTTCAGCTTTGCAGCAACATCTTAATTATGCCACAAAATTTGTGTTCCATAGCTCTTTCTTAAATGAGAAGACAAGAAAACTCTTTTCTTATTATTTTCATGCAACTTCAATTTGAGGGAAAATTCACAAAATACTTTAAAACAACAAACTCAACTGGTTCTGCGTGGGACTTTCAAGATGCTCAGCATTGGCATAATCTTGCTGGCACTGAAGCTAATGGGAGTTTGACCAGAGATTTCCACAAAATGAGAGTTTTGCTAATGCAGGACTTTAGAAAAGTCTACTGCCTCAATGCAGGATGTGAGAATGAGTGAGGCTGGGGAGCCCTGAAATACCTATATTATAGAAGCACTATATATTACAACCATGAGTGTCCAAAGGTTTCAGAGACACCTAAAACTCTGACTCCTTGGTAAAATTCAGAAAAATCAAGAGAGGAGGCTAGTAGACAGGCTCCCCTAATTTTAGAAGGCACTGACTGACTCTGTAGACAGACTGGCTCTAAAGAGGCTATACTCCATTAGTTCTGCCCCCTTCAGCTGGACAGTCTGCAAAGCCACTTGAAATTCTCTTCGGTGAGCTCCAAGTCTAGAGAATCTGAAGCCCAGCCAGCTTTCTCCCTAAGCATTGGTCAGCTTCAGGCAGGCCAGATGTAATCTTTCTCTGTCGGTCTGTCTTGGGCAATCTGGCCAAGGGTCCCTGTTGTGCTCTGGGTTTAGGGAACACAGACTACTTTGAAGAAGGCACAATGTTCACCATTAAAAGGTCAATATTTCTAATAGTTACCACACAGTTGTATTGAAGATACCCCAGTGTCTGCCTGTAATTGAAACAGTGGTTGTTGTGGTAACTCAGATAACCTACTACAATGATTTTTGTCAGATGCTGACTTAACCAATATAGCACAATCTAGGCGATAGAGCAGGGCTTTGGTTAACCTGAGGTTCAGTTCAATCAGCCATACTACTAATAAGCAACAGACACAGAAGTATAGATTTATATAAAGTTCTTCTTTATATAATTAAACTTTTCTGTATGTTTTCTAAATGTATTTCCATCCTGTAGTAGTCCTTAAAACACACTTTTTCTGGCAAGTCAAGATGCAACCTTCTGCCTCTGCAACTATTGCTACTTGATGAGACTACAGCAGTTATTTCCTTTCTCCAAATGGATTAAAATACGTTCCTAAGAACAGTCATTTTCCCATGCACAATACAGAACTGTCATTTGGCATGGCCCACCCAACTGGTGCTTAAAGCATGCCACTTTTTAAGTTGTCAGCTCTGATACATTAGTTTGGAAATGAAGTTGTATGTTCGAATAAGTTAACAGATGACTGAGCAGGCATTCATATTGCTACTCTGTACCATTCTGTTCTAAATTATACAACATTCCAGAAAAGTTTTTCCTTATTAGAGAGGAGATAATTCGCACAGTTAAAAGAGATGAGCAACAGCAGCCAAGTCCAGATTCAAGATCACGTCCACATGCCTCATGTTTACTATAAAAGATAAGGTCAAGTATCTTGGCATCTCAAAAAGTTCATATAGTTCATTACAACTGTTCTCCTATGACTTTGCTACTCCTACTATAAAATAATTATTTTAGATTTTAAAACTTAATGATTAAACTGTTTTAAGAAGCATATGTACTGTCCAAATGACATGGAGCTCAAATGGGTATTTAAAAAATGTACATTGTTACTTTTTAATTAAATAAACTATTTAAAGTTAAACGTTTAAAATAGATTTTTTCCCCAACTATTTATTTCCTTTCCTAAGTCTACTAGTTTAAGGAACAGTCATGTGACTAACAGGTTCTGGCAAAGCTGTTATACTTGCATTTTAGAATCCTGATAAAGCAGAATTCCATCAGCTTAAGATAATACGTTCAAATTTGCTCATCCTAATTTTTAAATCAAAGTTGTGTACTATACTCACATATACATGTGAACTGCAAACAAAAGAAATATTTTTCACCATTTCACAAAAGTGGTTAAGAAAGACAAGAATGGACTGCCATATCATCAGACTTAGGCTTTTGTAAAAACTGAAAAAATACATATACAAGGCTATATATGCTATATATACCATGGGCCCAATGGTACTACTCCACAGTGAGTAGAACCTTACTACATGAGCAGTCCCATTGAAATCAGTGGGGCTGTGGGCATGTAGTAGGATATTATTCAATATCAGCAAGAGTAGGGAATAACATTTTGGTATTCTGACTAGACCAAGCTGATTGTTACAGTAAAATTATTTCCATAGTTTTCTAATTACAAAATGTACAGAAGAATTTAAAAAGGGACCTTCCATTTTTCATTTTAAATCAAATTAAAATCTAATCAAAGCAGAATAACTTAACACTGATTGTATGATCATCTTTAAAATCTTAATCCTTCCTGTGAGTCCTGTAAGCCTTAAAAAGCTAGCTCTCTTATACTGCTGTAATTAGGTAAGTATCCACTGCAACTATATAAAAATCTCTATGTCCCAGAAATGAAAGCCCTGATCCTGCAAAGACTTATGCACATCCTTAGCGTTATACAGTGTCAGTACTTCCATTAAAATTAATAGGAATACTCACAGTACATAATGGTCAGGGCCGGCTCCAGGGTTTGTGCCACCCCAAGCAGCCAAAAAAAAAAAAAAGGCTGCAATCGCGATCTGCAGCTCTACCACCACCGCTTCAGTCTTTGGCGACAATTCGGTGGCTGGTCCTTTGCTCCGAGAGGGACCCGCCCCCGAACTGCTACCAAAGACCCGGATGTGCTGCTCCTTTCCCGTGGCCGCTCCAAACACCTGCTTGCTGGGCTGGTGCCTGGAGCCAACCCTGATAAAGGTGAGTATGTGCGTAAATCTTTGTAGGATCAGTACCTAACATACTATATCAGAAAGACAAGATAATGAAAAACAGAAGTATTTCCAAATTAGAATGTAATAACAAAAATAAAGAGTAACTTTAAACCACTATTCAACCTATTTAGAAGTTTTCCTTTATGTTTTAGTACCTACCAGTTGAGTACTCTGATTTGACTGTACTAGTTTAACCTGAGGAGGCTGAACTGTATTTGATACAAATGTGGAAAAGCTGTTTGGTTGCCTTATTCCTACTGTCTGAGTTGTGACATTAGAGGAAATACTTCCAGAGGCAGGTTGAGGTATAACTTGTGACAGCTTGGTTTGTTGAAGCGGCTGCTGAGATGGCTGTCCTTGCAAAACCGAATGTTGGCTATTCAATAAAGATTGTCTCAATGCCGGCAGACTTTTCTAAAAAAAAATAAATAAAAAAAAGAAGAAAAATGGGGAAAAAAATCAAACTTACTAAACCATCAAAAAAAGTGTCTGTTTTTGAAATGTATACACACACTGGAAAGCATAAATCTTCAAAACCAGTTGTATGACCTGTCTAGCACTTCAGGAGAAATAAACTTGTACATTTTAACATTCTTCATATTTTCTATGAAGAGAGAAAATTCAGCATGGATCACATCACAAGTTATTAATTTTTAATTTGGTCAACATGGTAGGCTACAATATGACCTATCCTAACCCCACCACACAGGGGAGTAAGGCCCCAAAACCAGCAGTCCATTAGGACTACCTGAAGCATGGATTTAGATCCCGTGAGGAGCAAAAAGTGGATGGGGAAAAGTGGAAGGGCAGAAATGAGCTCCATTTCCACTGTGTGCTGCCAGAAGTAAACTGCACCCCTCCTAGGACTGTAGTAAAATACCTCTCCACATAGAGTATCTAAAGCAAGACGATTTAATTGTGGTTGTCTTAGCGCAATAGCTGTGTACTGTATTACTACTGATGTACTGCACTGACTTTATTAGAAAAGTGTGTTATTGTGTGCTTCATGTTCAGACTGGTTCATCCAAAAAAAAGTTCTAAAAGACTTATTTTATGAATAAACTTTTTATATTATGTTCTTTTGAAGTGCTCCTCCAGGCAGCTGCAGGCTTTCGCAGTGCTTACCCCAGGCTGTAGTCACTTTTAACTCCTGTTTTTTATTTAAAAACATAATTGTTGTTGCCAAGAAATGACTTCAAAGACAGGGACGAAGTTAAAACTTTTTGCCAGAGATGGCTGAAGAAGGAAAGCAGGGAAGAGAGTAAAAAGAAAGGGTTAATTATATCCTAGAAGAGGAGAGAGGAGAAAGGAAAGGGAAGGAAAGAAAATGAAAGGAAAGGAAGAATTAAAAAATTAGAGGAAAATTCTGCCCTAAACTGACAGACTGCAAGTTGGGATAAAAAACAGAAAACCATGATAACTGGGATGTGGGTGAACAACAAAACATACATGTTTTACATCTAGGAGCTAATGTTGAGTACCAGACTGCCAAATTCTGCTTACTCTGCTCACATAGGTAAGCAGCTAGAAGTCAATGATAGTTTTGAATAAGTAAGGCAAACAAAATTTAACCACATATGCTAATTTGGGGAACAAGAAACAATTCCATTTGAGACCACATTTTATAATATTTCTCCAGATGTTCCTCATTATAGGCGAGCCCTGCCCCAAGAGGACCACCCTGACAGAATTTACTAATTAATTATTTCAACAAAAGCATGTTCCAGAGAAGCGTTTAGTAATCTCCCTTACACACTGCCATGTACACTGAATGTACTTGATTGCTCTTATTTAGACAAGACAAGAGCACTAGAAAAAAGTATCTCAACATGGGTACTACAGACATACTGGTGAAGTAACCTACCATACCACTTCTGACTGGTATACTTTATTATAGACAATACTGTGTTTATTTATCATAGAAAAGTAAACCCATTACAACAGTAAGATACCTAAAGTCATGTGGGTGGTCTTTAACTACCTATGTTAAATGTGACGTAATAAAGCTGCCAAAGACAACCCATTTCATCACATTTTCCGTTTAAATATAGGAATATAATATTCAAGTAACCCACAGAATATTTATGTTTCTAAATTAGAAATTCTTCTTTTTCTATTTCTTAACTAAAATGTTCTAGACAGTCAAAACTGATTACGTATTGTGTGCAAGTTTGCACATTTTAAAAAAAATTTAAACCTGAATAAGGAAGCCTATTCGGCAGATAAATTTCAGATCTAAACAATATTTATATTCACCTTCAGGAAAGGTACTAGATATGGCTGAGGAGATGATTTCAGCTCTGACTGAAGGCAGCCTGTAAATTCTTCTGGATCAATCTTTGCATCCTGGAGAGGGGAAAGAAAAAAAATAACTATTTGGGATTTTTCTGTTTTCTGAAAGAATGAGAACATATACTAGGACAGGCTAACATTGTGGAAATATTTATATATCTCAACAGATTAGCCACAAATTAACAGGGACTTTTAAAGTTCAAAGTCCCTCAAACTCATCCACAGCTATCAAATCTTTCTATCAGAACTAACACACACACACACACACACATATCCTTCTCAGAACTCAGGAATCTGTGACCCCTGGCACAAAACCTATCAGAATAAGAAAAAGATACTTTACTCAATGGTTAAAAAACACCACCACCCAGATGAGTGAACAGGTAGAATTTTGGAAGTAAGATTTAAATAGAAGAATTATATGTATGTATGTTTATTAGTGAAGATGAAGGATCTATTGAAGCTAAGTACATTTTTAATGTATCTGAAACTATCATTAGTAAAATACTTATAGGCTGTCTAATGATTCAGCTGTCCTACTCTTGAGACTCCCTGCGGTTAATATAGTATAGTAGAGAAGAAACAAAATATACCTGTTATATTTATTCTTCAATGTTTCAAACTTTAATTCTTTAAAACTATTAGTTTTCAAAAGTTCAAACTAATTTTTATTGGAACTACTAATAATTTTGTTCAATCACTTTTATGTGGGAAAGAGTCTTAGACTTTCCAAATCAAAATGTTTAAAATGTGCAAGTGTTCCTTGATAATCAATTCAAGACTATCATCTTCTTTCTCCTTGGCATACACAAACAATGCAAGCTTGACTATTTGTCAAAGCCTTTGATAAAGTCTGTTTGCAGTGTATATCTGTTCTGTAGTGTACACTGAAATATATGTAGTACTGGAAGCTACCATAAGTCAGTTTTTCTGCAAGACCAATCACATAGATTCCATCTACAGAAAATACTATTTTGGTCATGTAAGTCATTCTGTTTAAGTTTGGAATTTTTGAAATCCACAGGCATTCAGGCCCCATTCTTGCAAAAAGACCCCCAGGGATCTTTTTACAGAATCTTGGCCTTAGTGACTTCTTAGAAAAATGTTTCAGTTAGTCCTCAATTCTGCTTCAGAAAGGCAGATCCATACAGAGACCAAATTACTTGAAAGGGACTTTAATTGTGACATAAGAGACCACAGCTTACAGGATCAGAGCCACAGAAAGCTCTCACAAAACATATTTATTATATTTCCAAATAAACTTTATCAAAATATTATCCATCAAAACATGAGTACTGTTCATAATGTTTATTAAATATTGTGACATTAATCAGCATTTTAACCCACTACAGGCAAGAGAAAATACAGCTTGATTAACAATGAAATTGTGAGGTTGCATTCAGTGCAGAAAAAATTTTATGACCATTTTTATGCAACACTTTTACCTTTCAACATTTCTGTACTGCAAACAGAAGCTAAAGAATACATGAGTATCAAATTCAGTAACAATTTTCTGCATCTATAAATAGCACTTACAATATACAACTAACACAACTTAATATTTACCAGCAAATCCTGAACCAGAGCTTTCACATTATGGGATGTTTCTGGAGAAGATGAATTATGGGAAGCAAGTTTTATCAGGGTAGCTAAAAAGTTTTTGCATTTCTTCACATTCTCTTGCATTTCCTGTTTAAAAAAAATCAGATATACATAGTATGTTGATGTTGTTCACTGCTTAGACTAATACATGTAAATAATGGGAAAACTAGAACATTTCTTGTCCAAATAAAAGCAATTTGATAAGTGTCTTCAATTATTTGGCTATTGCCACTGTAGTTTGGCACTCTCTTCACTTCCATCTAATCATTAATAGTCATACCATACAGTTACTAACTAAATTAATCACAGAAATATTTATTTTTCATGTCTGATATGCTATCATTCATTATATCCTTCATGGAACTGTAACCCTACATGATAAAAAATCATCATGAAATGTCAAAAATCCAAGCAATCACTGAGATGGCAAATACTGAATTCACAGTTTTTTTCCTTATTTTTTAACTTTTTAAATTACTATATAATATAACATCAACTGTACAAATCAAATAATAAATACATTTCAAATATTATCCTGTCTAAATCCCAATTTATTTGATCAGTTTACTATAACATATGCTCTAATCTTAAGCCACCATGACCTTTAAAACTGTTATTTTGCCATATACTGAGGACAAAGCCACTGATATTATAGAACAACCTGCTTATGCACACAGTCATAATAATGGAGTCTGGCAGTATAATTAGAGGTCTATTTGTTCCAATTACAGAAATATTCCTTACACTGCACAAAGTTGGCCAAGTTAACTGTCAAGATCACTGCTAGTCCCTCAAAACATTTAGCTAAAATGTGTTCTTAACAGAATGTATAAGGAGGCCACTAACAGATGTTATGGGAATTGGGTTGGTGTGAAAGCTCTTCCTGGTATTAAATAAAACTGAAAAGTGCACATATAACCAAGAAAGAAAATCTCTATTAACCTTCTAAACACTCAAACATTCCAGAACTTACATACAAACCTGTGATACAACTGTAGTCCCTGGTACAGGAGAGCTAGGTATGACCTGGGGCCGTGCTGGTACTTGTGCTGTCGTATGGGGTAGAAGTGGCAACCGTGGATGACCCTGGGGTTGTGCTGCGGTTTGAGTTTGTCCTCCAAAAATTACTGTAGGTTGTTGAGTTGCTGGGGTTCCAGTTGCTGCTGCTGTTTTAATTAAACTCTGAGAACTTGTGGTAGCTACTGATACCTGATAATATTGTTATAATCAAAAAGCAGATAATTATCTTCTTTAATATCTTTTATTCGATAATAAATCTTTAAAACCCAAAAATTGCAAACTTACACTTCCCTTCTACTGCTGAGTTTAGCAGCTTATTACAACAAGGAAGTATTCTTCTGTAAGGTTACAATTTGAGGGCACAAATGTGTCACACCTTACTCATGTTACTTTACTTTTTGAGTGGTCCCTTTAATTTCAATGGAACAGTTCAAAGAGAAATGTATTACTAAACAGGAATATGGGTGGTATAATCTGGCTCTTTCACATTAGAGAACTTGAGCGGCAAATTTACCACTAGAATTACTGGGTACAACTCCAATGGCAGTGAGTTTCACCCTCACTATATTTGGAAAATAAACTCATGGATAAAATTCATTTTTTTCTGTTTGTAATACACATAGTATATTAACATTTATCATCAAAACTCATTTAGAAAGCCTTACCTACATGACTGGTTGCATCGGCATTCATTTTTGTTCGTGTTGTGCTGGTAACACTTTTAATACTTACTGTAGTGTGTGACAGAGTAGAGCCTCCAGGTAAGGTTGCAGTAGATGTAGCACTAACTGGTGTAGCAGTTGATTGTACAACTTTGGCTTGCACTGGAAGTCCCAGGTGGACAGCAGATGCGGCTACAGAAGTAGGTTGCTAGTATAATAAGAGAAAAAGTATTAAATGCACTCATATTAAATTACTGAGGATGCAAAAAGTACAAAGGTTCTTTTACACAGTGATGAATTATGTATCTAATAATTAACCTCTACAGAAGGTTACCAAAAAAGCATCGTTTATTTTCTACTACATAGCAACATGTAAATGATCAAATTGCTACACCTACAGTAAGATAATTATTTTATTCATATACAGATAAAAATGTCCAGGTGTATCTTGTTCCCTATTCTTTTGAGCACGTGAGCAGCAACACGCATCACTTTATTTTGAACAAGTGTTTCTTATTGCTAAAAGCTAGGAACATTACTAAAACATCTTAATATGTAAATATAACACAGTAGAGAATAGGAAAAAAAGGACAATGTGAACTGGGGGAAAAAAATTCACTAACATTTTGTGTCACATGGATGCATTACAGCAGTAATAATATGGCATATACATGATGTCATCACTAAATTAAATTTTTTATATTATATTTGTAACTAGTACATACAGATCTTGTAGTCATGCACTGGCTCTGTCCAGTATTTTCTTTGAAAAATTAATACAGATAGAACATTTAAAAAGAGAAAAAAAGATAAGTGAAGTAAAATTAATATGAAAACATTTACACAATTATGTAAGGAACCTGCTATAAGATTCCTGGTGAGAAATTTGTGTTCTAGCTTAACTTCACTTCACAACAATGTATAAGATGGTGGTATGTAAATTAATAAAGTTTGGGAGTCACTGCTTTAGAGAGAGGTGCTGGATGCATTATTAACAGAGCATTTCTTGATCCACAGAGTTACAATGATGAGGACTTCAGAAGGCCCCATATGTCCATGTCTAAATAAGGAAAAGTATGGTGAACTGGAGAGAGTGATTTAGAGAAAATAAAGGTAAAGGCAACTGAGAGAAGGAAGCCCACACAATTTTCGTGGACAACTGCCTCTCAGAAGAACATGAAATCTTTCTAAAAATATGCAAAAGAGAAAGGCAGAAAATACTATCAAATTTTTTTGTACACAAAGAATATGCCACTTAGTACAGCATTTTGAGATCACCACATGATAGGTCAATAAAGGTAAAGTTATCATCAATGTCATCCCCCTCGTCTAGATCACTATCATTGTTCTTATCTACATCAAAAATATTCCTTTCCTCCTTTCTTTAACCTGTAAACAAATTAAGTTCACCTATTTCCAGAACCAATGATACACTTTGTGCACTGCTTAGACGGAACTCTGAAAAATTAGATTATATTTATTCTTTATCATAATAAAAGAAAAGTGATTGTTAAAAGCTTATGAAGGAAAATGATTCTGACTTATTCACAATCTTTCCCTCAGCAGTATGCTTTAGCAATGACTAGCAATAAAATTGTCCCAGGCAGCCGACATGCCCATTATTTTTAATGGTCTATTTTCATTTGAGGAGATAAATCTAATATGTTACTACCAAATAAATTTACAACCTAGTCTTACCAGTAAAAATGTACCAAGAGTCAAAATGTGATTTAATTCTATGTATATTTTAGGCTACATATAAAAATTTATCATGCAGCATACAAACACTGACAGAATAAAATTATTTGTGAGTAAGGAACACAGAAAGCCCAGTTTTCAAAATGGGCTCCAAGTATGCAAACCACAAAATGTAAAATTAGCATCAAAGGGCAACTGTGAAAGCAAATAAAGTAATTAGACATCTAACCACCTGATTCACCTAGGAAAATTCAAATGCACAGACAAAACTGTACATGTATAGAGATCCCTGTTGACAGTGTGGCCAATTATTTATTATAGTCTGAACTTTACAGCAGCAACAAATAAATGCACATATTAATATATTCTTCCTTTAATCTTCTAAAGCAAAATCTGACTTTTGTTTTTAAATAACTTAGCACTTATGAAAGAGGCAAGACTGGTATCCCTGAACAATATAAGTTCACAATTTGCAGAACAAATACAACATATGCATCAACCATGGAAGCTTCTCACACTTACTTGGCAATGTGCATCAACCTTGACCTAGGAAAACTCTTCAGTGGGGAGAAGTAAATTCAATATCTATGACCATCTATCTCTGCTGATACAGCTAAGAAGGATGCCAATTAGTGCCCACTGTGATTACAGAGCTTTATAATAGATACATCTGTCCACTAAGAACTAGAGAGAGAGAGAGAGAGAGAGAGAGAGAGAGACTACACATTCATTATAGGTGAGATTGACAGCACTGCTTATAACTAAGGCTGCCCAAAACTTACCATAATCAGACCCAGTTTTCAATTGATTATAACTTTGCCAAATTCACTGTCTGAGCTGAAATTTTCCATGACAGGTATCTACCTCAGCCTGAACTCTTCTGGAAAATTTCAGCCAAAAGTTCAGCTATTACCAAGAATGACATTAGAGAAAAATACATTTTTCACTTATGTTAAAAAAAAATTCTGGAGACCTTTTCATTGGAATGCTCTAGTGCCCCAGGCTTTGAAATGAGGACTTGAAATTTGGCAAGAGGTGACCTTTGTGTCAGGGATGTGCCCTATTGCAATGACCATGAAAATCCATCCAAATTTGGGCAAGTCATAAGCTTTTGACAAATCGTATTTCACATATGCTCAGTAGAGACTGGAAGAGGAACTGGCGGAGAAGCAGGGTATGGGAGCCAGTACAGATGTGACTGGAGGCACAGAGAGAGAGAACGCACAAGTGCAGGGGAAGGAACAGCGTCTAGCTGGCCAAGGACACTGAGCACAAGGAGCCAGGGAAGAGCAATGGAAGGACTGGGGATGACTGGGCAAGGAGAGTGGGAGCAAGAGCACATGGGTGTTCAGAAGAGTGAGCCTACGACTGGGTAGGTGAAGAGAATGGGAGTGGCATGAGGAGCCAGCGGTGGGGAAGAGACAGGACTGGGACAAGTTGGAGGGGACAGGGCAGAAGGATCAAGCATGAGGGAAACAGGCAGAAGAGTTTGTGCCCACTAGAGTACACTCCCCTTCCACACTAAGGAACAGAACTCAAAATCCTTAGTCTCACCATTCCTCTGCTGTCAGCAAATATCTGTGAAATCCATTAATAAAGTGTCCCACTGCCCATTGGTGCCAGTCCACCTAGAGGGTAACAACCTACTTCTGCTATCAGTTACTCCATTGGCTCAAGGGACAAAAGTCTGTGTGGTGGATCTAAAGGTTCCAGCTCTGTGATGAACCCTCTGGGTGTCAGTATAATGCTACATGGCAGAATTTCTGTTAAAAGAACATTATTAAGGATGCAAAGTCAAACACTCAAAAGTTAGGAAATGACAGAATTGAAGTTGCCTGAGCAACCTTACTTCAGCCCACTTCTGCATATGCATTATAATTAAGGCTATGATTTAGTCATGGGTATTTTTTAGCAACAGTCATGGACAGGTCATGAGCAATAAACAAAAATTCACCACCCGTGACCTGTCCATTACATTTACTAAAAATACCCCTGACTAAACCTTGACGGGCGGAGAGACGGGTTGCTGGGGTGCCACCCTGAGGGGCTGCTGCTGCGGGGGGATGTCAGGAGCACCAGCTGCCAGGGCTGCTGAGCAGCGGCTGCTCTGGCAGCCCCCAAGACTGTTGCTGGGGGCACAAGCTACTGGGAGTGGACCAGGGGGCCACTGCTCAGGGAGGGGCCAGGGATCACCAAGCAGCGACTGGGCCAGTACCTGGGCCAGCCACACAGGATCACCCGAGCAGGAGCCTGTGTGGCTGGCCCCAGATCTGCTCCAGCAGCAGCCAGTGCAGCTGGCTGCTGCAGAAGTCATGAAAAGTCACAGAATCCATGACAGACACAGAGCCCTAATTACAATATGGTCTTTAATTACATGAGCCCATTTTATTCTCACGGGACCCCTGCCTCATTCTATGCATTGGATGGACCTGCTCCGAAAATGAATCAGGATTGCATAATGAAGGAGACTGCTGTCTACAGGATCCTTTTTTTTTTTTTTTTTTTTGCGCAGAAGTTGGAAAGTGTACAGTGAATGAGGCAGTGGACTGCAGGAACAAAAAGGACAGTCTCATGGTCAAGGTAGTTTATTACTACCTTGGAGAACTGGATTCTATCCCTGGCTCTGCCCAAGAGGTCCTCTCTGATGCTAGTCAAGTCACCTTTCACCAGGGACCATTAACTGTGCGTTCCTCATTTTAGCAATGCCTGACTTGGGACCCTACGGTTACATTTGCACAAGTGCTGAGTGCTCACAGTTGAACTCAATGGGAACTGTGTTCTGAACATATAAAGTCCCAAATAATGCTAAATACTCTTTAAAATATTAGGTCCTAAGTGTCTCAAATTGGGCATCTTGGTGTGCTACAGTTTACTATCTGTAACGTGAGGATAATAATAAATAATAATAATACCCCCTCAACTTGCAGGGGTGTTATGAATGCTTCACAAACATTAATGGATTTATTTTCATATGTGACAATGACAAGCACCACAGAAAAGCACAGGAGGGAACTAATAATTCTGTCTTCTGAGCAGTGTTTGAGGAGAGTGCAGTAAGTAAGGTATGAGGCCACATAGTGAGCAAGGAGAAAACAAAAAACTGAAATGCTGTTCATTAAGTGAGCACCATTCATCCTGTGCACTGACCGAGGTAGTAGTCTTGTGGGGAAAAAACAGTGTGTGATCATGTCATTAAAGACTGTATCATAAAGCATACACACAAAAGGATTGAATTAAGTTTGCACAGGCAACCTTAATTCTGGCATTTCCTAATCTTAGAGTGCTTGACTTTGCACTCAAACATTAAAAAGAACATTAAGGTTATTTAACATAGCTTTTTCTAACTAATTTTATGTAGTTCACCAAGTAACCGTCCCATAGTAATGATATGAACCAGATTTGAACCAATGGCCTACTTACAGAGGTGGAAAAGAATTGCTGATGAGCTGTGAAGAGTCTTCTGTCTGTTCCTATTCCTCGCCACCCTCATACACTATACTTTCTTAAACCTTGCTCCAGAGTTTGTTAATACTTGTAGATTAGATAGGTAGACAAAGAGGTAAATTTAAGATCTGTCTGGATTAATAAACAGATTGTAAACACTACTGCTGTTCTCACAAGAGGAAAAATAATTTACCTAAAATTACAATAGTTACACTACTATTTTTGTATATTCATCATGTTTTTAATGCAGAATGGCTTATCTTAGATACTCACATTGCCTATGAAACCTACATAAAATATTTCTTCAAAGAACTTTCAGTTTTCTTAACAGACCTCTCTAGAAGGAACAAAGGCCCAGACATGCATTCAAAGCCTCAAGCATTCCTTACCAATCACCCCAGCAGCATCTTCTACTAGATATCAATCTTCTTTATTTTTATGTGGAGGAGGAGAGGGGAATCTACCTGACAGCCGAACAAAACCTTTTTTTGGTTTGATTTTGATAGCTTTCAAGATTTTTTTTTTTTTTTTAAACCTTGAGCTGGGACGTCTTCCATACTCAAGAAGCCTAGAGGCAATAAACGGCATCGTCATAAAAAGGTTGAGTTGTCCGTCTTTTAGGAAGCAGGAGCAAAAAGGGCTTTTCTTAATATGCATTTCTCTTCTCCCTTTTAATGGAGAAATGTAAATCACTCATTTCTATTTCCTTAAAAAAAATTTAGTGACATAACTTGCATTTTTGAGGAATATTTACAGTTATAAAATTAAAAATATTGTAAACCTTGTTCATTTCCTTATGAATGCTGTAGCCAACCTAAAAAGTTTAAATGCTAAATAGCTCCTTCTTCTCAGTAATTGAGTCCAGAAGTGAAGATTTACACAGACAGCAGAAAACCAGGCAAACTGCTGGCAGCAACTCAGTTCAGTGAAAGACCTTCATCCATATGACAACCAACAATCTGGAAAAAATAAAAGCTCAGCCTAGCAAATTTTCACTATCATATACAATATATTATCCAAGAAAATATCCACCACATTTCATACACAGTATCTTGTAGTGCAGGAGTACAGAAGCAACAGATTAAACAAACTGTGCAAAAAACAAGGCTAAAAACACTAAGATCACATTGTCTTAAAAAATCAGTGTGATGCAGGAGCTCCTGATGAGAAAAAATAGTAACTTACATTAATGAGTTGCATAATAAGAAAGTGCTTTAATACCAAAGGACTGCAAATGAACCAATGCAAGTTTATATACCCTGTTTCAAGATTCATAAAGGAAAAGGAAATGAGTGGATCAGAAACATAACAAGCAACCACACTAGAGAAACTCTTCAGTATCATGAATACAATCTTCAATTCAATGCAACAGGCTACTGGCAGACAGTGGAGGGACTAGAGCACAAGAATATTAAGATAAAATAGCTCCAGTGGAATGGAGCCTAACAGCTGTATTTAGTACAGAATGAGGCATATAAACAGACATTACTGGAAATCCAGCAAAAAGAAAATAGCAGCAACCAACCCTAGGTGTAATAAAGCCACATTTCGTGATGGAGTAATGCTCTTTACTTCAGTTGAGTTACACCAGGATCTCGGAGATTAAAGCCCATGCTGTTGCATGGGCATGGCAGTTGTGAGGGGCTATGTGTAGTCAAAGTTAGTGGGTATGTTGGTAGTATGTGGTTGACTGTGCTGATCTGTGTCCAGGAGGTTGTACTGGGAGATTTGTGTGGATGGTGAATGGTGTATGCTGCAGTGAGGGACTGTGTGTGTTTGGGTTGTTGTGTGTGCTCATTGTGTTGTTGTGTGGATGGTTTTGAAGAACTGTGATAGGTGGGCCAAGTAATCCATTTTCTGTACAGTCTCCCTCATACAACCAATTTAATTGTTGCATGCATATTAGCTTAGAGTAAGAGCGCTGATTGGTTGAGTTACCTTTGATATCACAACAGTCTAATACTCTTGGAATTGCACAGATGAATGCCTTACTGTAGCTATACACCGCACAGGTGTAATTTGTAAAGTCAGAACTTTAAAAAACTGATTGTAACCAACTGCAAATCCCAGTGACGATTCAACCTGGTGATAGTCTACACAAAAAGAACTTTCAGCCATGCTTGTAGTGGTTTCCTTCGCTTCACACTGATGCTGATGCTAGGCTTCACAGTTACATATAGGGTGACAATCCTGGAATCTATTATTTAGATCAGGGGTTCCAACCTTTTTTGCTCTCTGGTCACCCAACTCTGAAGGCAGCACAGAAGTAAGGGTGGCAATACTGCAACCCCTTTTGGGGTTAGGAACTCCAGTTTGAGAAACACTGATATAGGTGAATTTCTCTGAGCCAGATAGCAAGAGAAAAGGGTATGGTCCTGCAATGTTCTTTAGAACAGTACAGCTTCTGTAAGTTAGGGTGACCAGATGTCCCAATTTTACAGGGACAGTCCGATATTTGGGGCTTTTTTTTACTATGGGCTCCTAATACCACCACCACCCCCGTTCCAATTTTTCACACTTACTCTCTGGTCACCTTATAGTAAGGTGGTATTTAAAATCCCAAATCATCAACAAAACATATATGCATGCTTCAAAAATCAACATTGCATTTATTTCTCAAAATACAGCAACTGAAAATAATCTTCACAAAATTAGTTGTCTTAATTTTGATTGGACACACTGGTCATGTTATATGTTCTCTGATTGGTTGAAAATAATTTAGAAGCAGGTTTGTGGTCTGAGTACCACCTACTGGTCAAGAATTTAGGTCCCATTGTGCTAGGCAGGATTAAGTACCTGTATTCTTTAAGAAAAAAGAATACAGTCCTTGTCCCAGAGAGCAAACACGCTACAATAATCAATTAAAATTTGTTCTGTTAACAATTTCCCAATAAAATTGGTCACTCAAATACAGCACACAAGGCCTGAGTCCCCCCTGCTCTCTTTTTTTTTTTTTTTTTTTTTTTTTGGAGAAAATATTCATGGAAAACCAGGGCCAAGTTTGAAAAAAGATACATCAAGGTTAAGGTTTGTGCCCCCTTCAGTGAATATGGACCATGGTTTAGTTTCTGATGGAAACTGCAAAACTTTCCTTTAGCAGACTTTGGCTTTTAGGTTTTGAGTTTGCACAATTCAAAACAATACTCAATGTGAACCTCACTAAACCCAAACAAAAGCTCTGTACACAGCTTTAGTAATATTTTTATTGTTTAGATGTCTTAAAAAAAATTAAAAAAAGAGGCTTCCACAGTTTACATTTGTTATTTTTTTAAACAACACCACAGGGATACCTGGAGAAGGATTAAGGAAAAAGGAAGAGAGCAGATGCAAAAGGCCAAACTTGGCAGTTTGGTAAAAGATCAACAAATCACAAATACCCTTTTTAAATAGAAATTGATGGTGTGGTTGGTAGCTCCACCTATTATTATATTACCTCCCATTCTTAGTCCTTATTTTCAAATGCTTATAACTTCATCAAACTTTAACCATTCGGACCGAAATTTTACATGATGCACGTCTACCTCAAGCTGATTTAAAAAAACATTTTTTTCAGCCCAAATAGGTCACCTGTTTTCAAGAACAAAGTCAGTAAAAAATTAATGGTTTTTCCAATAAGAAAAAAATCTGATTTTTTTTTTTAAGATAGGCTAGCACACCCTCACTTTAGAGCAGGGACTTGAAATATTGCTGGAGAATGGCTTCTGTGTAAGGGTGCGCTTTTTGTTATTCCCATTAAAATCCACTCAAATCTAGTCAAACTATAAGCCTCAAAAAACTGCACATGCTTAGTAAAGATTTTGCTAGATCTTGCAGCTTTAAAATCTCTGCAGGTTCTGTCCACAGTGAGTATACTCCAGTCTGGGGCTGCAGGGGGCTGAGTAGGACTTTCTCTGCAACTGTGCTTCTGTGGGCCAAGCTGGGGCAGGGCACTAGAAATGAAAGCAGAGACTCTCTCCCCTGTGTTCTCAAAAGCCCCACTTGCTGGGCTCAGGATACTCTCTGATTTTTATGCAGAGGGGAGAAGAGCTGGACTGGGGATGAGTGGGTAAGGAGGAGACTACAGGCTGGTGGGTGAGGAGGGGAAAACTGGGACTATAAGTGAACATAGAGGGAAACTGGACCTGGGATCAGAAGTAGCATGAGGAGACAGTCTGGGTTGAGTCTGATCCACAGGACTGGAACACAGGGGGATGGCAGAAGTTCCCGTGTTCCCCTCTAGAGCCTAGAATGGAACCCAAGACCCCTGAGTCTCACCACTCCTCTGATGTCAGCAAATATCTTTGAAACCCACTGGTAAAGTGTCTCATCTCCCTCAAACAAAGGAAAATATCCTACGAGACTATCGGTTCAAGTGGTCTGGGATAGAAGTCTACAGGTTCCAATCCTGCTGATGAATCATGTGGGTATAGATATGATGCTACATGATGAAACTTCTGTTCTTCCAGTTTGTTTTTTTGAAAAACCTAGGAAATTACATAAAAATAACTATGTTAAAAGAACTTTACTAAAGGTGCAAAGTCACACACTCAAGTTAGGAAATGACAGAATTAAGATTGTCTGTGCATCCTTAATTTGAACCCTTTGTGCATATACATTATAAAACAGTCTGTAATTATATGATCTCATACTGTTTTTCTTGCCTTAGGACCCCTGTCTCATCAGTGCCAGACAAATCTGCTCTGGGGATGATCTGAGGTTGTATAGTGAAGGAGATATTTGTCTGAGGGACCCTTGCTTCATTTGTTGCAGAAGTGGCAACGTGTAGTAGTGAATGAGACAGGGGACTGCAGGAAGAGAAGGGACAGGTTCATAGTTAAATACAGTTGAATGTTGCCCTGGAGAACTGAATTCTATCCTTGCCTCTGCTAGAGAGTTTCTTTTGTGATACTAGTCAAGTAATTTAACACAGTGGTTCTGAACCTATTTACCCTTGTGGGCTCTCTGTGGGCCGCATCCATAACAATATATATACAACCTGTATGGCCCTGAAGATGTCACATGGGCCACAATTGTGTGCTGATTGGACCGCAAGCAACCTGCGGGCTGCCAGTTGAGAACCACTGACTTAATCCAATTTCTTCACAATTGGTCACTAACTGTATGTTCCTCATTTTACACGTGCTTGACTTGAGACCCTATGGTTACATCTGCATATGTGCTAAGTGATCACAGCTGCAACTGAACTCAATGGGAGTTGTGCTGTGAAAATATAAAGTGCTATATAATGCTAATTACTAAGAAAAATCAGGTCCTGAGTGTCTCAAATTGCGCATCTAAAATTAATGGATAATTATCTGAATCTCACTGTGCCTCAGTTCACCATCTGTAAAATGGGGATAATATCACCACCTTCAATTCACAGAGGTGTTGTGAAAATCAATTCATGACTGTTTGCAAAGCATTCAGATACTATAGCATTGTGTACTACAGAAAACCCTGAGGAAATTAGAGCACGGTTTATATAGTGTGCTATAAATACAACCTGGTTTCACATACTGAACAATGACCATAAAACAAAATATTGAACTGCTCATCAAGTGAGAACAATCCCTACAGTGTACTGAATGAGGCTGGGTCTTATGGAAAAAACAGTAAGTGATCACATAACTAAAGACTATCATAACACATATGCACAAGGGGATTTAATTAAGGTTACACAGGAAACCTTAATTCTAGCATTTCTTAACTTTTTATTTGGAACCTTAAGAATGTTATTTTAATTTAGTTTGTGTATGTGTAACAGCCAATGTACGTTTAAATTGCTATGTAAGAATATTCCCAGTACATAAATAGCAACATTTAAATGTACCAGTGGTTAAATTTTTCTTACAGAAGAATTATATATCCAAGGTGAACAAAAGGTGGAAAGATGGTCAACTCTAGCCTAGACCTCACAGAAAAAAAGCACAGTCCACCCTCTTCCACTGTATCTATTGGTCTCCCACTTACACATCTAGTGCTAATATCTCATCACATGCTGCCAGCTTACCTTTCAGCATTCAAACAACGCTAAATTTCCTTCTCCCAAGCATATCCAAATACTCTAGGAATATTTTTTTTAATTGTTAGAGAGAACAGAAGGTAAGTGACACTTTAAAATAGGTATAGTTTGGGACCTATTAACATGGACAAATATTTCTTTAAAAAACATATATGAAGAGAGACAACTTGAAAAAGAGATCTAGTTACTCACTGTGGAAAAACACTGGATATTGGTTATATTAACTCTTCCTGAAACTAAATTATAGGATTGGGAGTGCTCTTGTCTGTAAAGATAAGCCATAACAATTCAAAATGCTCTGAAAAGAGAAGGTATGAACACATTAACGTTTGACTACACGGCACCTAGTATTATCTAAAAGTACATTAAGGCTATCAGAAATTTAATTCTCAAAAGTGATGACTGAAATAAGATTCAACCAATTTCGGAAAAGCACCAGGCTGATCAATGATGACCAAAGAGTCCCACAGAAAACTTGATCAACACGGTCACATGCAGGGCAAACATCACAAAGAATTAACAGCGAAGACTCTTCAGATCCTTGCTGACAGTTTTAGTTCTATGTTAAGTTTCACTGATACGAAGGCAGTTTATTAAACACAACATTAACATTAAGGTATGTTTGCATGTAAAGAGATTACGTATATGGATAAAGCATCTATAGAAACTGGGCTAAAATTGCATATAAGATTTTTTATTTTTTTTTTAAATCTACAACTCACATTTCTATTTCACTGGTATACACTGGAACTGTAATTTTACCACCAGTTTCAGATTACTGAAAGTACCATTATTTTTGACTTTTTATTTATGCATGTAGTAGCAGTCTGACTAATAAGAAACATAAACAAAGAGCAGGAAATTTGGCTTAAAGCATTCAGAAACAAACAAAGCTCTGAACTACATAAACTGAAAATGTAAACAGACAAAAGAAAACTATCAGTGAAAAACTAGATGGCAGCATCTACCTACTTTTTAAAATTTCACAAGTATAATACTTCAAAACCAAGTACAGTGCTGCTTTCTCCAATGTTATTTCAAAGGCTGAAAAGCAGTAGGCATAACATACTTTTAAAGACTCTTTGAATATTATAATAATTCAAGTAATTTACTTGGTAAATAAAACATCAATACTCTTGGTTTATTTTCCCATAAATGACATCTATGATTTCAAAATGGAGCAGTAATGAAACTAAAACTTCATGGAATATATAAATTGTGCTATCTCACTTTATACAAATTGCATATCAAAACTACAACCTATAGGATTTGAAAATTCCATAATATAAAACACTGTTAAAATAACTAAATATCACAATGCTCAGTCACAGAAGATATGCAGAATTACATCAAATGCATACAAAAACATGGAATAAAGAGAGTAAAATATTGTACAGCCGTTATGACAAGGTATTTATTTTAAATATGCCAAATGCTTTTCCAATTTCATTAAAGGGCCTTTTCTGAACCAAGAATATAAATAAGGCACAAAGCACTTTTATTACAATCAGATCAGATGTCATTCTCCCCAAAGGGCATCGCCTCCATGATGCAGATAAGGTCCACAAAACAACAATAAATTTCCATAAGGATACAGTAAGAGAGAGACACTTATAGGAGCACAGAAATATAATCAAGAAAAGAGAAGACAGACTCCCCTACTGACTGGAACATACAACGATCTATGTTCATGTTCAGAAAAATGTTAAATTTCCCTGTAATATGTTACAAGGGTGCTAAAAACTGCAATTAATATAAAATAATTATTTTTTCCATAATTTTAACATCAGATTTAAATTAAAATTATATTAAACTACAATAATTGTTTAATGAAAGAAAAACTATTTACTTTCTAATATATGAAATGTTTCAGCAATGCAATAAAATCTTAGAATTTACCCATGAGGAAAGATAAGAAATGTAACTGCACCTATTCAAGATTTACTTATTTCAATACTTTATTTCAGTTAAAAAAATAAGTGGCAACTTATGTTCACAAGATGACTACAGTTTCAGTGTAAACACATTGTATGCATCTTTCTCTGAATCACAACTTTCTATATAGCATTCGGCAATCTTGAGATTCTGAATTTTATTTCAATTAAATGTTATTGTACTGATTTGCACTCATTTATTTACACGCTGCACATCCTTCTGTAATTTATTCTTGTCCTCCATGGTCTTTCCTAGCTTGGGACTAAATTGACCCAGAGATGGATGCCATCCCACAAGGGTTACTGTTGCTCTGTTGATCCTCTCTTGCTGACAGTATAGCTCCTCCGGGAGCAGTTTTCCAGACTTCTGCTAGGAAACACAGGCACAGATTACAGCGCTACAGAGAGTGTATAGTCCTCCACTTCACTTCTCTTCCCCACAGTCAGTCACACCACCTATAAAGGTAGGTATTTTTACCATTGTGTAAAATGGGAATACTGAGGCAGAGAGAAGTTAACTGTGTAGCACACGGTCACACATCAATGGAAGAGCCAAGAAGGGAATCCAAGGCAAACAGATGCCAAAGTATTCTTTTCAAAAGGCATTTGTCTAACTTCGGTGAGAATTTCATGCAAGACTGTTCTAAAAGCTGTATTAAAATATTGCTGTATTATGTTTACTGCATTCCCTACATCCACAAAACTGACAAGTGAGTCAAATAATATTTCACGTTTCTGTGGCATGGCCTATTCTTTCTTACATACAAAAATGTTAAACAAAAGTTATTTAGGTTGCAAAGTCAAGCACTCACATTTTAGGAAATGCCAGATTTATGGTTGCCTGTGCAACCTTAAATCTGGGACTGGACGACAGGGGATGGATCTCTCAATAATATTCCCTCTGAAGCACCTGGCACTAATCCTGTTGGAAGACAAGATACTGGGCTAGACAGACCATTGGTCTGACGCAGTATGGCTGCTCTTGTGTTGTTCATCTTCATCTTCCTACACATTCAAAGGCATGTTGAGATTATGGCAGACCTCAAATGATACCACTAACTGTGCCGGATAGCACTTTTCAAACATTTTGTAGCCTGGTACAATTATAGGACAATTTCCCTTGCACAGTGTGAAGATATTTTTTCTCTGAAACATTCATGTTATAAAAGCACAGCATTGGCTTCAATAGCAAAAACTACATTAACACAGAGTTAAGGTTGCCTGGTGGTATGTTACCCCTTTGCAGAACACTGAATTGAGCAAAACTAACTTCTGAAAACCATGAAATGGTTCCTGGCTATCTTTATTCTGTCCTCTTTCAGCAATGCCCAAATATCCCCATTAAAACACACATGCTGCCAATCCCACAGTTGCTGAAATGTACAAGCTCCTCTTTTTAAAAGCCATTCACTCTCAGCCACAGGATTCCGCCTTATATTATTAAAGGACAAAGAGAGGGGAGAAGTACCCCATGACACCTTCCCTCTACTTCCCTATAGCCAATGGGAATTATCTGCATATAAATGTTAATAGAGCATACTGGGACATTGCTGAAAGAGAACAGAGTTAGGTTTGCATGGGCAACCTTAACTGCATTTTCTGGTGTTCAGATGTTTGAGTTTTGTTAAGCTCAACATTCTTGGAAGTTATGAAATACCACCAAGCAACCTTAAATCTGCATTAATGTAGTTTTTTGCTATTGAATTTCCTTGTGTTTTTAATCAGAAAAGATATGTTGTTGGTAGGAGCTGGTAGTCATTTAGGTAGCTGTATATCTCATGTCCCACAACTGGCATATTGAGTCAGACAAACACACATCGCCCCTCCCCATATGCACACACAGCTGTGCCCCACAAGCCCTGCTTTGGCACAACTCCCGAGCCATGCCCCTAACCCATTCACTGTATTCCCACCTCCAACCTGGCCTCCTCCCCACTACTGTGGGAGGAGTACCTCCCTGCAGTCTCCACTCCCTGGTATACAAATGTTTCTATTGTCCTTACTTCCCCCTCCTATAACCCAACTCACATGCAGTGCCTGAAGCAAAGATCAACTATGTTAGAGCAAAGGGGTGTTCCTGGTCATGTTTCAGAATGGTTGGAGGATGGAGGTCGTTAAGGGGCCAGCAAGAGAAATCACAGACAGGATTTCTGTTCAAAATACTGAGTTTTATGTTTGAGAGAAAGATCCTCTAGCCCCCATCCAATAGATCAGGGGTAGGAAACCTATGGCACGGGTGCTGAAGGCAGCACGCAAGCTGATTTTCAGTGGCACTCACACTGCCCGGGTCCTGGCCATCTGTCCAGCGGGCTCTGAATTTTAATTTAATTTTAAATGAAGCTTCTTAAACATTTTGAAAACCTTATTTACTTTACATAAACAATAAGTAAGTTATGTATTATAGATTTATAGAAAGAGACCTTCTAGAAGCATTAAAATGTATTACTGGCACGCGAAACCTTAAATTAGAGTGAATGAAGACTCGGCACACCACTTCTGAAAGGTTGCCGATACCTGGAATAGATGCACCCCATCTCCAGGAAACTGAGGCGTCAGAGCTTCTAACGTTTCTATGACATACAGTATGTATAATCTGGTCAGTGATTAACCCTCTAATTTCCTGATTAATGTTTTTCCAAAAGTTACTAATAACCTTTATATTGCTCCTGTAGCAATTATTCAGATGCTCAGAGAAATCAGAGAAAATTATTATAGCTCTTGGGCACAAATCTGTGATGCAGTCCAAATCTGCTCTCATACATTTATGAAGTGTACACATCAGGAATAAGGCCCATTTCATATTCATGCAAGCGAATCACCACAGTGCCTGGAAGAACACAATCTGAACTTAAGCCACCAGTTAGACGCTGCCGAATGGGCAAAATATGATGCCAACGCAGGCCACCTCTTTCCACCCAAATCAGCCTGTAGTCAGCAATCCTCATGTCATGGTGTACTCCCTTGCTCTCTCACAAACATCTGCAACCTTGTGATCCAAGAATCATGCAGAATCCAGTAGCAACCTTGGCAGCACACACATTTTTTCCCTCAGCAGTCCAGTTCCAAACCTCCATGCCATGCATTTTGGAAACACTACATTAATCTGGCCTGGGATCAGGAAATACCCACTTGCCCCAACAATCCCCCAGGGGCTAGTAAAATATAGTTTTTTCCAAATAACCAATCCAAGGCTTGCTGCCACTGCCACCTTCCCCTCCTCCCCATGCATGTATGGATGCGGGCATGCATGCATACATGCGCACACGCACACACGCACGTGCACACACACACACAGTCTTCTGTCTCCGGCTCCTCCCCATCCAATATAACAAAAATTTTGGTTAGACCAAATGCTGGCTATTCTATTGTATTCACAGTAAACCGCACCATAAAATAAATACGTGTTATATTAGAGACAACTTGGTTTAAGCACCCTGGGCTATTAAAACTTTTAAGGGTATACAAGGGTTCGGACTACAAAATTCAGTGGTCAGGTTTTCACCTGGGCAACAGTGTTGGAACAAAACCTTGAACTATACAAGCAAGCATAAAGTGGCTGCCTAGAAACTCTCTCACTGTTTCTTTATTGATACACATGCACAGTAATCAATCTAAACTACACATCTACAAATGTTCTTAAATATCATTCTCAACTTGAATCCCCAAAGATTTAGTGGGTGCCATGCACTACCTGAGTAAAATTCTACAGATTGAAACTATTTTGACCTACATCATATCAATACTTTGCTCTATAGATTGGCACAAAAAACATACCTAGAAACTTTTTGAATAGTGGCTTTTTGTTTCATAGCTTTTCTCTCTTCAACCCCTTGCCCATATGACCCCAAATTTGGGTCAATCACCCTGCCCTGGAAACCAAATTAAAAAGGAATCTGACTGCATGTTGATTTTAGAGGACTAAGAAAAGTTTGGATACAACCTTAACTATAGTGGTGTTGCATCACCACGGTAATCCACTGAGCTAGGTAGTTTATAATATGGTTTCTTAACACAGTTTATGATTACTTAAGGTGTAATAACAAATTGTGTCACAAATATGACCCTGAAAATGATTTCAAGCCTTAAAGGAAAAACTGAGTAAACAGCCACATTTGACTTTGGGTGCTAAGTATGACAGTCCTCAACCATCTCTCCTCAGATTTGAATAGAAAACAAATGTCCCACTTATAAAAAGGGGTCTATCATATTCACCACAAGAATAAGAAGGTCAAAGCCTCTCTTACACAGACGGTAGGACCTTAGCAGAAGGACAACTATTTTCAGTGCTTGGTTACATAGGAGCAAGGAGTCTAAACTGTCTGACAGCCAAAGTCAAAACATCACTGTCTTCTCAGAGTAAAACTCAGCCTTGTTGACCAGTAAATAGAAAATCACAAAATTCTATGCACTTAAAAAAAATAACATTCTAAAATATAATAAAGAGAATACCTTAAATTACAGATTCAAGGTATACATAATGACGAAGATATTTTAATATCTGGTGCAAAGATAACGATACTCATCTGCATCAGCATAATGGAGAGATATGTATGTAACTGATTAAAGGATCTAGGCAGAAGTTGAAACTAAATTAAGCAGCAATGCGGCATTAATTTTTGTTATATTTGTCTGTCTTGTGCTGTCCTGGTTAGTCAAAGACAACATATGTGTACATTCAGACTGTTCTGAGCCAATGATTAATGCAATTTGTCTCAGACTGAACAACTGAGAAGAACAGGACTCCTGGACATTTTACTTTACAGGCCTAACAACATTCATGCAGAAAATATTTCCCATACTTTTCACTGTGGGGAAGGGGGGAGGGAATAACCTGTCAGGCTCCAGCTCTCTGACAAGTCAGAACTGTATTCTGGAACAGGGAAAAAAAATTGTCAATTATAGAATTGCTGGAAGACAATTTTGTTTTCAGTATACATTATTGGCTGTACTTCTTGAATTAAATTCCTCTCCTTGATCAATCATCATTATTCAAATGAAAAACAAAACAACAACAAAAAAAAAACACACTTGAAGATGCAACCGTTTCTGAAAGCTTAGCACAATATTTGTCATTAAACATTTCCTCCAAAAAAGCAATGAGTTCAACAGCCTCAGGAAATAAGTCTTCTATAAGAATCAAATACAAGTGTAGTTCTTACGTGGTAAACCCTTTATTATTTAAGAGATTCACCGTTTTCTGGCTTTAAAAAAATGGTTCCAGTCAAATGTTTTAAAACACATTTTCTGGACCAAATATATACAAATAAAAGTCACTGGCAGCAGAAGAGAAAAATGTATTGCCTATTTCCAGAATAATTAAATTCAAGCCTCCCAAAGACTTTGCTTTAATCATTTCATTGCCTTTATTAATTAATAAGAGTAAACAAATGTGGTGCTCATGAAACAGACCAATATGACGGTATAGGCAGATACCATACTGCTATGTCAATGTACATGAATCCCTGACTAGCAACAGTCCTATTATTCCAATACTGCCACTGTAAAATGTTGAAATCACAGCAACTTCTAGGACAAGGATCGGCAACCTTTGGCACGCAGCCCATCACGGAAAGCCACTGGCAGGCTGGGATGGTTTGTTTATCTGCAGCGTCCACAGGTTCAGCCAATTGCAGCTCCCATTGGCCGCAGTTCACCACTCCAGGCCAATGGAGGCTGCGGGAAGCGGCAGCCAGCACATCCCTTGGCCCGCGCCGCTTCCATAGTCTGTCTGGAATAGTTTGAGATCCACTGCACTAATGATTATGTGCCTCTTCAATACACAGAACTACATTCTATCTACACAAAATCCAAAGCAGCGTGGCAACACTGTGCTTAGGCCTGTTTCAGAGAAGCCTCCCACAAAGCCACAGAATCTATTTTTTCTTAGTGACTTTCTCCAACCTTCCACCCCCAGCATTCCACATAATTTCAAAGACTACTCTTTAACAGGCTTGTCATGCTCATGCTCATCTCCTCAAACAGTCATATTAGACACACTCAGTCCTCTTAACAATTCCTTACAAGTTTTTATCTTTTCTCAACTCCCTCCGATTGTTAATATCTTTTCTGTAGTATTGTGTTCAAAAGCTGTGCTCCCATGAGTGGTGAATTAAAGGTAAATCATTTTCTCTCTAACTTTACATAGGATACATCTAAATATACAATCTTATAATGTCGGATGGCTGCTAAAGGAGCAAGCAGGCTGGAGAACGAAAGTCCTGTCAGCAAGCCGGTGAGAAGCTTCCCAGAGATGACACTCAAGAAAAGGGATGACTAGATATATGGCACTAGTCCCAATACTGTGGGACACATCTCCAGAGGAGGGCATGGAAGAACACTGGGGGGACATGGAGCGGGACCCAGGTCACCCCGCACAGGGGATGGATGGGAGTGCCACCCAGCTCTGCTCTGTTTTGAGCACGGCCCCAGCCCCAGCCCCACTCCATCTCTAGCCCAGCTCTGCCCTCATTCCCTCTCCAATCCCAGGCCAGCTCCACCTCTAGACCCAGCTCCTGCCACATCCTCAGTTCAGCCCCTAGTTCCGCCTTCAGCCCAAGCTCCTCTGCAGCAATGGTGGGGGGGGAGCACAGATAGATTCAATTACTGGTGGGGGGGGGGCACGATAGGAAAAGTTTGGGTACCACTGATGTACAGGCTGGAGAAGCCTACAGAACCAAGAGAGATAGAAAGGCACTCAGGGCACAGCAGGAGTTGTTGTGGAAGCCTTATTTGGTCTGTCTTGTTTAAGGGCCCAGAGCTGGAACCCAGTGGAGTGGGTGGGCCTGGGTTCCCCTACCAATTCCACAACAGACACTTAAGAACAAAAGGGGTTTTGAGACCCCCTGAGGACCAGGATCAGCTGACCCTACCAAGTACAAGGGAAACCCGTACACCTCAGCAGCACTGAAACTAACACCCTGCATATCCCAGAATAGGACTATCATAGAGACTCAGTTAAGAGGCCGTGACTGACCGCCTTCCCAGAGCAAGTTAATTCTGACCAAAGGGGGCGCTAGTGCATTAGCACAGCAGCTCACACTTACTCACAGTCATAGTACTCATAAGTACTTACCAAAGCAATCTTAACTCTGCCCCAACAAATCAGATGAGCATTACTAGGGCTCAGCTGCGCAATAACAATGCTCAGAAATATTGACCTCTAATTTTATAGCCCAAAGGAGCTAAAGCTGAATAACCTCCCTGAAATACCATCACTTAGTTAAATGATAAGTACTTGCATTAATATAGGTTTTGGGCTTTTTAGCTAGAAGGATCACAAAGCACTTTATAAACTCATCAGAAACTTAATATCAATCTTAGTACCTCTGTGTGGAAATACAGTAACACTTTAACATCAAACTCTACAGAATATTATGGGGCAGGAAAGGATACCGTAGCCAGCTTAATTTAATAGAGAAATTCAGGTCACAAAACGCAATCACCCAACTTGAAATCTTAACGCAACAGGCAAATCACCACCCTTACTCTTGAATAATGTATAACAACATTTAATGACTACAAGAGGGCAGGACACCCGTTGTTCATTTTATTTGAAAAATTAATCTTAACAGCACAGAACCCCCAAGCACCATGTTGGGAATTTAGATCAATACTGACTCAGAAGGAAGAGAGTCACCTATTGAATCAGCAGCATGTATGATTTCCTCAGAGATCTCCAAATAAGTTCTGACCAAGCTTGATCCTGCTTACTTTATGAGGTCTGTTGGACTCACAGCCCAAAGTGGCCTTAACAGAAGCTATAATATGGGACTCCTGAAATGTAGACATATAGAGAAATTTCCTGGACCCCGGAACTAACCCATACTTTGGCTAAAGGTAAGGTACAATATTTCCCTCCTCTGTAATTTGTTTTCAGTTCAAAAATGGTTTACGTGAAGAAGTTTGCAAAGAAGCCCACCTTTATAATGCGCGTGATAGAAAAACGGTAGATCATAAACAAAAATGGTAATCACAAGCAAGAAAAAATGTACCTGGGTTGTTGTTAAATGAAAAACTGGACCACTTGTGGGCAATGAAAGCCTGGGTGAGATGCTGGCAGGTCCTTGCCCTTGTGTTCGTACTTGAGCTTGCACTTGAGCCTGGGCTAAAACCTGCTGAGGTACCATTACAAGCTGTCCAGCTTCTGTGCGCACCAAGACCATACCTAATGAAAATGATCAAAATAATAGTAAGTACTTTGAATAGAACTGACATGCAGTAGCTTAACATTTTCTCTTCTTCATTCACCATACATCATTCCTGACATCTTTTTACAGTATAAAATCAGATATTTCATAAGGGAAAGTAGTTACTATCAGCAGGAAAAACATTAAAAATACACCTTTAACAATTTTGGTTACACTTGAACAGTACAAATGTAACAATTGGTTACCTGACTATATAAGAAGGTGACAAAATTTAGAGGTGTAATTAGAGACAGTAACAGAGCATTGGGGTGGGGGGGAGTTGCATTTAATTCTTAAATCCTGATCCAGCAATGGGATCTACTGGCACAGACACTTGTGCAAATACAGAGTCCCACAGATGCCTCATTTGTCTTACCCCTGCACTGTGGCCAGCTCCAGTTCTGGGAATCTAAACCAGACTCCACCTCTTCTGTCCCTCTCCCATCACCTCACTTGCCTTTGTCCACTGCTGAACCTCCTCTGCCCTGTCCAGTTTTATTTTTATAAACTAAGGCCCCCAATCCTACAAAGACTTACACTCAGCTTAAACGTATGTCCCACAGAAGATAAAGTCTCAATGAATGCACGAAGTTAAGCGTGTGCATAAGTGTTTGCAAGTGCAGAGCCCATATCCTAGGCCAAAATCTAATGCACAGGCTGCATTTTCAGTTTATTAGTCGGTTAATTTTTGACTTAAAACTGTTAACCATAATTGTTCCTAGATTACAATAAATAAATAAAACAGGATGATAAAAACCAAAAATTCACTTATTTTGCAAACCAGATGAGCTCATTTTAATTTTGAAAATAACCCTTTTTGCTATGTGTTTGTAAACAAATAAAATTTAATGTTCTAGTTCAATTAACAACTTAATATAATATGCAATTGCAAGTAGTTTGAAATATTTAATTTTCATGAGTTAAAAATTAAACTATATAACTCATAAGAACAAATCAGAGCCAAAACTACTTCGTGCATACTCAATGTATGAGTAAAATTAAAAGCATAGTTAGGGATTACACTTTTTTAAGAAATGTGACATCGGTACATCACATGATTTAATAGCCATTTATTTATCTGATTACACATATAAACTCTGAGCTGAAGTACAATTCTTGTAAGTACTGTAGTTTCTCTTTATGTGAATTAACCTTATGGGGAGACATCTAGAAAACACTTGCTAATCTTCCCTACGTAAAATGGAAATTAACTGAGAAGCAGATCTTAATCTGACTATCACTTAACTTATTTTCCCTAGTAGTATTAGAACACCATGTATACTTACTATAATGAAAAAAGCAAACTGAAAAGATTCTTTTGAATTATGTTGCATATTTGATAAAACTATTTCTACAATTAATTTCACTATATTTTATTTTCCCTATTTGTTGTGAGGTCTTTCCCACAGCACCACTGTATAAAATGCACAACTAATTTGAACACACCATTACCGTATTTAACTGAACAGTTGTGGTAACTGTACATGCAAATGATCAGTTAAGACGTAATTAGACATTTGTTCATTCAGCCACCACAACAGTATGCACAGATCCATGCAAATTTTTCTGAAAGTTTACACCTAACAGCCTGATCATACAATGTACTTCACAAAGTTTAATTACAGGACATGGACCTATGGGCACTTTCCAAAATCACAATCCATTCATTTCATAGGAATTTTTGTTTTGCTGTTGTAAGACTTATTTTTCAATAGGATATATTTGAATGAGACAGTCAAAGTAATTGTGATGCATGATTAAGTTTGTTATTCAAGTTGTAGAAATATTTACTGCTATGAGGGTATAAATGTTAATATGAGACAATTTGCTTTTTAATATGAATGTAATTAATTCAGGTTCAGGACATTGTTATATTTAGTTTGACTGATCTATGCTTAAAAAACATATGCATATCTGAAGTATTTAATATTATGGGCTATTATTCAGCTTTACTGCCGGCTAGGTAAACAGGAAGCTGACTTTAAGAGCTTGTGATATAATTTAAAACCTACTCAAAAAAGAATATTTTTTTAAAGTTTCAGCTTTAAACACGAGTTTCCTCTATGAAAACTGCACTATTTTAAAATCAGTAAAGAGCTGTCCATTACTTTTGCAGTCGAACTATAAATATTTTCATTTTCTCTCCATCTTATCCCCAGGGAACACTTGCCTGTTTGACTTTTATATTCAAATTTAAGTAACTTGAACTGATTTACTAGAAAGTAGGTCTATAGAGCAAAAACACTTATAAGTTTGCATGCTAACTTATTTCAACAATATTTTCTAAAATCTATAAAATGTTTTCAAAAGTATCATTTTCCTCTTCTGTTTAACAACCAAACAGTAGAACAAAGCAATGATAGCATTCAGCTTCTGAAACTGATGGTAAGTTATGACATACATGCCTTAGTATAGGCAACAATAGCAAAGTGTTTTAATATACTGTCTACATAATTTCACTTTCTAAAAGCAGCTTGATATCTGTTCCAAGTTAAATGAGATCTTCATAAAGTCATAAGAATTTGCCTGATCTGTGCAGTAGTATTCTACAAAAATATGTCAGGAGTTTCATAACCTGTGGTCAACTTCACAACTATTTAAAACACTGCACTAAAGACAAATCTTTATTCACATCCAGCAAGCATACCAGTCTATAAATTTCATTTACTTAACTGATGTCAAACACTTTAAAGCATTCTGAGATAAGAAAAACAATTTCAGATCATACAACGTATTAATGGATGAAGATTCTTTATTTGCATAAGAAAAACAATTAAACTTTATTTGAATAAATCACCAAATTTCAGAGGTGAGGACTTGTGCACTATATGCACCACTAGTACCCAAGCATGACAAAACAGTATTGAACACCCCTCAAAATTTGCGACTGACAGTAAAATAGCCATTTAAATCAGGAATTGTCGGCATGAGGATATATGGCTAATGTTTTGGTTATGGTCAACCTTACTGAACTAGTACTTTTAGAAACCAAAGCCAGATACTACTACTATTTTTGAGTATCAACAAGACTAAATAAGAGATCGTCATTATGAGCAGAGGGAGTGGGGTGAAATTGTTACTTTGGAATTAGAGATGACTCCTGCTGATGTGGGAAGAGGCCCAGATACTATGGTGAAAAGCACAATATACGTGTTGAGACTGAAAGCATTGCATTAGATTATTCAATTAGCCACATCAGGACATACACTGCTTGAATGGGGAGAACTTTTCCCTGCATCAGCAATAGTAAAGCAAATTTAACAAAATTTAGACCTACAACTAGATAGGACACCTATCTATAAATCAGCAACTTCTAAAATGAAGTGTTTTGTTTTATTTTACTGCAGATTGCAAAAAACTTACCATATTTAACATTTTCCATTAAGCAAATAATTCTCCCCGACAACCATCGCAACATTTTTTAAATTAGCCACCACAAATTTTAAATTGATTAAATAATAATTTTAGTAATGTCAATGTGTTTATTAGAACAGAATTCATTTTAAAAGTATGTGATTACTGGTGTACCATGCATTTATTTGATAGTTCTGTACTTGAACTGTAGTACAGCCACAACTTTGAAAAATCACAATGAGGAAAATGGGTTAACAGAGATTAATAAGCCTGTAATTTCCACTTACCAGGTGGTATAGTAAAACCTGGAGGCAACTGGATTGTAGTCTGCTGAGGCGGTCTAACAATCAGTTGTGGTGCAACTATTCTCTGAGCAGAACCCACTGCAGGTCTGGGTGACAACAACTGGGGGACTGCAGAGACGACAGGTACAGCAGTGGCTGATTTGGCTACACCAACAGCAGAGCCAGGTGGCCCTATAATATTAACTGCAGGTTTAGAAATAGCAGTGAGAGTGATCGGGCTGGACACTACCGGGGCACAGTTGGCTACTGAATTTTGGGCTGGATGGGTGACAAGGTTCATTGTAGGAACAGAACTGGTAGAGTTACTGAGTGCATTTACTGCAGGATTGTGTGTGAGAAATTTAGTCTGTGCTGTGGAGGAGTCTGGTTTGCTGTGGCTGACAGCCGGATTCTGATGGTTAACAACTTGTGTTATTGCTGCTGGGGCACAACCAGCCTTTAGACTCTGAGTGACAACCACAGGAACGCTGGAAGAAGTGCCATTCCCACTGTGTGCTGCGGGAGGAACAGTATGCAGCGCAGGTCCCTGGAGAAGAGAGAGAACAGGAGGAGGAGGAGGAGGAGCAGCAGCAGCTGTACTACCCAGCATTACCGCCTTTGCAAGTTCCCGACTTGCTGCGGCTGCTGCTACTGGAGTGACAGCACCGGCAGCCTCGGGCAACCCTCCAGCAGTGGCGGCCTCGGAGTTAAGCAGCAACACACTGTCCACCGCACCAGCGGCTGCTGCCGGAGAACTACACCCAGGTCTGGGGCTCTCCATTTCCCAGGCACCACTGCCAGCAGCGGCTTTGGCATCCACGTGGTTGTTGACAGGCTGGGTTGGGGCGCCAACAGGCGGAGGTGGGGCAGCGGACTGCAGTGGGGCAGGGGCAGCAGGTACACTCGGGTTGTTGCTCCAAGGAGCTGCTCCATGTGATTGCTGCATGCTACTACTGTTTACACTCGCTGCCCTCCCGGCTGTCGCCGCTGGCGGAGACAAGGCTGGGGGTGGGCTGCCCACGGCACGTGGACACCTGGCGGCCTCCCCTGCCCCGGGGAAATGAGGAGGAGCAGGATGCCCTTGCTGCTGTTGCTGGACTGGGCTGCCGCCCTGCACCAGGCTCCCCTGGTGCTCTTGCTGCTGGTGGGATGGGGGGCTGCTGTTAGGGGGGCCCCCCTCGGCGGAGCCCCGCCCGCCGGCCAGCTGTGATTCCAGGGAGCCCACCAGGTCGCTGACCGCCTTCTCGTCCACCTCTTCGGAGAAGAGCAGCATATCTTCCAGAGAGTCCGAGGCGCCCGCCGCCATCTTGCGACAAGCTGGGAGCCGGTCGCTCAGCTCACATGCGCGTCCGCCTTCCGCCGCGCGCGAGGCATTCTGGGAGGGGTCGGTCCCCTCCCGCTCAGAGGGGTCGAGCCTGGCTGAGGGAGGGTAGGCAGGGGAGTGGAGGTCGCTTTGTGCTGCGGCCTGGGGCTCCTCTCGCTCTCAGTTGTTGCCCGTCTCTTCGGCTCTCCTGTGGGTCAGTGGGGGTTTCTCATCCACTTGTTATGTCTTGTCTTTTGGAATGTAACTTTTGTGTCAGGTACCCATTTTTGCTATATCGATCCAAGCACAATGGGGACCAGTTTGGTTGAGGCCCCTAAATGTTACTACAATAGATTTTAAATAATAAATTTAAATTATATAATAATTTACTTTAACTGCCAATGTTAACAAATTAATTGTTTATGGCTGTAACAGATGAAATTGGGAACAGGGGGAATGAAACCTATGTTGGTGGGGAATCAGGAGGTGTGCCAGGGAGAAGAGAGCAAGGAGGATAGGAAAAGGTAAAAATAGTCATCACAAATATATTTTAACTTTAACAACATAAAGAGTGACTATCCAAAGTGTAGGTAACTTTTATAGTTAAGTGTAGTTTACTACTTAAAGGTCAGTATTCAACCCTTACATTTATTTAAACCTTCCCCCATGTTAGAGGGAGTTCTGCTGTGGTTTGAGGATAGCATAGAGTCCTAAATGTATACCCTAGCCTACAAACCTTCTTAAAAATAGAATTCAGTCCTCTCCGCAGAATGAGTTTGACATCCCTTTTTTAATTAGGCTGATTATGCGGTGATCCCCAACTGGCAAATTCAGTACTTTAGTACGCACTCTACTACTGTTAGAAAAAAATCTTACCCAACCTTTTTTTCTATGTATTAATAGAATATCTAGAGAACAAGTCATATGTTATTGTTCATAAACATAAGAAATTCCATTGTAGGGCTCACAGGATGTATTCTGCGTCTCCACTGGTGTAAAGAGGAAAAAGAGCGAGCCTGATTCTAGGTTACAGTACAACCCCTTACCATTACACCACTCTGACCACATAAAGGGGCTTCAAATGGGGAAGACATGGTTGCCTGAGGTCTCCCTTGTTCAGGAGGCCTTTGTAGCCATCATTGAAGTGACCTAATAGTTCTACTCAAGCCATGTTCCCAGCCCCTACGGATGGGGGACATGTCAGGGATACAAAGGAGGGTACGGCTGGAGCACACTACAGTACAGCTATTTCGAAAGAGTCCTTAAGAAGTAATAGCTCTAAAGCAGGACCCCTCAATGGCCTCAGAATAGAGGGAGTCAGGAATGCACCAGGAAAGCCACCTTTCCTCTCCCTCCATTTCTGCCACAAGTCAAGGAACAGAGTAACTGAGATTAGACCCAAAGCTCTAATTTTTCTGTTTTGGGGGAGTACAGAAATCCCTCCTTTTTCTAAGGCCCAAATAAGAATACACAATTTCCTCCTTAATGGAACCAGACCGACTATTCCTTTTGTGTTTTGCACTCCTTTCAAACAAACTTTCAATTTTATTTTTTTAAGAAAGATTTTTCTTTCAAAATGAGAATATCCTTGTTTTCCAATTCACGCCAAGTTGATATATAATGTGAGCCCTACTCTGATAGATCTTGTGAAGCCAGCCACAGTTCAACTGCCAGCCTAGCAGTCCCACTGACTTTGCGCACATTCATGGGTTTTTGCAGGACCAGGGCCTCTATCAAAAAGTTCATAGGAAGTGTGTGTGAGTTTGGAAGGAGGTGAGGGATTTTGCAACAGTTTATGTTGAAAGGAGGCAAGTATTGGCCTTTTATTCACAAGGAAAAAATAATGCAATTAATATTTTATATAGACATTTTTTAATCTGGGAAGGGTTCTTGTATGGGTGAGGCAGTCCACTTTCCAAGCATAGGAATGGGAATATTTGTCCTTTCCATAGAGGACAAATAAATATCTGAGCAGCACTAATGGGAAAATGTCAAACCCTGCTGTAGCTCATAACACCATAATATTACAAGTGAAGCAGTGAGGAGAAGAGGCCCAACTGGGAGAGATGCTGAGGTAGCTACTGCTAATAACAGGAGGATTTGGTGGTGCTAGGGAGAAAACTGGCATTTTCATGAGAGAGAATTGATGAAGTGAGTAAAGAGAACTGATAAATGTGTTGGGGGAAACAAACAAATATGTCATGGGTGAATGGTAAATTAATAAACTGATTTAACAGCAGGTAAGAGAAATACATGTAGATAAGACCTAAGGCACCATCTGTTTTCTTACTCTTGTTTAACTAAAGGTGATTTTAAATGGATTTAATTAAACTGGTGCAAAAGGCTCTTGTGGACACTCTTATTTCAGTTTAAACCAGGCTTGTTTCAGTATAGTTAAATCAATTAGGCCTGGTTTAACCACAGTTTTTATACTGAATTATTTCACTCAGGGACATGATTTCATATCACTGTATTTAAATCAGTACAACACAGTGTGTGCATACAGTTATTCCATTATTAAGTTGCTTATACTGGTATAACTTAACATGTAGAATAATCTATACTACTAAAAGCATGTTTATATCAGTATAACTGCATCCAAACTAAGGGTTTGTACCACTAACTACATCTGCATCTAAACCAATATTGTTAAAGCATTACAAAAATTGTATGTACACAACCCCTTAGAAATTGTTAAACTAAACCAAAATAAGCCATTCTTAAAGAAGTGTCTATACAGAGGGTTGCACATCACAATTTATACTATGAATTTTTACAGCTTAAAAAGGACCCAGTTTTAATTAAAGGTTTAAAGTATATGTGTGAGTGGGTAATCTATAAAACATTTAGATTTTCTGCCTCCATTTATATCTCATAGAGCTGGAAGGGACCCTGAAAGGTCATGGAGTCCAGCCCCCTGCCTTCACTAGCAGGACCAAGTACTGATTTTGCCCCAGATCCCTAAGTGGCCCACTTAAGGACTGAACTCACAACCCTGGGTTTAGCAGGCCAATACTCAAAACCACTGAGCTTTAACTGATCCACTTTATTCTTTTTATGACAATATAATATATACATGTAAGCTACATCTTGTTGTACAAAATGTAGGCCCAAACCTACAAAAATTTATGTACTTTCTTAATTTTAGTCACATGAGCAGTCACACTGATGTCAAAGTACTTATTCACATATGTAAAGTTAAGTACATGCATAAGCGTTTACAGGATTGGTCCTGAGGTCTGCACTTCATAAAATTAGCCAGACATCTAAAACAGACTTGTAATGAAGCACATATGATTTGTGTATATGTTGGATTTGTTTTATGTAATAAGAACAGGAGTACTTGTGGCACCTTAGAGACTAACAAATTTATTTCAGCGTAAGCTTTCATGGCCTACAGCTCACTTCTTTGGATGCATGGAAGAAGTGAGCTGTAGCCCACGAAAGCTTATGCTGAAATAAATTTGTTAGTCTCTAAGGTGCTACAAGTACTCCTGTTCTTTTTGCAGATACAGACTAACACGGCTGCTACTCTGCAACCTGTTTTTATGTAATAGTTATTTCTGTCACTGTAAACTTTATTTTCAAATACATTTCAAAGTTTGTAAACATGGAAAAGTACTTTAAAATGTTCATGCTGTTGAACAAACTGGTTAGTGTTTCCTTTTAACTTGTTCAGATTAACACATCGTATGTGAGAAAACCAAGGTCCTAATCCTGGAATGAGAACTACCCAGGTGCCTAAGCAGAATTCTAGCACGAATATTGACTGTAGGCCTGGGGCCTAAATGGCGATTGCTTATTAAGATGTGTGTGTGAGAGAGGCATTTCGTGGCCGGTGGCTTGTCTCTTAGCAAAGCCAAAGTATCTCACATGCTGTTGTTGTTTTTTCCCATGGGCTAAAAGCCAATGCTTGACACGCCTCCAGCGTTTTAGACAAATACGCTCAGGAGTGATGCAAGTGAAATGAAATTGCAGATGATGTCATCTAAGGCCACTCAAACAAAGTGCCATGCAACGTGCGCAGTAGGACACATGCGATGTGTGCACAGAAAGGTGTGTTTATAGTCTAATGCATGGCGGACTCCACACTTCATAAGCACAATCTGTTCATTACACTTCTCCATAAAGCCCTTCGTCTCTATCCTACTTTCGCCTCTTCTCTCATCCCCTGCACCTGTGTGACCGCGGCTATCGCGAGATCGCTGTGTTCCCGGCATCCATTTCGCGGCCTGCGACGGAGAAGGGGCGGCTTTGAGAGAAGATGAAGGCGGCGGCGGCCATGTTGGTAGCTTTAGACTGCCTTCGACGGGGGTTGTGCTGAGGGGCCTGCGTGGGGGGAGCGGTCGCTGGACAGTCAACACGCCCTCGCGCCTAAACTCGGAGCAGTGGAGTGCCCGCTCGGACTGTAGGGGCTTCGCTTAGCCGCCTGTGTCCGGCCTCAGGAGTGCTCGACAAGGGGGTCCCTGTCCAGGGAGCCGGCGCCATGAGCGGGGGGACGCCCTACATCGGCAGCAAGATCAGCCTCATCTCCAAGGCCGAGATCCGTTATGAAGGGATCCTGTACACCATCGACACCGAGAACTCCACCGTGGCGCTGGCCAAGGGTAAGGGGCTGGGGGGGTGGTGGCGAGCGGATGGCTGCGGCCTCGGGAGTCCCAGCCCGCTACGGGTGGGGAGAGACGAGCCACCCAGAGCTCCACCGTGGTGCCGGCTAACGAGGGAGAGGAGCGCGGAGCGGCGGTCCGCTTTACACTGTGAAAGGACCGGGACTCCACAGTGCACCTGGCCAGAGGTGAGGGGCCGCCGAAGGAAGTGGAGCAGGGGCCTAGGGGGCGCTGCAGCCTCGTTCCCTGGCGGTGCAGCGCCCCCAGTGGCGGAGGGTGCGGAGGTAGGAGTTGGGGGGGCAGTCAGGGATCAGATTCAAAAGCTGCTACGAGGGCTTCTGCCCAGTGTTGTCACAGGTCTCTCTAGAGCTGGCCCAGACTGAGGCTATGGGGAAAGCAGAGAAAGGGAGATGCGCTGTGGGGCCACTGGGACCAATAACTTCACTGTGGAGTTGGGACTGCGTGAGGGGTCATGGCAGTGGTGGTGCAAAAACTCGGTGAGCAGCTCTTTGTAATGTGTGCTGGTGAGGCAAAAGTGGTGTTTGGTGAGAAACAGAGCAGGGATTCTCTACTCTGAGGAAGCCTTCGGTTTTGTAGGGCTGGCCCTGAATTAGAGGAAATTGGCTATTAAGTGGACCTGTGTGTTGTGAATGAGGAGTCCAGGATAAGACCGCAAGGAAAACTGGGGGGATAGTATCAATGATATGCATAAGTGAACCCTGTACATCCACACTAAATATTCCACCAAGGTGTTAGCTGAAGCTTAAAGGGACCAAAGGCTTAGGGGCCTGTATCCTGGACTAATGGATGAAGTTTTCTAGGAGGGGATCCTGTACACCTTTGATACAGAACTTCACAGCATTGCTGAATGGGTGAGGGTGGAGAGAAGGGGTTGAGATCTTCTAGAAGGAGATCCTCTAGATTATTGATGCTGAGATTGGCTTTGGCACTGTGTGTTTACCAACAAGGTGAACCTGACTGTGGGTCATTTTGTTCTCTAGTTTATAAAGAAAGAAAGTGGGTAAGGTACTGTAATTCCTTTTATTGGACAAGCTTCTGGTGGTGAAAGAGAGAAGCTTTTGGGCTTCCGAGAGCTCTCTTTCAGGTATCTTTATGTATACACACACATGCTTGTATTGTGCTAGTGATTTTGATGTAGCCTCATCTGCTATGAAGATTCAAGGTTGAGGAGGGAAAAACACCACCAAGTGTAGCAGAATCTTTGGGCTATATGAAGAGTGCCTATATTTGTGATGTGTGAGAGAATAGAGGGCTTTAGGCAGCATGGGGGATGTCTGGAGTCCATGAATTTTAGTACCCACAGTGAGAAGAAAGCATCTGTGATGGGACTTGCCAGGTGTGGTGGTGATCTGTTTCATATGAGGTTCTCTGAACACAGGACATGGGTCTTGAAAATGAATTTATGCAGGTAGAAAATTGAGGTTGGTCTCTTTCAGCAAGGAATATCTGCTTTAAAATACAAATGTATTTTGCTATAGTTTTCATATGAACTCTCTCTTGAACATCTTGTTTAAATAATACAAATTACATGACAGGGAGAATTTTTTTTCCTGTTAGACCAAGAGAAAAATAGCTTCCTGTGTAATCCAACAATGTAAAAGGTTTGGAAAATGTACATTTTTTGTGTGGCATGTGTTGCCCTCTGAAGTATGTATTATCCTTTGTCTTCAGTGTTGCATGTCATTGGATTAAAGGCGACTCAGTTTCTTACAGTAGTTTAATTGCTTCAGCTCACATTAGCTTTAGTGAAAGTTCACATTAGATGACAGCTCATGCAAAACAGAGCTCTTAATAGCTAACATGCGTGTATATAGTATTGGGACTATTATTCTTTGCAACACATGTTGAACTTCAGGCATATGTATAAGAGTATGCAGAATTGGAGCCAAAGTTGCTATAAAATACCATAGTTCATGATGTTAATCAGATAAACCTTTTTTTCTCATAAAGGGATGCCATCAATTTAATATCACAGTGAATTCATCTGTTCATTAAAAGTAACAGCTAAGATTGCAATAAGTGAAAGATGAATAGATGTAAGTTATTTATACTGCAGTGGTACCTAAGGACTCCTAGACTGTGATTCCACATATAAACACTCAAGATAGTGTCTGCCCCAGGGAGCTTAGAGTCTATATTTGCTTATGCTGTGAGTGGGACAGATTGGCCAGCACTGCTCACTCCTATAACAAACTAATAGCTTTTTCACCGCACACTGACAGGATATGCATATTCAGTATGGTCCAGTTTTGCCATATTTATGATGAGTTGTACTTTGCTTCTGAGCTTTGTTTAGTTTGATTTTTTTTTTACTGTGCAGTAATAGAATACCCATCCAGTGTCCCTATGACCCATCATAATCATTTAGAAATAAAAATGTCAGTTATCCTGAGATAGAATCAAATATAAATCTAACCACTTAAACACTCCACAAAATCCTCACCAGAGGTCCACAGCACTGCTGTCCATCCCTACCTGTTTGCCTATAGTTAAGGGAGAAAAGTTGGGCCTTGTGGGACAAGCTGAGTGTTAACAAATATGTACCAACGCAGGACACAAATTCTAAAGCAGGGGTTGGCAGCCTTTCAGAAGTGATGTGCTGAGTCTTCATTTATTCACTCTAATTTAAGGTTTCGCATGCCAGTAATACATTTTAGCATTTTTAGAAGGTCTCTTTCTATGTCTATAATATATAAGTAAACTATTTTTGTATGTAAAGTAAATAAGGTTTTAAAAATGTTT
>NC_133787.1:24683513-24685580 GCF_003597395.2 Chelonoidis abingdonii
GCTGGGATAGCTGCCCACAATGCACCACTCGCAACAGCGCTGCAGATGTGGCCACACTGCAGCGCTGGTTGCTGTCAGTGTGGACACACTGCAGTGCTGGCCCTACACAGCTGTACGACCACAGCTGTAACTACCAGCGCTGCAAAAATGTAAGTGTAGCCATGCCCAAAGAGAGATACTGTTAACAAGCAGGCCACTGAGTTCTGGACTAGCTGCAGTTTTGGAATGGATTTTAAGACTTAGCCTCTTCAGAATGTGTTGCAGTCATTAATCTTGAAGTGACAGGTGCTAGATTGTTGCAAGGTCCACATCTGAAAGAAATGGGTGCAACCCTCTAATCATCCACAGATGTAAAAAACCTGACTTGGCAGCAGGAGTGTAAAATATTAAATAGTTAACTGGTAAGCATTAGTCTTACTGTTAACCGAGCCTAAGCTTTAACCCCCAACCTTGGGCTGGCCAGAGCAGCCCCAACCCCCCCTCCCCCCTTAATCGGTTAACCAGTTAAATGATATAATTTTAATCATTTAAGCGGTTAACTTTTTAAACAATATTTATATCCCTACATGGCAGTATCAGCCACCAGAGCTGGTAGCAACTGGAACTCTTAACTGGAACCCCCTGTTGCAAATCCTGGCCAAAAAGGCAGATGGATGGCCTGAATCAAACGTTTCTTCCTGTCGTCCTCCTAGCTAGCCTCATGTTACACTCTTACCTAGATTGAGTCTCATCTACACAAGAAAGTTGCACTGGTTTAAGTTCAGTGTTTTAAACTGGTGAAAAAGGCTATATTGGATATTCTGAACTCAGTTTTATTTGTCAGTTAGAAATTGGTTTAAGCTGAACCAAAATAAGCCATTCCTTAGCCAAAATAACCGTGTGGGCTGAGAATTGGACAGACTGCAACCTTTAACTAGGGAGAGATTGTCTTCTCTCCATACTACAACATGCAGGCAGAGAACTAGAACCCTGATCCTTTAGCTATCAAACTCACTCTATCACATGTATTAAAAAGAGTTCTGGTAAAGGTGTTTTCGCCTATGCTGCAGTTAGCCAGTAGAGGGTGGTGTACTCCCTCACATAGTTCCTGATTCTGCTGCTGTTGAAATAATAGCAGAAAACTCCTATTTAAGTCAGTGGCAGCAGGACTGGGCCCCAAAAGATAAACAACAAAACTTTGTTTAGTTAGAATCTGTTCCTTTCTTGGTGCATGAGATTTATCTGTGAGGAAAGCTTAAAGGAGTTTGTGCTAGAGGAAAACAAATGATAGACAAAAGTGTATTTTAAATTAGGCTAATTTCTGATTACCTGTTCTTCAGTACTTGATCTCAAAAAAAAAAAAAAAAAAACCTCTGCTCTGCTTTGAGTAAATCTGAGAATTTTCAGATTAAACCACATTTCTGAGCCACAGTACTTTGTAATGAAATCTCGTTGCAGCTTCAGCTGTGCAGAGGCTACTGCCTCTAATGATATATTATAGGTACTTGCACTTAGTCTCTATGGCATTATTAAAGAGTTATGATCATGCTATGCTAGCACCATCTCCAGTTGTCAGTCTTCAGAAACCAGCTCCCAACTTGCTGCAGACTATTAAGCTTAATAAAAATCAATTTATTCTTATTTCTAAATGTTTGTAAACTATCTTACTGGCTGAATCAAGAAATAAAATGGGGAGGGAAGCTAGATACATCTCTCATGAGGCATCTTGTACTCAGAGTGAAATGTAATAGAATGTTTTACTTTGTAAAATAATTTACCATGGGTAGAGGAATGTCAAACATCTCATTTGTATGTACTGCCTCTGTTTCTCTGTGCTCAGTGTGCTGCTCAGCCACAACTGAGGAACTGGCCCTCATTCTCTGATCACTGACTTGAGAATTAGAATAAGGTACTTCACCTGAAAACTCCACCAGAGAGGTCCTTTGGGGCCATCTGCCTGTCCCAAGTCAGGATAAAGGAGGAGGGTTGGGCGTGGGGCTAGCAACTCCACCCCGTAAAAAAATCAACCTGCTACAGAAACGCCGACAACAGAGACTTTTACCCTGGAAAAAGAAGGGTCTTCAACTC
>NC_133787.1:24688196-24726654 GCF_003597395.2 Chelonoidis abingdonii
AAGATCCAGACCTTCATTAATAGCTGCCTCAGAAGGATTCTCCAGATCCGCTGGCCAGACACCATCAGTAACATCCACCTCTTGGAGAGGACCCGTCAACTCCCAGCAGAGGAAGAAATCAGAAGGAGAAGGTGGGGTTGGATAGGACATACACTACGCAAGCAGCCAACTAACATCACCAGACAGGCACTGCGGTGGAACCCCCAAGGCAAGCGGAAAAGAGGCCGCCCAAGAAACACCTGGCGACGCGACCTTCAGGCTGATAGCAAAAAAAATGGGCTATACCTGGAACCAGCTAGAGCGAATGGCCCAGGATAGAGGACTCTGGAGATCTGTGGTTGGCGGCCCATACCCCGATTGAGGTGATGGGCGTGAGTGAGTGATTTCACCTGAAGAGTTTTTTCCTACTGCAGCTCTAAGAGCAAAGCAGTATTAGAGATTTAGGTTCTGATCATACAAAGACACACATCCCTTCTCACACCTGAGTAACCCCCATTGACAACTTCATGTACAAGTAGTTTATGTGCATAATTTTGGTAGGATCAAAGTTGTACTTCGTTAATCTTTCTTGATGACAGTTGTTGTACATGGTGGTGTATAATGACTAAGAGATTTTGCTTTTAATCAGTCACACTGGACTCCAAAAAGCAAACCTTTCTTTTCTCAGCCCATTCAGCCATTTTTAAGGGAGTACTGTAAACTAGGTTTAGGATTAAAAATGAAGCCTAGCAATACCTCAACTACAAGAAACCTGGTTGCAGTATTTAACTCAAAAATAGGATGAATTCTCAGCATTCCCCTTAACCCACATTAAAGTAGAGAGCATCTGGGGGTATTAAAAGTGAATGACATTTTAGTTCACTTTTTAAATAATTAAAAATTGGCAGGAGGAATAGTCAGTGGATTTGCCCATGCCCTCCCTAGCCGGTCTTAGGCAAGGGTAATAAATAGGGCATGCTACTTTTTTACATGTCTACCATCTGTTTCCCTTTAATTCCATGTTTGTCTCTGAAACAATGCATTCTCATCTGGAGGCAGGATGCAGCTTTAGGTGATGTCTTCCAGCAAGGGAGCTGTAGAGAGCTCTAAATCTGTTCTGCTTCTCCCAGATTATCTTTTGGCACTCTACAATTTAATCTTTCTAGTGACACAAAGCTAACTTCAACAAAGACTAATTCCTTGTAAGATATTATTACAGTGTACATTTTTGATTAGTCTTTTTGCTTTGTGCTCAGATTCTGTTACCTAATTTAATCTTCCAAAGAGAACTTCATTTAAAAAGCTGTCAAGTATCAGAGGGGTAGCCGTGTTAGTCTGAATCTGTAAATGCAGCAAAGAGTCCGACGAAGTGGGTATTCACCCACGAAAGCTCATGCTCCAATACATCTGTTAGTCTAGAAGGTGCCACAGGACTGCTGCATTTAAAAAGCTGGTTGCTTAAAGGCAGGACATGACAAACCCTTCAAAGTGAGGAAATCTGGGTTTAGTGTTTGTGTTACAGTAGAGCCTAACTGAGATTGAGGGGCCTCATTGTGATAAGATCTGTACAAAAATACAGTAAGAGACGGTCCCTGCCCCCAAAGAGGCTGGAAGGGTAAATGGAGGCACAAAGAAAGGAAATGACTTGCCCAGAATCAGCAAGTGATGGTAGAACAAAGGATAGACCCCCCCGCCCCAAGGTGTCTTGTCTGCCAGACCATGCTTCCCCTTCAACACATGAAGGGATTAATGTTCATTACTTTCACTGACAGACTCTACCTCTATAAATAAGTCCCATACACATCCAAAGTATGCAGTAAAACAAATGCACATGCCACATAATTGCACTGTAATGCAAAACCTAAACTGTAATATTGGCAACACACGCTTCACTCGTATGAATGTTTAAGTGTGTGTGTGTTTCTCCCCATAGAGAAGTATCGAGTTGGAGTTAAGGTTTTGTATTAATAGTGCAGTCATGAACAGTACAATTCAAAGTGAGCTAAGGTCTGCTCTATTCTAATAGCTAGATTTGTGTTGGATTGATGCTGAGAGTATTTATTGTAAATATGTCATACTTCAGTGTGAACTAACTGGTAAATAAACTCTTCTTATGCGAAGCACTGACAGGCTTGTCTAAATGGTATTTGAGTGTACATCAGCATGTCGTGCATTAATTGCCTGTGTGGACGTTGCTGGCATGCACTAAAAGTTCCCTAGTGTGCATTAATGTAGTCCTGTTTGAAACAGGACTATATCAGCTTGCATTAGGGAACTTATAGTGTGCACCAGCAAGAGTCCACATAGACAGGATGCACCAGCATGTCATATGCTAATACACCATGTAGACAAGTCCACCATCACTCTGTATTAAGTAAATTTTGTGCTCTGCATGGAATGTTAGTTTTTCATGTTTGTGTTTTACCATCCCTAAAAAGACCCCTGTGAATGCTAGTGCTGTCTGGTGTTATGGATCCTATATTTATATGCTAGGATTGTAAAATCAACAATGTAAAGTTTTCAACAGAGACTAGAATTTACATGTAAATTTTCTTACCCAGAAAACCCTGAATATTTCATATAAACCCGAGGTCACGGCTTTATTCAGTCATTGATAAACAAAATATATAAGGAGAAAACAGGCCCACGTTTAGAGTCAGCGACATAATACAAATGCATGAGCTTGAAATAGTATGTTTAGTTACACTTGACAATTTTTGCAGACTCGAAGTGAATAATGAAACAGTGGGATGGGAATGTACAGAGTTGAACACGGCTGAAATTTGCGCGCACACTAAAAACTGAGGACACTGTTCCTAACCCTTACTGTCTTCCTCTCCCCATTCCTGTCTTTCATATCAGCCTTGCCTTGCAAATTTCTTAAACCCCCAGCTCCTAGACAACCAGATTAAAACATTGTGTTTCAGTAACAAGAATAGGTGAAGAAATTGCTACTAAATAACAAAACAAAAGATGTCAGGGAAGAGGTAAGCTGGACATGCTCAAAAACATCACGCTATGTTCTTCTTTCCCTCCCTTATCTAGCAAGCGGTACACAAAAACGCCAGCCAAATTGTCCTGAAATAACTTGCATAAGGAAAAGGTCAGAAAACATTTTCTGCCTGATTGCCCAGTCTAAGGGTTGGGTTATCCCCACTCTGCAGAAGTGTTCAACCTCCCTATCAATCTCAAAAGATCCATAGAGGCCCTGTGCCTCTGTACTACTTTAAGAACTGTGCTGCCTGCTGGAGAGCTGTTAATGCCTCCCCTTCATCCTCTTGTGTTTAGTGAACCTATATAAACTAAATACTGATCAGTTCGAATAACTTATGCTGTGAGTACTCTCTGGGAAGAGGGCGTGATGATGCAGCAAAGGGAACCATCCCCTGACCCTGCTTTTTCCTTATGCATATGGCCAGATCCTTGCAGATGTGCTTCTGTGGAATCAGGTGGAAGATGGAAGAGTACTGGATCTATTGACCTCCCACTGCTTTTTGCCCCCTTCCACTTACATAAATAGAGGGGAGCCTCTGGCTTTTAGTTGGCAGGTTTCTTGATGTTTTGTTATTAGTTGATTTTGCATACAATGACTTTGAACAGAAGTGTCTGCGTGAGAAAGAGAGATCAGAGCTCACTGCGTTAAAATGATGGGAAATTGTGGGTTATCAGGACAGTTGTTAATCCAAATCAATTTTTAAAATTAGCCAACCAGCTCAGTGTCTTTGGAGTGCAGAGGACATTCAGATTGGTTTATTCAGAATTTTGTAATAGGTTATATGCTGAGAATCTCCAGTGTACTGGCTTGCTGGGGAGTAACTGAAGCAGACAAACTAAATTTATTTTTTTGTATGTTGACCTTCACAATAAAGGATGTTAAGGACATGCCTACTTTTGGGACATTTTCTGAGATTGAAGTCTTGAGAGAAAGTGCTTAGCAAATGGAATAGGTTAAATAAATCATCCGTACCAGATAGTGTGCACATCCAAATGCTCCTAACAAAAAAAGTAAAATTCAGCTACTGCTCACAGGACAGGAGGGTGGCAAGTGTTAACCATCTCTTAAAATTAATAATAAACTCTTCTAGGAATTACATAACCGTGAACCTTATTTAGTTCAATGAAAATTTGGCTGAAACAAATAATTACATTATAAAATACCTAGATAAATATACTAAGACTAACAGCATAGCGTTTGGAGTGGCATAATTTTCCTTTTATAGCTTAGTACTTCTTGGAACTAGAAGAATTCTGTTATCTGATGTCTCGGGTCTAAATGGACAGGGAGAGGTTGGGTGGAGAAATAACTATTGTCATTGAAGCCCTTTGAAGATGGTTAGATGACTTGAGTTTAAGTTGTAGACATAGGGATAAAAGAGGACAGGCGGCAGGACACACATCTGTGGTATACTGGAGACTAGAAATGTAGAGAAGATGGAAATACTGAAGGACCAGGAGGAGAACTAGTCAAACATAAGCTGTGAAAACTAAGGGAGGTGGAAGTTAAGGAGGAATGGTGTGGTTGACAATGGTGCAGATGGTAATTTTGTAACTCTTATTGTGAGACTGACAATAAAATAATATTTGGTTTTTCTTAAACCCCCAGCTCCTGGAGCCATGTGATTACTGGAGAATCTCAGTTTTCCTTTAAAAAAGTTTCTAGACTTCACAGTTTCTTGAAAACTAGAATGCAAATAAAAACCCAATCTATTTTAAAATCTCATGATTTTTAAGTCAGTCTATTAATTTTGGGGATGTATGAATTAGGGTTTCTGAGCACTTGAAGCTGGCAATGCTGGGATGACAAATAGAGAGGAAGCCTTTAGACTTCACGAAGAAGAAGACTCTAGGGATCTTAATGACAGCAGTCTCAGTGGAAGGACAAAAGCCAGATTACAAAGGGTTAGAAGTAAGGAAGCCGAGGAAACAGGAGTAGACTGCCTGCTCAGGAGTTAAAGACATGAAGAGGAAAAAGGAGATAAAACTTTGCCATGTGAACTCCTCTCCTCCAGCCTTCTCTCAAAGTTTGAAGATAGAGGGAATGGACACAAATGAAGGAGAAGGAATTGATAACACACTATGCCTGTTAGTAATGTGTGGGGGGGGGGGGGGGGATTATGCATGGTGAAACACGAGGGGACCTAATAGGAAGTCTAATGTCAATGCAGTAGTGACTTGTAAATTTTTTGGAATTCAGTTAGGTATGTAAAATCTAATTTTTACACTAACCTTAGAGTAATACTCAATGTGTTACGGTTGCACAAAGCATACATTTATGAAGATAGTCCTGTTCTAATGAATTTATTGACAGTCTAATCTAAATTTAAGTGAGTATGAGTTTAGAATAAGTTAATTAAACCTTCATCTACAAGGCAAATAGTATATGCATTACATCTATTCTGGACTCTTATTTTTCACCTCCTTTTTAAAGAGCTTATAACTTACATGTGAAATGATTTTTCTCATTGAAAAATATTCTTGTCTTTACCACTTTGGGTCAGTCTTGTTTATCCTTGTGATTCTTAAATGCAGTAGTAGAGGCATAATTTAATTTGCTATTCTATTAATCTAGATATCAGCATATATAACTGCCAGAGCATATTTCAGGTCTCTGAGAACAGGACCACTTATCTAGGATGTCTTATCTGGCTGCATATCTGCATAAAAATGTTTGTTTTAGTGGTGTGTATTTACTTTCACAGACTGGTGAACCTAGAGTACCTATTCAACAAGTTTCTCCTTTTAAAAAAAAAATATGAAAAGGAACCTTTGTAGTAGTAGTTTATCATATAGCTTAGACTAGAGGTGGGCAAACTACAGCCTGTGGGCCACATCCAGCCTGTGGGACCTTCCTGCCCAGCCCCTTAGCTCTTGCCCTGGGAGGCTCACCCCCAGCCCCTCCTCTGCTGTTCTCGAGTGTAGCCAAGGCGTCAGGCTGACAAAAGTTGGTTTATCACTTGTGGCTTATATCGATTATCTCTCTGAACAGTTCTGTAGTTAATGCCAGAACTAATAAAACTTATTTCAGTTAACAAATGATAGTAAAGATGATGGTTCACCTCTAAGTGGAACAGGGCAAAGAAGATTTCTGTCTTTAAATTTAAACTAGTGTGGGTTTTTTGCAAGTCATAAACAATTTGTTTCTTGTATTAGTTGTCAGGTGTTCTGGTGTGTTAGCAACAAACAGTGCACCCTAGTAAATATTAAATAGTTTTTTTTATTACCATTACAAACAGTTATTTTTCTCTCCTGTTGACAACAGCTCACCTTAACTGATCACTCTCCTTATTATGTGTATAGTAATGCCCACTGTTTCATGTTCCCTGGGTGTGTGTATATATCTTCTGTATTTTCCACTACATGCATCCAATGAAGGGAGCTATAGCCCACGAAAGCTTATGCTATAATAAATTTGTTAGTCTCTAAGGTGCCACAAGTACTCCTAGTATTTTCTCTGTTTTGCATGTGTTTTATCTATAGGGAATTGAAAATCAGTGATACAAATTTTCCATTTGGCTCTGTCAGAATGGGTGTATAAATATCTCATAAAACCATGGTCTCTGAAACAACATAAAACTCCTGACTGGATATTTTTTTCCCCCCCTTCCTTCCTGCAGTACGTTCCTTTGGTACAGAAGATAGACCAACAGATCGTCCTATACCACCTCGTGATGAAGTCTTTGAGTATATTATATTCCGTGGCAGTGATATTAAAGACCTTACTGTTTGTGAGCCACCAAAGCCACAGTGTTCTCTGCCCCAGGACCCTGCTATTGTTCAGGTAAGAGTTAGATATGTTTGTTTTCAATCTAAGGCTGTAATTTAATACTGTCCCATAACACATTGAAGAATAAACTCTTCACACTACCTTGTGTTGTAAACACATAGTGCCAAGATCTGGGTGTTCTAAAGTTGTAGAATCATTCTTTTGGAACCAGATTTGCTTTCCATGATTGTGGCAATTAATGCTTTGGAAACCAGTAACTGCAAGTTTGCTCTACAGAACAGTGTTTTATACACTCTGGCCAAGATTTTCAAAAGTGAATAGTAATTTTTGGGTGTGTAACTTGACTCCTTAAGTGTCTGACTTTTAAAGGTGGTGCTCAGTGCTTTCTGAAAATCAAGATGGACGCACAAACAGCAGCACCCAAAATCATTAGTCACTTTTAACAATCTTGGCATGTATGTTCAAATTCGTGTGTCTTGCAGGTTAGTGCAAGTATATTAAATAATATTGAATTTGTTCTAGATCAAAAAAGTCTCCATACTAAAGGGAAGCTATTTTAAAAGGAAGTAGTCATTATTTGGAAGGCAAACAGTGCATCTCCAGCTGTCTTCACACCACTCCTGACACGCACACAATCTTGTAGTATCCATGTGAGATGGGAGAGCCAACCACCCTTGGTGTTTCAAATCTCTCCTCACAGGCAAAGCTGTATATGCATGGATCCTTTGTCTTAATAGTTGCTGGGATGTTCTAGAATTGCCATTCTGATAGTAAACGGAGAGGGTGGGGAATTAAAAGTAACTTGATTAATTCTCCTTCTATTGAATGACACAATTTTAATGTTCATGTACTAGCCCAGAAGGCACAATTCTCAAATAAAGCCCTTGCTATCGTAGGTAATAAATAGCTCAGTGTGTCACTAAACTTAGCACAAGGATTCTGCCAAATCTATTCAAAAGCTATGAAATTGCTGTAGCCTGCATTGTGCAGGGGGTCGGACTAGATGATCATAATGGTTCCTTCTGACCTTGTGGTCTGTGAGTCTATAGGTGGCAATATTGCCAGTGCCAGACATTAAAAAACATGCATTGGACACTAAAAGATCATGAGATTAAAAAAAAAAAAAAGCCTTTTGGTTGTTTTGTTTGCTTTCTAGTTTGAGATTTAGGGTGTGTCTGCATTGTGATGAAAGACCCATGGCGCATATGCAGCTGGGCTGGGTCAGTTGACTTCGACTTAGGCTGCAGGGTTATAAAATAGTACTGTAGACATTTGGGCCTCAGCTGGAGCCCCGGCCCAAATGTCTACACTGCAATTTTTTGTCCTGCAGTTTGAGCCTGAGTCAGCTGGCCAGGGCTCCGAGACTCTGTGCCAGGGCTTGCTTATTGCAGTGTAGACACTTCGGGTTTTTGGCAACCTTGAAAACTTTTTTTTAAGGGAAGCTGAGATTCTTCTGTAATGACGAGAGTCCAGAAACTGAGGCTTTAAGAAAACACCAAATATTATAAATTCTGTGATGAAATCTCAAGTTGGCAACACTGTAAAATGTGTGAGAATGCCCCAAATTGCATGTATATTTGTGAAAGTTTTGCCTATATACTTTTTCTTGTGGAATAATCCAGGTACTTCAGTATTTTGAGGCTTTCTTTACTGTTTCCAATATCTGTCAGTTTGAAAGGTCTATATTAAACAATGTGTATTTCTTTTATGAATACACCTCTACCCCGATATGACATGGGTTTGCATACGATGTGGTAAAGCAGTGCTCTGGTGGATCAGTGCGTCATCTCCCAGCCACGGTGCTCCGCTTCCCGTCACCAGTGAGTGCGGGAGGTTGGGGAAAGGACGCCTCCCGTACTCAGCTGTGGCTGGGAGCTGGTGGAAGTGGGGCGGGCTGCTCCACTTCTGCCACCACAGCCCCAGCCCGCTGCCGCCTCCTCCTCCCCCCAACCGAGTGACACAGCTGGGGCCGGGACAAGGAAAGTGAAGCAGTCAGGGGCCACGGTGCTCTGCTTCCTGCCACAGGTGAGTATGGGGAGCGTCCTTTCCCCAACCTCCCCACACTCACCGGCGGCGGGAAGCGGGGCACTGCAGCTGGGAGCTAGCAGAGTGGAGTGGGCTGAGGCTGGGCTGCTCCGCTTCCCGCTGCTGCCAGTGAGTGCCTGTCACGGGGCAGGGATGTGTAGCTAGGGATCGGGGCAGTCAGGGGGCAGGGAGTAGGGAGGTTGGGTAGAGGGTGGGATCCTGGGAGTGATTAGGGATGGCAGTCTCTGGAGGGGGCGGTCAGGGAACAAGGAGCAGGGGGGCCAAAGCAAGTTCGATATAACATGTTCTCACCTATAGCGTGATAAGGTTTGGGTTTTTTTGGCTCCTGAAGACCGTGTTATATCGAGAGAGAGATATAGTAAGGTTTCACATTTTTATAAACTTTTATTATGCGATTTAGTGATTTTTGTCTCTGTTCATAGGTGAGCAGTTTAGTCCTAAATTTTCTCAGCTCCTTGCATTGCAGAAGTGTATTGTATTCTATAAATATTTTTCTTCAGTCTTCACTAGGATCGTCTTCTTCTACTTCATTCCAATCTGTGGGATCCTATGGTCCTTTTGGCAGGATGCCAGCATACAGTCAGTTTAGTCCAAGTCCATTAGTGGGGCAGCAGTTTGGTGCTGTTGGAGTTGGTATGTTTACTTTTTAATATTTTTGTATTTTCCTGTAAAATTAAGATGCAGAAAATGTGTATAAACGACTAGTATATAATGGTTGTGATTTAAGTATCACTCAGACCCTTTAGCTGACCCTTTCATTTAAGGTGTTAGAGCCAGTAGTGCAGCTCCTCTGAGAGAAACTTCCTCCCTACCAATGTCCTGTAGTAAAACTAGGGAAGACAGCAGTAGATATTTCTAATGCTTTCTCTAGATAAACATAAACTTTAAGGAAGCACTCCTTGCATGCCTGCTTCATACATTATAAAGAAACAAAAGAGGCACAAGCACAATTTTTGTAAAATCTTTACAAGTTGAGTACCTGGATCTCAATGGGTCCTAAAATCTGCCCTGGTTTTTGAAAAAAGAAATGAGCTAGGCACTGTGTACGCTGGGATTCTAGTCACCAGTATAGTTGTACTGCTGTGGAGGCAAGTGCCAGTGCAATTTACAGGGCTGACGCAGTGACTTGCAATGGTGGCTAGAAACTCAGGAGTCTGTGTACAACAGAAGCAGAACTTAACATAGTTTGCACACTTACATTTTTTCATCTACAGAATTTGATTTGGTTTACTGAAAGAAACTAAAATGAAGAGACAAACCTTGTTAATGATCAGGAATGTATTTTGTGGGTGACCTTAGGTGTCTTGCTACATTTGGGTGGGAGCAAACTGGTTTGTAGCATAGGATATATCTAACCTAATGGGATAGAAAAATACACTTTTGGTAGCCCATAGAATCCTCAGTGTGAAAACTGCCATGCCTAAAACTAAGTGGGAGAAGTGTATGAGGGTACATCTTCCTCTCAGGTTTTTCTGTTACCTCTTAATAGCACATGATTTTTTAAAAAAATGGGGCTTTTTAATCAGACTTGTGCTATTTAATACCCATAACATACTTTTCACGTGTATTTGAAAAAGCATCCTTGTGAAATGTACACTAGGAAGCTGGCCATGGCCTTGTATCTCGGATTATAAAATTGTATGGCGATCAAAATTATCTCCTAAAGGGATTTTGTGCCAATACAGTTTACCACCAAGTGGAAAGAAAAGTTAAATGGGTAAAGATTATTTTTGATGATTTTTAAAAAAGCACCATGCACACATTTAAAAACAGAAGTGGACTTTATAGTGTCTGTAAAATGATATTGTGGCATCTGTTTGTATCAAGAACTTCCATATCAGATGTGCTTAGTCTGAGTAAAAATGAGCTCTGGATGCTACTTGCTGGTCTACAACTTTAGCCTGTGATCTGAGATTAAAGTGTTTGTTTTAACCATTATCACCAGTAAGAAAAAAGGTTTTAGCAGGCAAATTTAACTCTTCAGTTATACCTTTGCAACCCCATTGCTTTCCATAGGTTTAAAAGATGCATCTGTTCAGAATTTAGTAAATAACATTTTTTAAATGTAGAAGAGAGCAGAATCCAGCTTTCCCCCTTGGTTGCTGTTGGTCCACAGAATGAATAGGAATAAAAAGGATAAGTTTATCATTGAAGCAGTATAACTGCTTAATATATCTCCCTATGTGTGAGAACATACCATTTCACTTTTGCAAATGGGACTTCAGCTCTGCAATCTCTCTTATATGCATCTGAATATTTTACCTGTACTCACTTCTCAAGGTAAAATTATGCTTCAGCCTTTCTTGCAATAGCTTATAGAATACCCATTTATAAAAGGGAGACTGTTGCAGAAAGCTTGTGACATCTAAGAACTCAAGGAGTCAGTTAGTAATACTTGGGAGTTCTGACTATCCATTAGACTGTAGTCCATCAGCGAGATGGAAACGTTGAATTACAACACAGATTATCAGAAAACGTACTTCATTATCTGCCAAGCTTCTGTCACCGATGCTTACTGTCCAAGCATCACCATTTTGTATGTCAGTAGGATTCCTTAGGCTTATAAAACTTGCTGCAAGGTCACCTCATCATGATGAGATGTCCATTGCAATTTATTACTAAATCTTAACCTTGTTATCTCTCCAAAGCTGTGCAGATTTACAAGGCAAGTTACATTACATGAAGTCATAATATCTGATGAAGAGATTTTTTTAAAAGTGCAATTTTTGTCTATTTCAGTATTGCTCTAGGATGATTAACAAAGCACTAACAATTAAGTGACTTGTCCTAATTAAACAAAAAAAATGACATGGTACCCACAAAACAGAATAATTGAAACCAATTTTAAATCTTTACAGCTCTTTTATTTTCTTCAAAGCAGGGGGTTCCTTGACATCTTTTGGAACAGAAACTTCAGCTAGTGCTAGCTTATCCCAAAGCAGTGCAGTTGGTTCCGTCTTTACAACAGATGCCAGATCACTAAAAACACAGCTATCTCAAGGTAAGTTCCTGAGTGACTAATTGATCTTTCTTACTAATCATAGTGATAGGCCTAGTTATTGTCATTAGTCCCATTAAAATGGAATGAATGAAATAGGTAATTGTTTATAAATCACAATAGCTAAAATATATTCCATAACAAAAGTGGCTCTGGCCAAGACAAGCAAGAAAAAGGTGTTGTCTTTGTTCCTTAACTTGCTATATTGCATGTAGTTATAGCACTGGTCACGACCCAGAGAATTTCTTCTACAAAAAAAAGTTCAACTGCTTAGTTCAGATTGTTAAATTAAACATTGTATGTCGTTAATGTGAAAATTTTGTAGTTGTTGTTGTTGTTGGAGAATTCCTTGATTGGAGAACTTAATGTTTATCATGCTATCTATGAAATCAATGTATATGGTCTGAGGGACTTATAAAATTCTATTTAACCCTGTTGTGAAGCCTTTATTCCTTATGTTATGCTTTTCTTAATATCCTTGGAGCTATTAAGTTGTATTGTCAGTATCAACTACCACATTCCAAATACAGAATCACAGAAGAATGGGACTGGGAGGGACCTCAGTTGGTCATCTAGTCCTGTCCCCTGCACTGAAGGCAGGACTATGTAATAACTGAACCATTCCTGATGGTGTTTGTCTAACCTGTTCTTGAAAACCTCCAATGAAGGAGATAACACAGCCTCCCTAAGCAGCTTGTTTCCGTACTTAACTACCCTGACTGGAAGTTTTTCCTGATGTCCAACCTAAACCTCCTTTGTTGCAATTTTAAGTTTATTGCTTCTTGTCCTAATCTCAGAGGTTAATGAGAACAATTTTTCACCCTTCTCCTTGTAACAACATTTTAAGTACTTGAAAACTGTTATGTCTTCCTCCTCTGCTCCCCATCTTCTCTTCAGACTAAACAAACCTATTTTTTTCAATCTTGCCTCATAAGTCATGTTGTTTTTTAGACCTTTAATCCTTTTTGTTGCTCTTCTTTGGACTTTCTCCAATTTGTCCACATTTCCTGAAATGTGGTACCCAGAACTGGATACAATACTCCAGCTGAGGCCTTATAGGCATGGAGAAGAACAGAATTACTTTTCATGTCTGGCTTAAAACACTCCTTCCAACATCTGCTTTTTAAAGTGGCATGTGGGGGGTAAGCCATTGAACCTAATAGTAATGGAAATTGCCTGGCCAAATCTCTATGGCATACTTTTCTCCTGAACTTTTCTTTGTTTTAGTCTTCTGAAAATATCTTTTTATTAATGGCATTGGGGTGGTGAGGAAAAACTGAACAGCAGACTTTTTTTTCTTTTAAAAGAAAGGAGTCTTCGTTTTGTTTTCCTTTGATCCTCCAGGTATTAAAAGATGAAAAAATATTTAACTTAAATTTATTTTCTGTCAAGGTTTAGGTGAACTTTGTGATCAGAGACTAACAGATTCTTCTTTTCAGGGTCCATAATAAAATCAGTTACCAAAGTTGTTATATTAGTAGAAATGATGCTGCAATAACTGGGAAAGTGTGTTGAACATTCAAACTTTTTTTTCCTTTTTCTAGTAGAAATTTGTCAACATGACTCATGCTATTGTGCAGTTTATGCATGGCTGGGTGTGTCTATTCAGGGGATGCCTATGACTGTGGTAGCAGATGTGTTGAAAATCAAGACTGAAGTGTATGGACAGAACTCTGTGAAGAAGCTTACACAGCTCATCTGCCAGCTGTTCATTAATTTGTAGAACATTCACACAGCAGTACACTAACCTAATTATATAGATAGGTACAGATCTGCCATTAAGAGGGCAGTTACCTTCTACTCAGTCTTCACAGAAAGGAAGAGGGAAGAGTATTTCCTACCACCCAAACATCAGAAAATTCCATTCCATAGCTAGAACACTTGTGGCTGGGTTGGTAGGAATTAATTGTCCTACCCATTTTTTTTCTTTTAGACTGGGGGAAGGGGAATTGCTATATATCTCTTCAGTCTGGATTAGTGGATCTGAGGGTGCAGAAATATTTATTTCCTCTTTGGACACAGCTGTCTTGACTGGTAAGACAGATAACCCCTTCAGTCTAGATTGGTTGACTTAAGAGCAACAAATAAAATTTATAGACAAGAAATTATCTCCCTGGTTACATTTTAGGTCGTTCAAGTCCTCAGATAGACCATTTGAGAAAGAGCCCAACCATGGAACAAGCAGTACAAACAGCTTCAGCCCATTTACCTGCTCCAGCACCTGTTGGGAGAAGGAGTCCTGTGTCAGCCAGACCTTTCACATCTGGTAGCCAAAAATCTTTAGAGAATCAGGAGCACAGACGAGGTAGAACTCTGGAGATTTTCCTTTTACCTGTCTTGTTCTTTCTCCTTTGAATGGTTTATGGATTCCTTTTAAGTAAGGTTTTAAGGTATTTTTTTATTCATACTGCATAATGGTAGTTTGTGCCAATAGAGGTCTGAAATCTCATCTTTTTTACCCAATGAGTTCTAGTAATCTTAACTTTTTTTTAATTTTTCTTAAATTAAAAAAACACATTTCCATCATTAGGATGGGGGAATTGTTATAATTGTTAAGCTTTATCACCTACCTGGTTTTGAAATTCTATCTAACATAGCTATGTACAGAAGAATGATAAAAATATGACTTGCTCGTATACATTATTTTCCATCTGTAGCTGAAGCACACAAGGTTTCAAGATCAGAAAATGAGCAACTCAGAAATGAAAACAAGCGACAGATTGGTAAATTAAATCTTTTTTGAGGAAAAACCTTACCTTTGTTTTATGAGATGTTAATTTTAATGCTTTAGTAGCTAAGGGTACGTCCAGATTACCCGCTAGATCGGTGGGTAACAATCAGTCTATCGGGGATTGATATATCACGTCTCATCTAGATGCGATATATTGATCCCCAAATGTGCCCCTGTCGACTCGAACTCCACTGGAGGAGTGGCGGTAGCAGAATTGACAGGAGAGGACAGGAGCCCGTTAGGAATCAATATATCGCGTCTAGATGAGACACGATATATCGATTCCCAATAGATCTACCGTGAAGACGAGAGCTGAGTACTGACGGGGGAGGACTCATAACTACTCACTTTATATTAGGAAAGTGATGGGAAACTTTTTTCTCTAGTTATAATTCAGAAAGCTTAAAACCATGCAAACTTTCACTGCAGTACAGAGCACAGCAATATAGAAAATCCACCTAATTAGTTTTAGGGATCTGATGTCATTTACTTATGGATGGCAACAGTTAGTATTGAAATGGGATACCAGGAGCAAAAATCATGTGTAAAGGAAAAACGTGCCCAGATGACAGTACATTAAGTAGTGATTTGAATAGTGTTGTTGTAAAAGCAAATATTAGTAACTAGATGATAAATGCAGCAGGTGTGAAATGCGAAGCCCTGATCATTTATTATAGAAGTTGTCAAAGAATAAAACATTGCAAACATCTTTAAATTCAAAACAATATTTTTTTCACTCTTTTTTCTGACTTAAATCTTTGCTTAATCAAGGTATTCGAACATCATTATGGAAAGCCTAACTTCTATTCTATTGTAGTATTTATTATAGGTGAATTTAAGATTGTGAGGTGCTCTCTGATACAACAGATATTTACTCACAAGAGATGCAGAAAGTTGGTGCATGAGATACAGACCTGTCATACTGGGCATTCCTAAAGTTGTGAATCTCTTCAAATCCAAAATTCTCACAGCTCCAGGTGGACCTTCAACGCGAAGAGGCCGTGGTGGTCACCGTGGTGGCAGAGGACGATTTGGTATTAGGCGGGATGGCCCAATGAAGTTTGAGAAGGACTTTGACTTTGAAAGTGCAAATGCACAATTCAACAAGGAGGAAATTGATAGAGAATTTCATAATAAACTTAAATTAAAAGGTAAACTCACTTCTGTTCTAGAGTTGAGCATGGGAAAATAAGAAACAGATTGTGTGGCTTAATAAAGCAAAGGCTCTTTTGGGAAAATTTCTTTAAAGGGCATATCATAGTAAATCTTTGCTTTCTAGAAACTGATGGAAAATAGATACCATGAAAAAAAACTACCAGATTTGTTTCTTTATGTATTAATGTCTTGAAAGACCTTCTAAACAATATTTGGCTTAGTATTTTAGGCTGGGTTTTTAAAGAATTTTGTTTTCAATTCTGAAGTACAGAATATCCAAAATCGTGCTACTTAGCTGTAGCAGGTGGATTTCCTAGCAATCTTGTTTATAAGCAGTCTTTCTCAATAGGAAAAGCTAGTAAATGTTTGAGTTCTGGAAAGATGGTGGGATGTAGGGGGAAAAATCCATGGATTATGCTCCAACTCCGGAATTTTTGTATGTATTTCACACTCTAGCCAGTTTAAGTCAGTCAATAGTCCATTATTTCAGTACACGAAAGTCAAGTGAGATACCAAAATGAGAATTTGGAGCAAATAGTTTCATTGGAAAGGAGGATATGTGCCTTTTCTCTGCCAGGGTATGCATTTGTTGTTCTTTGCCTTTACTACTCCTCAGCTGCTCCTAGAGGAGGAGAGTTATTTGAGGGATTGTACATGTCCATTCCACTGTAGGGGTGTGCACACTAGGGCATAGCCCTCTTTTACCTGGTTGTGAGGGCAAGATGATGTGGCTCCAGGGGAAGTGGTGGTGTAGGGTTTGGGGGGGCGAGGGCAGGGGTGGCATGAGGGCAGGGCCATGGTTTGGGTGCCGGTGGCCCCACACTTCTAGAAAGCTTTTGCTGCTCCTGGTGTGCACCCCGAGCACAGCAACTGGAAGGTTGTTTTTTTTTTTTTATTTTGTTTTTTTTTCCCCTCAGTGGTATCCGTCAGGTCGATTCTGACACGCTCATAGTGCCAGTATAAAGGACCTCGCTGACCTGTGCCCTGTTGGTTCCTTCTTACTGCCTGTGATGGTCGCTGGAACTGCTTTCCTTGCTACAGCAAGCTATTCTCTGGACTTTTTCCTTTGGGTTTTTTCTGAACTTCTAGAGTGTAAATCGCTGCAGGAGAAGTGTCAACTAGATTATCTAACTATCAGCTGAGTTTCATCTGCTCCCAGTTCCAAGGTGTGCCCTGGTCGGTGGGCTTCAAGCCCTGTTCCTCGTGCAGCAGGGCTTTGTCTTTGAATGACGTGCATTCTAGTTGCTGAAAGTGTTTGCTGTCAGATCTGCCTTGATTTTAAGCTTCATACAAAGAAGGACTAGGAGGCAGGCTAATGTTCCTATTGATGGAGGCGGTGCTCATTCTTTCCTCCGAGCTGAGCCGTTTGAACTCAACACCGAGATTCTCAGTGTTAGTGAGGAGGCCTCTTCCCACTGAGCAGAAATCTCAGCACTGCTTGCCATTCTTGGCCGAGAAGGAACATTCTCCACCTCAGAAGAAGGCTAGGCACGGAGAGCAGAGTGCAACCTAGGTTGGACCACTCCTCTGCCTCAGTTTTGCAGGCAGCACCATTAACTCCAGCCTGTATGTAGGCACTGTTGAATCTGGTCCCAGATGAGCTGTTGACACTGGAGGGAGAGCAGTGCTATCACAATTGCAGTGCCATCCATTCCCAAGGCATTTGCCACAGCCATAAACCTGCTGGTGCTCTAGGTACTGCCATCACCAGCAATACAAAAGTCGTCGGTGCTGGTGGGCAGGAGGGAGCAGGTAGCCCCTAGCTGCCATCCGATTCTGGGCCCCACAATACCATCCAGAAGGAAACTGTCCTTGCTAATTCCTGTGCAAGCTTCCCTGCCCCAGAACCGATCTCCAACGCCAGTGGGAACCACACCTCCATTGTCAGCAAAGGAAGGCTCATCCTTGGAGTCAGGTTGAATCATACCTCTGTTGCCCAAGGAGTCACCCCCATAATCCTTCCGGTCTCCCAGCCCCGCCGTCGACCCAGCAGCAGAGGTGCCTCTGACTGCTTGGCCCAGTGGTCACTGGCCTTTACCTGTGTAGTGACTTCTTTTGAACCTGTGGGTATTCCCTCCCTTCCCCCCATGCCAGGGCCCCATTTGAGATGCTCCCTCTGAAAGGATGACACCTGTTCCATTGGGCAGCACGTTTTTATCAGCTCCACCCAGATATTCCAGGGTTTCGAAACACTCTTCTTCATGGGATGCCTGAAGGCATTACACAAGTTCCTATATCGCTGGATCCTGTGTCCCCTTTTGTTTTCGAACTGCCTGTTCCACTTCATCTCAGCATGGTCTCACACCACAGACCATAAGGTGCTGAACACTGTGGAGGAGGGTTCAGGGAACCCGCTTACAAGCAACTTCTAGCCCAAGACGTGAAAGCCCTCCACCTGGAGGGAGCGATGGAAGAGGTTCCATAGGACTTAAGAGGGAAGGCATTTTACTCCCCCTTTTTCCTAACCTCGAAAGACAGTGGTGGTTTCAGACCTATTTTAGACCTGTGCCACCTCAACAGCTACCTCAAGATGAAGTTTTCACATGATCTCTCTAACTTCCATCATCCCCTCCCTGGATCTGGGGCCTAGTAAGCTGCCCTGGATTTAAGAGACACCTATTTCCATATTCCAATTTTCCAAGGCCACAGAAAGTTTCTCACATTTTTCATGAACCAAACCTGCTACCAATTCACAGTCCCCCTGTTTGGCTTGTTGGCAGCCCCAAAGGTCTTTATAAAGTGTTTGGCAGTAGTGGCGGCTTTCTTGAGAAGATGGAGAGGGAATGTGCAAATCTACCCCATCTAGGCAACTGGCTAGTCAAAGGCTGATCCAAGGCTTAAGCAGAATCCTCAGACAGTCAACTTTCCAGACCCTGGGCCTGCTAATAAATGAGCAGAAGTCTATCTTCACTCTGATACAAAGGATAGAATTGATCGGAGTGGTTCTCGACTCCACCCAGGCCAAGACCTTCCTCCTGGAAGGCTGGTTTCAGGCAATTACATTACTGATGGCGCACATCAAGAACCATCATTTCTGTCTCAGACTTTTAGGCTATGTAGCCTCATGCACGTATGTGGTGCAATGTGCAAGGCTACACCTCAGGTCCTTTCAGGCTTGGCTTGCCTCAGTGTATTCACCAAACTGTCATTATTTGGACTCAATTCTCAGAGTCCTCCCCTGGTCTTCACCTCCCTCAACTAGGAGTAGAACCCTCTGTGGGTTTGCACAGGTATTCCCTAATCTTGGACGCATCAGAGTTAAGCTGGGGAGCTCATGTAGGGCCCCTCAGAACCTGAGGCCTATGGTCCCCCAGAAGAGGTTTTGTTACATGTCGTCCAAGAGCTCAGGGCAAGTTCGCCTGGCATGTCACGCATTCCTGCCTCACATTTCAAGCAAGAGCATGCTAGTGCTCACTGACAACGCCACAGCCATGTGAAACCTGAACAGGCAGGAAGAAACGCTCTTCTCCCCCTGTGTCACCTGAACCTCAGCGCTCTCCACCTGACAGCATGGAAGCTCCATGACTGAATAGTGCAGAGTTAGTCTACTCAGAGCAGGTTTGCCAAGTCCTTTTAGGTAGCAGGAAGCCCTCTACCAGAGCTACTTACCTCTCCAAGTGGAAGCGTTTTTCTGTTTGGGGTTCCCAACTCAGTCTCTCACCTATGCAATTGTTGATGCAGACTGTTCTTAAGTATTTGCTACACCTAAAACAGCAGGGTTTCATCAATTAAGGTACATCTCGCAGCAGTTTCTGCATTCCACAGTCACTCCCACCCCTGTAGATGACCTATCCGTTTTCTCACGAGAGACATCCATTTGTTTCCTCAAGGACCTGGAAAGGCTGTACCCTCAAATTCTGAGCCCCATACCCTTGTGGGACCTAGACCTGGTTCTATCAAAACTCACGGGCTTCCCATTTGAGCCACTGGCAATGTGCCCCCTGTCATACCTTTCCTGGATTATGGCCTTTCTAGTGGCTATTACTTTGGCCAGAAGAGTCTCTGAGATCCGTGCCCCTAACTCAGAGCGCCTGTCCATGGTTGTCTTTAAGGACAAGGTGCAGTTGCACCCTCACCCTGCTTTCCTCCTGAGGTGGTTTCACAGTAAGCAAAGGCAATTTTCCTACAGGTTTTCTACCTGAAACCACACGTGAACAGAGATGAGCAACATCTCCTTTCTCTAGATGTCAGATGTGCCCTAGCATTTTATATTGATAGGACCAAACCATTTCACAGATGATAGGATGAAAGGCCTCCCCATCTCTGCTCAGAGCATCTCCTCCTAGATCACATCATGCATTCATACATGTTATGAACAGGCAGGTGTTCCACTGCCAGCTGTCCTGACCATCCGTTCCATGAGGGCGCAAGCTTCATCAGCAGTGTTTCAGGCCTGGGTCCCTATCTAGGACATCTCCAGAGCAGCGACTTGGTCGTCAATGCATCCATTTTCTGCTCATTGTGCCATTACTCAACAAGCCAGGGCTGATGCCATTTCCAGACATGCTGTTTTACAGTCCAACTTAACCTTCTGTGTTACTGCTTGGGAGTGACCTACAGTGGAATGGACATGTCTGTGCAATCACTTGAAGAAAAACTAGTTACTAATCTTTGTGTAACTGTTGTTCTTTGAGATGTGTTGCACATGGCCATGCCACAACCCGTCGTCCTATCCCACTTCAGAGTTAGCTGGAAAGAAGGAACTGAGGGGCGAAGGTTGGCTGGGCGCTTATACTGGGGCTATGAGTGCACAGCACTAGCGAGCACCCAACGGATACCACCGAGGAATAAACTTCTGGTGGCTGTGCTTGGAGCACGCGCACACACCCTTAGAGTGGAATGGACGTGTGCAGCACATATCAAAGAAAAACAGTTATGGAAAGGTTAGTAACTGTTTTTAGAGCTCTGTAGTGCAAGAGTTAAAAATGTGGGGACTGGCAAAATATAAAATCAGATTTTTGCAGCCATTTCTATGCAGAGAGGGCGTCTTCACTGCCCTTTTACTGGTGGTGGTCTGTCTTAAGTAGATATGTCCTGAACGAAGATGCTGCTTTGCATGTTCATTTGAAGAAGTATGTCCAGTGTGTGGCAGTAGACCAGTAAAGGTTACTAACACATAGTGCTAAGGGGAATTGTTGTAAATATTTAACATTGATGTGCAAAAAGTTGAGCTTTTGATGATGTATCATTTTTATTTTTCCTTTTTTGGTAAGGCATTGAGATCCAAGCAAGATAATTTAACTTTTGGGGACTATTACAGCACCGACTAACTTAGCAATGCACTATAACATTGCAGTGGAGTCCTCTGTAGTATATCAGAAGTTCTTTTGATAAACCTCAACCCGTAAAGAGGATGAAGAGGCAAAGTTTTTTTTAATTAATTATATGTTCTGTTCATGTATGTTAAATAATACAGATCTTTAGTCCTGTTAAGAATCTAATAAATTCACATTTCCAAACAAGTATAATACACATCCATAACTATAAAATGATTTTAATATCTCCCCTACTAATACCACCTTATTTAATCTGCAAAAAATCAAGTGGACCTCAGTCCATTGGACAGCAGTAACACACATCCTAATTTAGAGGGTCTAGTTAATAAATGGCTACAGTTGTGACTAGTTACATTTGGATACTCACCTTCTCTCAATGGAGTTACGGTTATTCCCATGTACTAGATCCTCCAGAAGTTTCCCCTCTAAATTATGAGTCATAACTGCTATATATGTGCTTTCTTGTGGGAACCATATGACGGTCAGATTTTTTTAAAAAAAGTAGAACAGTGTTGAATGTTTAGGCTTTAGGATTTTTTTTGTATTTTAAAAATTCATTCTTTTATTATAGGGTTAGATTTTTGTCACAAGTTAGTGTTGGCCTTTTCTATTAAATCTTATTGGAATGGAGGAATTCTGATTATTTTTATTTTTCTAGAAGATAAACTTGAGAAACCAGAGAAGCCTGTAAATGGGGAAGATAAAGGAGACTCAGGTGTTGACACCCAAAACAGTGAAGGGAATGCTGATGAAGAAGATCCACTTGGACCCAACTGCTACTATGACAAAACCAAATCCTTTTTTGATAACATCTCTTGTGATGATAATAGGTATGTTTGCAGTGGGAAGCCCATTATTCTCCTCAGTGCATGTCTATTTCATAATATAGTGCATCAGCATTAATTTGTTTATAGTTTCAAAATGAAGTTGATGACTGTGGTTGGAAAGCAACCAAAGTGCAAGTAGGACTTGAAGTTTTCCAGTATAAAAATATGCAAAATAAAACACAGGTCCTTTGATGGAGTGATGCACTTTTTGAGAGTAGATAGGAGGAAGAACAAGAATTTAGATTTTTATAACTTCTTTTCACCAGTTGGAGGTTCAGTGCCATCAGAGAAAATAGAAAACTAAGGCCTGACTTCAGGTTTCCTGGTACTAATTTTCTCAATTTCCTGTTTGAATCAACTTTGAGCCTTTGTAATTGTGCAGAATGTAGTGTACACAAGACAGCATTCCATCTTAAAGTGAAATGCTCAGTTCAATATTACAGTATATAGCTACAGTAAAACATTCCTTTCCGTTATACTAAAAGGATTGTGCCAGGCATTCAAATACCTTCAAATAGGTATCACATCAACCAAATCTTAAATATGAAAGATAAGCAGAAGTGTTTCATTTTAGTGCCTTTTGTGGTGACTTGGGTGCTGCTGGACAGGCTCTCTCATTATAGGCTGTTTCAAAGTGGAAGTTTAGATGCATTTTAAAGGGTTCTTACTGCTTTATATGTGATAGAGAACGGAGACCAACCTGGGCTGAAGAAAGAAGGTTAAATGCGGAGACTTTCGGCATACCACTGCGTTCAAATCGTGGTCGTGGCGGTTACCGCAGTAGAGGAGGAATTGGTTTCCGTGGTGGCAGAGGACGTGGGGGTGGAAGAGGTGGCTTCGGCGCTCCTCGAGGATTTCGTGGCGGATTCAGAGGTGGTCGTGGAGGCAGGGAGTTTGCTGACTTTGAATATAGGGTAATAATAATATACTTATATTAACAGAATTTTGTTTAGTGCAATTAGAAGGGTTTTTTATTTTCTTAGTTACATTCTCAATAAGAATTTAGAACCTAATCCAATGCCCTTTGGGATTGTACAGTCAGGAAAGGCAGTTGAAACAGAGGCATTTCTTAAGCAGTATTCTGAAAATACAAGGATTTGAAGAAGAGGGTTCAACTCTTTTTGTAGCTTAAATTCCTTTACTGCAGTATTCATCACCCATTTTTAACCTTTCACAGTAAACAAAATAAATATTAGAAGCTTTAAAATTATTTCCATAGTTCTGGTATTTTCTTTGATGGAGGAACACACAGTTTTCTAAGATAGCAGTAAGCCACTTTAAGCTCTCATCCTGCTCAAGCATTTCATACTCAAGTTACCTCTGTAGTCTTCCACAAAAACTATTCTTTAGGGATTAAATTCACTCCCATTCTGAGGGATCAGCACAAAGCCTATGCAGTTGTTGAATTCCACTTAAACCCTCAGAGTACAATGTTAGTTGAGCCTAGAGATGCAGATGCCTTGAGTTGGCCTTCTGCAGAAGTCTCATTTCAACTCTAAAAAATCAAACTGAGAATTAAGGCTATGGCGAAAACAATTTCTGGTGTGCTTATAAATTGCTCTTATGCAAGGTCTGATGAAGAGGATTATTTTCACTTTTTGACATTATAAAAACTGCAGTGGAATGCTGTACAGGGATAGGAAGAACTTGGAAGAAAGGGAATTTCCCATGTCATCCACTGTTGAACTGCAAAAATAGCTCAGATTTATCCATACTTCCTTGCTGCCTTAATTTAAGTGTCTTAATTATATAAATATAACAGTAAGAAAGCTTGAAGCCCCCAAGCATAAGATGAGACAGTAGTTACCCAACTGAAATAGTTTGTGTTCTTGATGGGCAGAGCCAACTGAGTCCTCCCCCAAAGTATATAAACTCTAAAACAACCACCTCAAAAACTTATATAACCTACTCCTTTGGAGTCATGATTGAGGGGCAGAGCAGGTGGACATCCCTAAGTATCAACTGCCAAGTGATGCATTTAGTTAAAGGGACACTTCAGATAGATTTGGCACTTTTTTTTTTTAAAAGGATTTTTGCTGTATTTTTACTAAAAACCATAATTGGCCAGATCTTTTGCTGGGATAAGTAGTCATAGCTCCATTGATTCCAATATTGAAACTTTCATAACGTCACTATTTCAATGAAAACCACTTGTATGGGAACTTCACATTTTCCCAAACGTTGCATTGCTGCTCTAGAACTAGAAAATTAGTCAGACCAGAAAAAATACTAAAGTAACAGTTTATTATCCACACTGAGTGCCATACATCAAGTAAACAAAAATAGATAGAAGTAAGCCGATGTTAAAATTCTGGCCCCGGTTGAATACATGTTCTTGTGATAGTTCACTTGGGAAGGGAGGGGAGGCAGTTGTCAATTAGAAATTTTCATGATATTTTTCTGGTTCATTATCGAATCCTGAACTTTCTTGCATTGGTACAACTTTCTGACTATGTCCGGCATGCTTCACAAGCTGGTAGGGGTTAGTCCTGTAGTTTTGAGCTCCTTTGGGAGCTGAGCATGCTTTATCCAGTCAGTAGCATTGATATGGAGTGAGGCAGCATCTGAGGCTTGAGCAGAAGTGGGTGCATAATGCAGCAACTAGGCTGACTGGAAAGTTGATATCTTTACAAAATTTATAATGCCATAAGTGTTTCCAAGCCTGGATGACGAGCCTCCATGAAGTGTGCCAGACTACAGGGGGTGCATTGAATAGAAGTTAAATTAATTATAAAAAACCATTTTTCTGTGGTTCTGTTAATAGCCTTTGGGAAAGATACTGTGATGTTGTGTTTTGGGTTGTGGTTTTTTTTTGTTTTGNTTTTTTTTTTTTTTTTTTTTTTTGGTGGCCATCTAACATCAATTAATAACATTCCATATTCTCAAACTAGTTTGACTACAGATATATTTGAACAAAATATAACATTCTGATGTCTCTTCTAGAAAGACAACAAAGTTTCTGCATAGTCTACAAGAAAGCTGGAACCAGGTGGACTTCTAGATCTTCATGGTCAAGAGAATTAGTTTGTCTTTGCAAAGAATGAAGTTAATTTGCTGTATACTTGTCACCAGCACTGGGATTTAACTATTTAATTTCAAAGGGGGGTAATGCAGTTACTTTTTGAAAAATGGCCATCTTTGAAAACAAGGAGCATTAAGTATATTTGAGATAGAAGGGTAAGTAATTTCTTATGTATAGTTAGCTATAAAGCAGTACTTCGATGGAATTTAAGTATTTTTTCATCACTGAAAGGATTTTTCTTATTACTAAACTGTATTTAATAATTGCCGCAAGTTACAAGGACAATTGTATGCAGAAGGCCGTCGATACTGTGAGTGTTTTGATCCACTGAAGGTTGTTTTTTGGAAATCCTGTAATATCCCTTTTGAGATAGTTGTACTTTGTCAACTAGGGTGCTGGACAGTAGAAAACTTGTTTTGTCAGACAAATATGTACACACAGTAAATATTGTTTCTTAGGCAAAGGAAACTTTTTATATAGTTGTAAAATTCCATTATATCCCATTGCCAAAGAAACGTTACAAACTTTGTATAGCTGTATAAAAAGCAACTAATTTTTTAAAGAATAAACATTTTTAAGTCAGCAAACATACTATGTTATTGCAAAAGTTGATATGCTAAAGAACACTGAGTTAGTTTGTTTTCTTAGTAGCTTTTCAGGCTTTAAATTTTTGGTTTTTACATTTGGATTATAATGAAGATTTGAAAATGTTCTTCCATTATACAAAACTGGATACTCTTCTTTCTTGCAAGAACTTCATTTTGTAATGTCTGGCATATCACAGGATTTAACCAAATTTAAGATTTTTTCAAATAAGAACAAAAATAAAACATTTTGTTATGTCAGGACTTGCAATTAATTTTACTTAGTGGTAAATATTCACTTTTTTAAAAATGGACCAGGCATGTGAGTTAATATGCTCCTTCTAAAATGCTTGGGATAAAAATATGCCTCCATGTGTCAATTCTTGAAATGTTAACTTTGTTGTAATACCGATAGACATAATCAATTTAAAGAGCATTCTTAGTGTTTGAAGTTGTTTGCATTTTGATAGAGTCTAGCTTGGAGACGTTAAAAATTCTGGTCGTTAGACCAGTGAACCCACAAATGACTTGGTATGGATTTTTTTGTCAATTCTAAATTACTAGTTAAAACTTTTTGATGTGTTAAGTTATAATTGAAAAAGGAATCTGGTAATTTGTATATGTATATGAAGGCCACAGGAATAAAGGGATCCAAAGATTAAAATTTTTTGATCTGATTTGCTGATTTTTTGTTAACTTTTATCCTCAATGTTCAGTGGTGATAAAGATGTGGAAAACTGCACTGTTGGAAAATTGGAATATTTAAAAGTGGTTGATAGAATCTTATCTTAATTTTATATCTTTTTGTATAGCACTACAAGGAAGTATTTTGTAATTGGTTTCCTTATTAAGGTCCAGTATTGGCAGCCGTAGAAGTTAGATAATATTGTTTAGTAATGTTTTTTGCATGTTAACAACAATGCCTTTTTGGGAACCACAAATCATGATCCTGAACAACTTCTGAGGTTTTTGAACATAAAGGCAAGTTCTGTACTGTTGCAATAACCATGTATACTGTATGAGGTGTCCCAGGCTTATTTAAACAAAAAAAATTGTAAATAGTACCAATGATACATGCTGTGAAGGTCTGAGTTGATGCATCTTCCCCCACTTGTTTGGGTTACTAATTGGGGAGTTTTGTACCCCAGTAACTAGCAGCATGGCATACCTTCAGTGTACTTTGCTACATGAAAGTAAGGTTTTTATTTTAAGCCAGAATAAACAGTTCAATAAAATCAGTCTTTCTGAAAATTCTTTCTAGTTCTAGTAAAACTGGAGTAGGAGGAACAGATTACTAATCTGTTTTCCCAAGCAGATGTACAGAAGAACTGTGCTCTTCCCCCTTCATGATGGAAGCAAGGTAGCAGCAACTACCTCAGGCTCCTCTGTTCCCTCTAATCCTGTTTTCTGCTTTCTTCCTTTCCAAGCAAAGGGACAATGTAGACAAACAAAGGCAATACTAAGGAGAAGCTTACCCTCCTGTGGTTGCTTCTACTTGGGGGCCCAGCAGTCAGTGCCAACTAGAGATTCAGTGCTTCCCCAAACTAGCTTCTGTTAACCCACTCCCTGTTCAGGCTGTCCACATGGACAGTCATTCTCGGCATTAGTGGCTCCATCTTTTAAAACAAACTCTACTACTCTGGCCTTCCCTTTTTTCCAAAGCAAATCAGGGCCTCCTGGGCCCCTCAGGTTACCTGTGTAATCCCATTAGCATCAAGTTAATAAACTGAACACAATGGTATTGCACAGATATAGAGAATAATTCAAGCTGTAGAATTTTTGTTATGGGTGCTGTATGAAAGCAACAGCCTGTGTATGTGTGTGTGTAAAAATCTGTTTGCTAGGCGCACCACACAGCAGAATATTACTGACTTTTCAGAGTAAAGCTATATTTTTCTACCATGCTACTCCTTATAAATGACACACTCCACAGAATCAAATTTATAAAGCCCCTAACTTACATCCGTTCATGTCCTCCTTGATGACTTGTGATGCCTGTAGACTACTGCCAATTGATAAGAATTAGGCAGGTGGTGAACTACAGTTGGTGCACAGCTTTCTGAAAATATAGCAATGATACAGGCACCTTAACTCTGTTTCTCTGACCTGGTGCATCTCTTCCTCAAACTAGATTGCTGTCATTTTCTATGGTGCCTAGCATAATGGGGCTGCTAGCTGCTACTGTGTCTCTCCACTTTCCCCTATCTGAAATAAGCAGAACTTGATGATCTTGTCATGCTGCAAAAGCTTTTGATTTCACTGGTTGTGGGAGGATGAAGGTGTTTCCAGATGTGGTGTCAAATAAAAAGCTCCTCTTCCCTTGTTTTTGATTTGCTCAGTGGATGAGTTAGTTTGATGATTTAAATGCTGCTGGTGGGCTAGTTTTATAAATATTTTAATATTGCTGGGCAGTCATGTGAGATTAAAAAGGTCTGGATGTCAAGGGACATCTTGAACTCCCAGAACTCATTAAATCTAGCTACCAGAATACCCAGCAATTTGCTTCCTAAGAAGGGCTTCCCCTGCAGCCCTCTTTCTGCTCTTCTCATCCTGTGGAGTCTGCTACTCCCCATATGAGAGTGTTTTCATACTCTACAAGATAAAACTCAGTTGACCATTTCTCCTTCTAGGTGTTCTTAACCATTACAGATGCTTTGGAATTCAGTTGTGGATGCTACATATCTTTTATGTAACTAACTGTGAAATACTACTTCCCTTCTCACTTGTATTCACATTGCAGTAACTTCTCCAATACTGTTCCACTTGCTGACCTGATTTTTGTGCGATGACTGCCTGAAATTACGCAACACAACTTCACTGAATAATGTACCAGCTGATCCTGTGTTGTTTTTTAAAAAAATCTAATGTAGAAATATTCTAAAAATGCACAAATTAAATGGGTCACTAATTTATACTAGTCCTGGCCCCTGGAAAAATACATGTCCAAAATATGGGGGAGGGGGGCTGATTTAATACTCCTTTCCAGTCTAACTGTTGGAGGGTAGTGTGAATTAGACTAACATTTCTAGCCAGAAGTTTGAAAACAGAAAGGGGTTATAGCTGCTGCAGCAAATACCAGGTAAGAGTTCACACCTTACTGCAATGCAGTTTTCGTATAATGGAGGACCTGTACCACTCAAACTTACAGCTTTCAGCATGCATAGAAGATGTAAGTATTCATAAAGTAATTTTCCACTTGAAAATTGAATCTGCACTTCTAAAAAAAAAAAAAACGTGAGGGGGGGAGGAGTGCTAATGTGTAAATTCCACTTGTACTGCTGTTCAATCACAGCCGAGTTAGTTTTGAGCCTTATCACTAATGATGGAGGAAGTGGGTCTGAGCTCATTAAGCAGAGAGCCAGAGCAAAGCTCCCCCCGTGCAGCTATGGCAGGAATCGTGGGCTCTTGTGGATAGTTCATATGGAGCCAGGGTGGGGCAGGGCGGGGCTTTGCTAGAGGCGTCTGCGGGAGCGTCCCCGCGGAGCTAGGCGCAAAGCGGAGCCCGGGGCTCTCCTTCCTAGCCGTGGTGGAGCCAGGCTGTATCCTATGCCGAGGAGGCCTGTGCAAGGCCCAGCTGGGTGGTCCTATCCCCGAGGGGGAGGGGCGGGGCAATACTAGCTGTTTACAACGTGTGAGTAGCAGCTGTCAGTCTGTATCCACAGAAAGGAGCAGGTGTGGCACCTTACACGCTAACACGTGTGTTTCAGCAGGAGCTTTCCTGGGCTACGAGGAACTGAGTGGGGAACAAGGTCTCTGTAAGGGGCCACACCTACCCCTGTTCTGTTTACAACGTGGGTCCGCGCCCCCTGTGGGGCTGCGGGTTGGTAGCGACCTGGGCGGAGCCAATCAGAATCTGCCGGAGGAAGGGCTGGGGCCGGCCGGGCGTGAGTCCCAGCTGCCCTTGCGGGGGAGAGAGGCCGGACCGCTGACTGCCGGCGGCTGGGAAGTGACGCGGGTGAGTCGGTCTGAACCGCCCCGGCCGGGGGGGGGCTCGCTGGTCCTGTCCCCGCTCTCTGGAGACCTCAGCGGGAGTCTGCGCCCCCCCCCGCGCTCTGTGCCGTCCCACGCAGCAGTGACGGCCGCGCTGCAGCTCGCCCGGAGGGGGGAGGAGGTGGTAAGAGTTTTTGTTTACAACGTTTCTCTCCCCCCCCCCGGGCCGCAGGTGGTAGCGACCTGTGGGCGGAGCTAAGCGGAGCCTGTGGCGGGGAGACTGGCCGGAACGCACGGCGCTGCCGCCGCGGGGCCATGTCGGTGGTTTTCGTGCCGGAGCGGCTCCGCGGGAAGGCGCAAGTGAATCCAGAGACCCTGCAGCGGGTGAGTGCCCGGCACCGCCCCCGCCCCTCGAGTCCCCCATGTGCGGGGGGGCGGGGCCGTTCTCCGCTTCCCCTTGAGCCGGCTCTGGACACCGCGCCTGCGTGTCCCTCCGCGCGGGCCGGCCCGGCCTGGCCCCCGCGGAATTACTGCGACTAGCGGGCGGCGCCCGGCCCATGGGTCATCCCCACGCGCCCTACGGTACCTGAGACACTGGCCAGCCGCCGCTGCCCCTTGGTCCAGTAGCTGTTCAGCGCCGAGCACCTGGCAGCCTTGAGCCTTACTGCAGCTTGTGCGGGCGGGAGGGGTCTCGGCACATTTTTTTAGTGGCCTGAGTGTGGCCACCAACTCTTGCTGGTGACCACTTTGATAAATTGTCTGAAAATGCTTAAGTTTAGGAAAAGCTAAGAAATATGCACATATCCGTGGCCAAATCATTGTGATTTGTTGGTCGGGTTTTTTGTAGACTCAACAATAATAACATAGAAATAGCGCTAGAGCCCTTTCTGAAGGAGAGATGCTGAAAGCCACTGAAACCCTCTTTTGACCTTGTTCCCCACTCCCTTGCTCCTGTTCACACCTGCCTCCTAGATCTGGGGCTGGGAGCAGGGCCATGGCTCTGGGATGGGGGGGGCATGGACGGGGTAAATGGGCTGATGCTGGGGCCAGGACTGTCAGACAGGATTCCTGCCTGGGACCCCAGACCCTGCATAAACCTGAGAGTGCTGCAGCACCGCCCATGCCTGTAGTTCCTGCGCCTATGGAATGTACAGTTGTATTTTGGTGCCCCTGGCCGCAGCTGCCTCCCCTGGGTCCCATTGCCTCTCCTCAAGGCCCTGTTGCTTCTTTTCTTCCCATCCCCACCCCGCCCCACCCCATTGCCCTGAGCACACCCAAGGCTCCTTTACCAGCCCTGCTGGCCAGCGCCAGAACCCCATGGCTGGATCTGGGGTGGGGAGGAAGGGTGAAGCCTGGAGCTGTGCAGCTGAAGCTGGTGGGGGGGCCAAATCCTGCAGCTGGAGCCTCCAGTGCACCCCAGGAGTTCCCCAGCTGAAGCCCCCCCTGGGTGCTGCTTTTCCCCCTCTGCCGTCATGGCCACAGGAAAAACTCCTAGTGGCTGCATTTGAGAAATGCTGTTCTAGGCCCTAGTTTACTACAAATAAACCACAGCCTGCAAACCTAAACATGAGAGAAGTGCAGGAAAATATTTTCAGCCCAATCATCATAAAACAGGTAGAACCAACTAACAGAAGGGAATTTTTGCAGTTACTATAAACAACTTATAACAAGATTTCAAGCACCTGTAGCAGAAGCAAAGCCCTAACTTGTGTTTTTTTTAGTTACTAGATGAAAACGATCAGCTGATTCGATGCATTGTAGAATATCAAAATAAAGGAAGAGCTACAGAATGTGTGCAGTAAGTAAAACTTATTCCAAAATGCAGTTCCTGTACGTATAGAAAAGGTACTAGTTTAGACAACGAGCACACTGTGAAATTTGTCAGAAAATGTTTTATAGAAAGTTTTTGGCTTAAAATAAGCCTTGTTCAGTCACCACATCAAGATACTGCAGCATCAGCTGAAAAATAAGCCATGCAAGTCTCATCTTTAGGATGAAAGTGAGTTGGAGAGGGTATATGGGGAGTTGGGTGTAGGAGAAAGAAAGTAAGATGCTGGGGGGGGGGGGTTAATTATTTCCAAAAAATGAGTTTTTCCATTTTGGGTGTGTAGTAGGTGACCTAAGATGGCATTTATTAATTGTAAATATGCATGACTACTTCAATTCTGTCTAGGCACAGCCTACCCTGATCTCTCTAGTGTAGGGAATACAATTATCAAGTCTTGTTCCCTTTTGAATTTTCCAAACTTTTTTCCTCTCATAGGTACCAGCATATCTTGCACAGAAATCTTATTTATTTGGCTACTATTGCTGATGCAACTCCAGCCACTGTACAGAAGACTGACTGATCCCACAAACTTGGACACCCATCAGTGGTGCCTGTATAAAGCAAAGACGTGATTGAATTGGGGGAATTCTGAGGGTAAGAGGGATACAACATTCCCTCATTTTGTCTGACTGGCTAAGAGCAAGCTTTGATAGGGATCAGCTGGGAATCCAGGGGCCAAGATTGATGGGTATTAGGCAATAGATTCTTATAGGAATAGAGTTGCTGTAGCCTTGCATCCTATTAGTGATGAGCTGATAAAGATGTGGAAGATCCTTTGCACCAGTCTTCCCCTTCCTTGGTTGTGTGTGTGTGTTGGTTTTTTTTTTTTTTTTTTTGAGATACATACACCTTATTTAAAAGTGCTACTGCCTACGTTTTTCATGCTTGAGTGGTAGGTGATGATAATGGAGAGTAGGAAATCAAGTAACAGTGACACCAAAACTCCCAAGCAACCTGAATTTCTTCATGTATTCTTTTGGAAAATGAGCATATTAACGTGATAAATGATGACACTGGGTATCAGAGGGCAGGTTGAGTTTTAGAAAAGGCTCAAGTTCTAACCCACTTACCCAGGAGAAATAGTGAGATAACTGGAGGTTGTCCAGGACTTGCTGCCTTCATTATTGTATTGCAGTAACAGCCAGAAACTCCAAGCAGAATTAGGGCCTCATTATGCTGCCTGCTGTGTAAAGCTATATGCCCTGAAGAGCTTACAGTCTTTGTCTACTCCAGTACCACTTATTGGACCATGAGGTTAAGCAGGATTGTGACTACTCCCCTGACTAGGCTCAGGCTTTTCCATTTTTCATCATCTAAAGTTAGCCCAGAGAATGCGATAGGCAGCATGGCTGTTTGGTTGGGAAGGACTGTAGCTTAAGTCTCCCTTAGTGTCCTATCCCTCTTCCACTCACTTGTCACAGGTTTATCGGGCATACTGGAGTTCTCAAGAATGCATCTAGTTGCAATACTCACTTTAGAGAATTGTTGTCAGTAGCCTGAAAGAAAAGCAAACAGTAAGTTTGCCATTCCTGCCTCCTACTGGTTAAACCAAATGTGTCTACAACTCATTTCTCATTTGTCTAAGTTTGTGAATTTACAAATTCCACAGTAAAACTGGTATAATTGTACTTGACTTGCTTTGCCAATAGATGGGCATTGCAGAAATCAGAAGACATTTATTGCTTCCCAGTGCATCCCAGCTTCCCCTCTGAGAATGTCTTCATGGACCAGGTATCCTGGAAGGGGATTCAGACTTGGATCTCAGTTGGCAGTACACTTGGCTCTAATTAACTGTTTAATCTACAAGATTGAGCATTATGGATAATGCTGTTTGCTACATCATAGGTTAAGTATCCACCTGTTTCAATAATTTTACTTACGATTAGTGAAAATATTTTCATTTAAATTGTAAAAATCTTATTTTTGCAAGACTCCAAGATGGCAAAAATGCAGGGTTAGGAATTTGTCAGATGCAATACAGGGACCGATCTGGCTGCACAGCCGATTACAATATGATACTATGCAGATTGAACTAAAGCTCTTCCTAGTAAGCAAAAGCACTTTTGGGATTAGTATGAAACACTACTCATGCAACAAGTGAGTTAGAGGAAGCCTACTTTACTACTTGTAGACAAATCTAAATGCGATTTCAGAGTATGCAACTGGGTTGAGTAGGTGGTTCCCTCCCAAACATGAAAGTTTAATCAAATATTCTTAGAGACTTCTAATTTTCCAACAAAAGGAACAGCTGTGTCTTGTCTTGAAAACAGATTGATTAAGGAAATAAGTAATTTAAACTTTTTCAGAAATAGTATGTAGCTATCTATTTATGGAAAACACTAAACAAATGAGTTTTATATCCATTTAAATATTTTATAAGGGAATACTCATTTCAGTAAGGTCTAAAGTATTACTTTAACTTGCTTGAAAATGTATTAGATATTTTGTAATAAAATCTGGTAACAAGCATCTCTGAATTCTTTCCTTTGATATCAGTGTAAAGACTACTTGATTTTTAGCAGCTTTTCTCCTTAGAATGAGTTGTCACGTACAGGTATTTTGTTGTTGGCAAAAAGATACAGGTAACAGGCTTTTGCATTTGCAATTTCAGATTTTTGTATTCCAGTCACACAGTTAGAGTAACTTAAATGGAATGGCACCACACCATACCTTTGTCCAAAAGCAAAGGTTATTAGCCATTCATAGATTTGTGAACAGTGCATAAGGAAAGTGACTTAGTTGCAAGAGTGCAAAATGTTCACCACCAAAAGCTAAATATGGGTATGAGGTGTCAAGAAGGAAAGTTGCTGAAAATCAATAGTATGTATTATTAACTGCCAATGAAGGAGCATTAATAGTGGTGCTATACATTCCATCCTAGGGGTAAAGTAAACCTAAAATAAGGATTATGGGGAAATTTGATATCAGATTCTACTGTGTAGACAACGCATTTAAAAAGTCATTAAGTAGACAATTTTTTATATAAATATTCCTTAATATCTTTTCATTTACAACTTTAAGTTACATCTTAAGGCGCTATTCATTTTCAGTCAGGAGCATATTTCAAACAGGTATGACCTATTATTAAATGTATATCTTTAATAAAGCAAATAGCTTTTACTTTCAGGCGCTTTAAAAGTAAAATACAAAATGTTCAGTTCCAGTTCAGAAGCATTAGCTATTCACAAGAAACACTGCAATAAGGGTAAGTTAACTAAGCACCAAACCCTTGCACTTGGCAGTGTAAATGATAACAGATTTTATGGCAAGACTTGTTTGCCAAGTGCAACAATGTTAAAAATTACCAGTGTTCAGAACAATCGGCAGCACAGGACATAGCACCTACATGGTCAAAATGCAGACACAGAAATGGTTTCAATTTTGTTTCCACAATTCACTTGGATTAAGTTTAGAAACTTTCAATATTTGTAAGTAATAGTAAATTACAAAAACTGCAACAACAGTTTTGGCACTGGTTAGGAAAAGTTCAAAGTTATAAATAAACCTAATTTGCATTTTGGTTTTAGTATGAATAATCATGGGACATAAATACAACCAAATTTAGGATCAAATATTGTCAAGCTTTTGGAAACTTCAAACCATTTGTCAAGCTAAATAATGACTAGTACTTCCAGCAGAGGGTTTTCAAAAGTAAAATAGTACAGAACATTAACAGTTTACAGACAACAGCCACGCTGATTGTGCAAAGCACATTACTGTAAAAAGTCTATGTACAGCAAACAATTCTCTGTAAACATGGTAAGTATGAATTTTCAGAAAACGTGGTGACAGTATATCAAATACAGGCAACATTGGCATCCTTAAACAGCACAAAAGGTAACATTCTGGGCCTGCAACTACAGCCCATCACCATACAAACAAAAGGAGTGAATGGGTTTTAAACACCCAAATGTTTAATAGTATTAGTGTTGTATATGTTATATATATATATATATATTTTATTTTTTGGTATCTTTAGATATAGATGTACTTAGTTTGTAGAAAAATGGGAACATAAATGTACTTCTATCTTTGCAGAAAAATTTTTATATGTAGTTAGAACTAAACCACCACTTTACTAATAGATAACATATTAGAATGGTATAGTGATTTAAGAAAATATAAAAATAAGATTAATACTGTCAAAACTTTATACCAGAAAATATGATTTAATTACTCTTTTAAAGATGAAATATGAAAATTTTAAATAAGCTTTAACTATATAAAGAATCTTCTGTAACTTCAATTAATATACAATGGGATAACTATACATATATTTACTTCCCACCCCCCTCCAATTTAAGCACCAGTCACACACTGCTGGATCCACTTTGGTTGGAAGGTTATTCCAAGTTCCACAGGTTAAACTTTGTAATGGCACATAATATACTTTTAAGTATCTGCTACCCACATTTTAATTCTAGTTTCTCTTCTGAGCCAGCTCACAATTTTTACTCTAACTGTAGCATCTGAAATAAGACTTTAAATATATGCAAGTAGTCTTAGCTATAGTTTTACTCATTTAAGGAGCACTGTGGGGGTAATGCCTTTGGCCAAAAGTAGAAGTATCAAATTGTGTATTTGAAAATCAACAGAGTCATATTCACACAGATACCATACCATCTACCTTTGGCACCCAAGAAAACATTTGAAATGCAAGTTTGAGGGATTCCAGCTGCTCTATATTTACATTAATGAAATGACTGCAAAACTTAATTTTGCAATGGTTTTTGCAACACTGCTGTAACAAACCCACTTGCATGGCATGTTAAAAGCTGCTGCCCCACTTCACTAAAAAAAAAAGTTGTCACAGGCTGTTTACTTAGAATACAAAGACTACAACTTGTCCATTATAAATCTAAACAACAACAGTGTTGAGCAAAAGCAACCGCTATATTTGCTTAAAAAATAAATGCATTTTAGCAGATGTTTAACTATAAATCTATATGAAAATAGCTATAAAATACAGTGTCTTGCATGGTAGTCTTAGCAATTTTTTTTTTAAAAGGGTTTGAAAAGTAAAGGTAATATACACATTTTAAAAGTGTTTTGCCTCACAGTTTTGGGCTGTTTCATATACATTTAACAAATATACTGTCTGTTTGCTCAGCACTGTAAAACAATTTAAAACCTATGTACATCACCATAAAGTTTTCACTCCACATATAACAAAATAACCAGAACACTGCCAAAACACAAAGAGGAAACAAAGATAATATACATAATTTATAAGACTGTTTGGCCCTATGAGGCATCTTTCCAATATAAAAAAGCAGTTAGTATTGATGCAGATAAGATGGTCTGCGTTCGTGCTTTACTGGAAAAGATTTAAAGCCCTTATTCAGCTGTTTGTGTTGGGAAGTCTGCTGCTGTGGTGAGTGTTGCTGCTGAGCATAGGCAAAATTGGAGGAAATCCCTGTAGATGGAGCACAGTCACTGGCTGTAGACCAAACTGGTGACTGTAAAATCTGCATTGTGTCATTCCACTGACTGACTGGATTACTCATCTGATACAAAGATATATTCTGATTGGGTAGTGTGTTTGAAACAGATGAAGAATGCTGCCAAGGGGCCTTAGGAGGCCAAGTTTTGGTTTTATTATCCTGTGAAGACAGAATTATCAGCTTTGATTTTGCAAATCAAAATATTTCAATGCATTTTGTTCTGATTTCAGAAAGTTGATTTTTCTATTTAAATTATTTATAGTAAAGAGACAGCTGAGCAGATCAGACAAAAAAACCCTTCATTTTTATATTTGCATAATAGATACCCTTTTTCCTAGAAAAAAAGGTCATGTTGCAACATCCATAGCCTTGGATATTCCCCTATTTTTTGCTCACAAAAATGACTATTGGCTTAAAACAGGCATATGTTGATCAGTTAAATGCAGACTTTCCTCAGGAAGTACTTTGAATACACTTATGATTTGTAGAGCTTTACATCATCATCTTTATAGGGCAAAGACTAATTTATTTATCATTTATGTTGGTGGTCAGCCAGAGGCTGGCAGCTCACTTTATGGTGCAATTTAGTCCCCTGTTCATTTTTCACTTTAAAAAGTTACTTGACAGTGCTGAACTGGTAACTCTGCATCTATACCACCCTGGCCTGTTACTAGAGCACTCTGACGGGCATACAACTTGCTCGGGTTTCTCAACAAAATATCTGAGAAGTGAGGGGAAAAGAGCACTACAAGCAATCAGGAAAGCACTTCCAGGAACAGTTTGCAGGAATCCAATAGGAGGGAGCCAATATGTTTTGAACTAATTAAAAAAAAAGTTTTTGGTGACAAGCAATGGGGCAAATATGCTTTATAAGATTCTCTATTTTAATACTTAAGAAATTTTGTTCAAAGCTTTAGATTTTTGCTGCAATGCAAGTGGTTTTTGGTGTTGATTCAATTCAGAACTAAAAACTTGTCTGATGATAACTGGATAGATACTTCAGACTCCAAGTTTTTCTTCTCTTGCTGAGTCACCTTCATTAACAAAGAGAAAAAAGCAATTTTCAGCTTACCTGATTCAGATCATCTACAGTGGAAAGAAGAGGTGGCGATGGTAGTGTGCTGTGTTCCTGCTCACCACTACTGTGTTTTCTGCAGAAAGCAACAGATTGACATGCAGTTTGCTGTCATTTAAAAGCACATCTTTTCATATACTGTTTTTACATATAATTATTAAGATGACTGAAAGATGATTGTTTACCCTGTACATTTGACAGCTTTGTGTGTGTACTCATCTCTGTTTTCACTCTGTGTTTCTTTCACCCAGCAATGGAAGAGAAGAACATTAACAGTAAGGTTCCTGTTTCCTTAAACCAGTTGGTAGGTGAATTCTGGAACAGTAGTATCTAAACTTTAACTTTTAAAAAAATTAGTAATTAAAGGGACATATCTTTAATGGGCAAATATAATGCCCATCTATAAAAAGGGAAATAATAACAACCCAGGAAACTACAGACCAGTTAGTTTAACTTCTGTGCCAGGGAAGATAATGGAGCAAGTAATTAAAGGAATCATCTGCAAACATTTGGAAAGTGGTAAGGTGATAGGGAATAGCCAGCATGGATTTGTAAAGAACAAATCATGTCAAACCAATCTGATCGCTTCTCCCTTATCCACAAGACTCGTTATCCTATCAAAGAAAGCTGTGGATGTGGTATACCTATATCATAAGCCTTTCTTCCAAATCTGGACCTTAGTGTCCAAAATCTGGGTGCTTAGCATGAACCTCCAAGCTTAATTACCAGCTTGGATCTTATCTCGCTGCCACCAGACAGGAATTACAGCGCCTGCCTCGCTCTGGTCCCCCCAAACTTTCCCTGGAGGGACCCCAAGACACAGAAGCTCTGAGTCTTAC
>NC_133787.1:25083096-25154111 GCF_003597395.2 Chelonoidis abingdonii
GGCCGGGTCGGCAGGGGCATATATACGGTGCCGCAAAGGCGCCACGCCAGGGGGCGCCTGCCGACCCGCCGGGTGTTGCTAGGGGAAAATTCTTCCGACGAACGTGCACGTGGCGCGCGCACACCTACTTGGAATGAATATGAGCAAGCACTCGAAGAAGAACGGTAGCTACGGTCAGTCTTGGGCGAGCTGCACTGCCTTGTAACGCATGTGCCAAAATACAAGCTGTGCCTTAAGTTCTGTTTTATGACACTGGCAGATCACCATAAAGTGCACTACAAAATAAACAGAACTCTGCAGTCATTGTTCTGAATCCAAGAGTGTCAAATACCCACGAATGCTGTGTACTGCCTATGCATTTTGAAACGTCTGTGAAGTCTGATTTGGATTCAAGTTCAAGCTGAGGACATTTACAGAACTGGGAGCCAAATTACTTCTTCTGTTGCTCTTTTCTCTTTCCGGGTCTGCAGTTATGATAAGCATCCCTGCCATGCAACGCCTTTGCTTGTTTTAATCCCCGTGCTGCTGCTCTCTTGGGTGGGGGAGGAAAGGGGGTGGCAAGGAACAGGGGGAAGGAAAGGAGAGCAAGCAGGAAGCCATTTGAGAAGCATGCACAGAGGCAAACCTGGCTGATGGGTGTAGAATTTGGTATGGCCAGGAACTACAAGTATAGCTTTACATCTCCGGTGCAGATGTCATGTTGAGTACAGTGCAGGAGTGAAGGGGTTAAACGTCCCTTACGTGGGGAGAGGCTTTTAGCCCCACCTAACATGGCAGCAGACAGCCAGCACCCTGCAAAAAGTAGTTTCAATCCCCCTATGCTGTTGTCTTGTAATACCGCACACACCACTTCCTGAGCAGCTCCCCCCCGAGTGCGTTTTCAGGCTGGCTGATAGTAGGGGTCCTCTGAACAGCAGTTTGTCTAGCTGTCCCGGCATGGGATCCCCATATCTGATATGTCATGCAGTTCTTGGCCACCCAGAGAAGTCTGCTCCTTGTCAGAGCCCATGGTCTATGCAGGCTCCAGGGTGCTTGCCACGCTGTCTGCGGTGCCTTCTGGAAAACTGTCCACCGAAATTCTCGAGCACAGTGGTGGCATCACTTGCAAAAACGTGATCCAAGTCCTCATAGTCTGGACAGGGAGTGGAGCATTACCAGAGTGGCTGTGCTTGTCCCTTGTCTCCCGGTTCTTCTCTCGGAGCTCCTTTGCTCGGACTCAGCCTGGGGCCCAGCTCTGGGCATGCTCTGACACAGTCTCACACATGCCTGCATTCTGGAGACAGAGGAGACTGAACACGCAGCTCTCCAAAGAGGGCAATCAAGTTCAGGAGCTCTGCAGGTATCCATGTGGTGGCTTTAGGGCACAGCTGCTATAGTGGGGATGTGACTGTGGAGGGGTGAACTCACCATTACCTGGCACTGCGAAGGGGCTCACCTGACTAAATGCCAGCATGTAAATGGAGAAGTGACAAGATGACCCTGGAGTAGTGGTGTCCATATAAGCACACAGACAGAGCAATCCAGGTGAGAAGCAATGCAGCGTGACATAGCAGTGGGACGACTGCCAGCAGCAGAGTCATGGAATCAGCTAAACTTTAAAGTGAACTCACTGAAAAGTGGCATTACTCCTGTCCCAAGGAGGATTACTTAGGGTACATCTATACTACCCGCCACATTGGCAGGTAGTGTTCGCTGTATCAAGGATTGATTTATCGCATCTTGTCTGGACACGATAAATAGATCCGCGAATCGATGCCCATACTCCACCTCAGCAGGAGGAGTAAGGAGAGTTGACGAGGAAGCTGCAGCACTCAATTCGCCACCATGAGGACAGCCAGGTAAGTCAAACTAAGATACTACAACTTCAGGGAATAGTGTAGCTGAAGTTGTGTATCTTAGTTCAAACCCCCCGCCCCCCAGTAGTGTAGCCCAGGCCTTAGGCTGTGTCTACACTGTCACTTTCGAAGCTAAAACTTTAGTTATTCAGGGGTGTGAAAAAAACACTCCCCTGAGCGACAAAAGTTTTAGCACTAAAAAGCGCTAGTTTAGATACCTTCATTCGAGGTGGGTTGGTTTTTAAATCTCCGGAAGAGCTCTCCCCCAGCAATAAAGCGTGTCTACACTACCCACATCACAGAGCTACCATGGCCGAGCTGTAACATGGGCAGCGTAGACATACCCTTACTGCAGCAGCCAAAGATGCCAAATAATTCACTTTAAAAAAGATTGTCTGTGGACACAAGGCACCATCAGGCGTATAAACTAAAGTTACTTCAATGTAACATCCCCATGTAGACAAGCCTGCATTCTGAATAGAGGTTATGAGGACTGGTGTTGAGAGAGACTAAAATTAGCAATGTCACAAGATGTAAATATACTTAGTAGATATTTAGGCTACTCCAGTTAAGGAGCATTAAACTATTTGCCCTGTTTGTTACACTATTAGGGCTAACTCTTTCATTTTCTACTGGTAAAATTATAGCGTGCCTAAATACTGCACGTGTTTGAAGGTCTTCCGGACTAATCTGATACTTCTTAGCGGAGTGCTCCTTTTACATACTGATCTGGGTACAGAGGCTATGGTGACTAGGTAGCCATGCCTTTAAGTTCATTTATATGGGTGTACGCCAGATGCTTAGTACTGTGTGAATGCAGTAGTGTATTTCTGTTGCCTTTGATTTACTATCAGTGAGTGTTAGGAGAGGCTTCCAGAGACTACTTAAGCAGTATCCAAGTGACTAGCCATTATATCTATCAGAAGAAGACAGCTTCCTCCCCCATCACTCTGAGCCTCTTGCAGCTCGTAGTACTGCTCTGATTATATTTCTTTTCACCCTTTCAATCTTTAGCCACAGAGGGAGCAGCCCTGAAGTGCTCACTCAGACAAAACTGACCCTTCATTCACTTTGACTCAAAGAACTGTACGATCAAGCCCACAAAGTCCTATTAAAAACAGCAGTAATTTAAATAAAATAATAGGTGCTACAGAACACTGATAATCTGTGCTATGCTGTTTTAAACCCTATCTGGTGTGGGTCTGGCTACCAGAGAGACTTCTGTGTGCCACTGCAATAGCTAAGGTCTGCTGGGAGGTTTGCAAACTCTCCTAGATATTAATTTCTGAACAATGGGGGCAGGACATTCTTAACAGAGGGTCTTGGACTCTGAAATGTCCTTCTCCCATCTGTCTGACAGAGCCTTAGTCTGTTGATCTTTAGGGCATATTGTAACGTCTTGTTATAGACTAGACATACACCGCCCGACAGCTGCGAAAGACAAATTCTTATAAATTAAAAAGTTGTAGAATAGAGCCCCCTCACACATACACCCCACCACACACACTGTGCCTGTCTCCTGATGGACTCTTCCATCCTCTCCGAGTTACTCCCATGCTACCAGGGGCGGCTCTACGTATTTTGCTGCCCCAAGCACTGCAGGCACACTGCCCTGGGCAGCTTGCCTGCGGGAGGTCCCTGGTCCCGCAGATTCGGCGGCACGCCTGCGGGAGGTCCGCCGAAGCCGCGGGACCAGTGGACCGCCCGCAGGCATGCCGCCGAAGGCAACCTGCCTGCCGCCCTCGCGGCGACCAGCAGAGCGCCCCTCGCGGCTTGTCGCCCCAGGCACGCACTTGGCGCACTGGTGCCTGGAGTCACCCCTGCATGCCACTTCACTGCACCAAAGGCTTTTAGAGGGCCAGGGCTATCAGGCTATGTCCTCTGCTCTGAAAGCATCTTAGTGCTGGCACTTCCACTGAAATCCATTGAGATTTGCAAGGCAAACATTTACTTTGCCTAGTGTGATCATTAACTTCACAATTCAGCTTCCGAGGATACTTAATGAGTCATAATAATTATTATGATCGTTTATATTGTGGTAGCCTCTTCAGACCTCCAACCAGATGGAAGGTACTGTATAACTATGTCGTGAATGACAATCTTCTCTCCTACCCATCTCTGTCTCCTATATGTGTCTCTTCACCCACTTCCTATTGCTCACTCCCGTTTCACCAGCATTAAAATTCCTATTTAAATTCACAGGAGTCTGAGAACCCCAAAGCAACAAATTTATAAATAGCATAAATATCTGTGCAAGACAGGTCCTTTCTGCTACTCTGGAATGTTCTCAACTACCACAGCTGCCCTTCTCGGGTCCTTTTCTGTGCCAGACAGCCAGCACCTCATTGGCACTCCAACCTCTTGCACGGGGGTGGCCATGAATGTCCCTCTTTCAGTTCCTTCTTCTCCTGTGGAACACTATCACACAATCCAAAATGCTCATTAAATCCATTAAAATAATATGGATCCTGATCCTCCAGAACATTCACATGAGGTAAAAAGAACACACCTAATAGGTAAGGTCTGTCTCTCCTCTGCGTCCAGTCTGAGTAAAAGGGCAGGGCACGGGTGGGGGGGGGAACCTTCCCCTCAAAGGCCACAGAGTGTGTCTCGCTGTGCCACAGGGGGCAATGACCAGCTGACTGATGCATCAGTGCATCCACTTGCCTTTCCCTGCCCCATCTCCAAGTTGCAGAGCAAAGGCAGCTGGAGCTCCAGGACAGCTCTTATGGAGCCTGCTATACACAACCAAGCAGGACACCCTCTGCAGAACCTGAATCTCTAATCCACATGAGTGCATCTGGTCTATGAGGTCTTCCAAGATCCTCCCTCCCTACCCCACACCCCATTTGGCTGCATTGGGAGATCCCCAGCACCTGTAGAGAATGGGGCAGTATTTGCAAGTTCTCTGTAGTTGTCTTTCAAATGCAAATATCTTGGCCATTTCCTTTCATTTAAAAAAAATATACCAAATGGGCTTAACTTGTACTGCGGACTAACTGCAAAATGCATTCATTTGTTTCACGGAGCTTTTATTGTTCAGAAAGACAGAAACAGACAGAGAGGAAAGGAGAAGATATGCAGGCAGAGTGACTTAACTGCACCCTGGAAGGAAAGGGTCTCATCACCCCAATCATCTCTTCTCCCTTTCTAGGTGCAAATCCAAGCTGTGTCACACTTGTGTGCTGTGAAGAGCCAAGCAAGGCCTTGCAGGCCAGAAATAGAAATAGCATGTGCCAGAGGCTCCTGTGAGCATCTCTCATGTTGAATCGGAACAAAGATTTTACTGAAGCAAGTCCTAAAACTGGCTTCTCCAGTTTGCCCATTGTTTATAAAAACAAAACTATGGCAGCTGGGCCAAAGACTTCAAACGTATCTATTTCAAATCACATGAACTTTAAATACAAGTTTGGGAGTCCTGAAAAGTTTGGTTTAGGATGGAAAGACAATTAACCACACCATACCAAACCAAACCATGGTGGCACAAACAGGTGCTTCTGTAATACTTTATGCATTGTTTCCAGTCACACCAGAGAGGGGGAAAACAAGGAAAATGACAAACTGCAGAAGGGATAAACACAAGGGGAAAGTCTCCAAAACAAACAAAACACATATTTTTGACAGAGGAACAGCATAAAAAGCAGCTTTTTAAAAAAACAGATCTAGTGTAACTAGTGGAATGGACCAGGAGAAACGCAATCTAAAGCCAGAGGAATACAATTAAGAAATCTTTTTTTTTTTTTTTAAATTGGTCCTTTAGCTCTGGACTACAGCAGACTTTAACAATATGCCCCTAGGTAAACAATCTGGATGGAAAATGGCCATGACTGTCAGTGACTATTTTCCTACAGGTAAAACTGTTAGTAAAAACACGGTCTTATAAGGGACCGGCTTTGAATAGTTGGACTCTTACAGGCTAATGCTTCTAATGTTGGGTCTTTCAAGACTGGATTCCCCCTATGCCTGTCTGGAATGTACACAGCAAGTCAACTTTCAACCAGTTCTGCTCATCGTGTGCAGCGGAAGGTCCACGCTAAGCTCCAGTCTGCCGTGGGACAAAGGCCATAGCAATGCGATCCCCTCTCCTTCCCCTCATAGCCTCCTGGGCCAGGCACTAGGGTGACCAGACAGCAAATGTGAAAAAGCGGGACAGAGGGTGGGAAGTAATAGGAACCTATATAAGAAAAAGACCCCAAAATCGGGACTGTCCCTACAAAATCGGGACATCTGGTCACCCTACCAGGCACTCCCAGAGACAAGCAAGAGGATGCCACTTACCAAAATATTCCTTCTTCATGTGCATCTCCAACTCCTTCTCCAGCTCCAGCGTCAACGCTTCCAACCTCCTCTCTGCCTGGCTGGGTCCACTCTCCCTGGACGGGGTGACCTGATAGGGAAGCTTGAATTTGGGAGCTGAAGCGGACCCTTTGATTGAGCTGTAGGTGTAGGATGCTAACGCCCCTGAAGCCGAGTCGGGGTTGGAGGCAGCGGGATGCTGCTGCTGCTCGTGCCTGGGATAAGCATCTCCATGCTCCTGCGTGGGATTTTCCTCCTGTAAACTTGGTCCCAGTATGGAAGAGCGGGGCGAAGGCAGCTGGAGCTCCGGGTACGCGCTCATGGAGCCTCTGGAGCTTCTGGAGCTATGGCTGGAGATGCTTGACCTGGGGCTGACCACAGACGGGTTGCAGTTCCCCACCACCCCTGTCCGACCATCCTGGCTGCAAAGGCTGGACCTGGGGCTCACCATAGGGAACCCCGGCCCGGCAGCCCCATCCAGCTCGGGATTCCCCGGCAGGCCGTAGCGGGAGTCTGAGTAACTGGAGCGGGGGCTGGCGGTGCTAGAGCGGGGACTGACGTGCCGCTGGTCGTAGCCCATGCTGATGCCGCTGGTGCGGTTGCTGCTGGGCTTGCTCCCGCAGTCGTAGCTGGTCAGGCTGGCCCGGGGGCTGGAGTGTTTGCTGGTGTCACTGGCCGTGCTGGCGTAGCTCGACCTGGGGCTCAGAGCGCCGCCTTCGTACTGCACCAGACTGGCCCGCGGGCTGCTGTATTTCTCCTGCCCGGGCACCACCAGGCTGGCCCGGGGGCTGGAGAACTTCTCGTAGCCCGGGGCGCCGCTGCTGCCCAGGCTGGACCTGGGGCTAGAGAAGCGGCTGAGCTGCTCCTGGCAGGAGGCGGCCAGGCTGGCCCGGGGGCTGGCCGCGTTGTATCTGCCCTCGGTCCCGGCGTGGGCTCGGCTGCTCGGCGGGCCGGGGTAGGAGCCGGTCGGCTTGGGCAGGTAGACGCCCTCGTAGGCGCTGCCGGCGCTGTGCCCGGCGCTCTCGGAGGAATAGCGCCTGCCCTTGTCCGCGAAGCCGCCGTAGCAGGGCAGCGCCACCTCGGAGCGGGTGCAGAGCCCTTCCTCGCAGCAGCCCGGCTCCGGGCCGCCCCCCCGGCTGCCGCCGTTCAGCGAGCGGGACTGGGGGGCTGCCGCAGCCTGGTACACTTTGAGGGAGGCGGCGGCGGGGTGGGCGTCGCCCGGGGGGGCCGCGTGCTGCGAGGGGACCACGGTGCCATTCATTTTCTTGCCTCTCGGCTCCGCCGGCATGTGGGCTGCGATGGCCCGTTGGGCGTCTTCCAGCAGCTCCCTCCGGCTGCCGCTGCAGCCCCGGCCGCTGTACAGCCCATCCTGGCAGGGCTCGTAGAGAGACAGATCTTCCATGAACTTGCTGGCTCGGGCAATGTCCTGCTCGTATCTCTCCATGCTCCGCCGGCCCCGAGCCGGGGGTAGGGGGAGAGGAAAAAGAAAGTGGGGGGGCACGAAAGCCGCCGGCCGGGAAGTTTGCGGCAGGGAAAGGCACTTTTCTGCCCAGGCTGCTCCCCCTGCCCCAGAGATCTGCAGCCAGGTGACCCAGCAGCTCCTTGCACCAGGTCACCTGGAAGGCATCCCTGCTCCACAGCCCGTCGCACGACCAGTTCCCTTAGTAGAACAAGGAGAGGCGAGAAGAAAAAGCCCCCGTGTGTCAATTTCCAGCCTTAAATAAGTTGTTCAGGCCAGTCAATGGCGCGCTGCGCGGAGGAATTTGCACTCAGGGGCTGCCTGCCTTCTCCCCCTTTCCCAGCAGAGTTGCACCTAGACCCAGCGCCGGTGACAAACTCCCAGGCTGTGGGCAAGTGCAGGTTCCGGCTCCCAGGGTCTTTGTGGCGCTGGAAGAGATGCACAGAGGCTAGGCGAGGGAGGGACTCCTTTGTGTGGGGCAGGAATGCGAGGAAGGAGACTGGGCGCTGCGTCCCTCTGGAATGTAGTTAATGCTGGAGCCAAACAATGATTTTAACCAAGTCAGCCAGAGAGAAAGAGAGGCTGAGGCTGGAGGAGCTGCCTGGAAGCAGCGAGGTTGCAGTGTAGTTAGCATTCCCTTCATGTGACATTGTTCCTGCTGCTCTTCTCCAGTTTCACAGCCCAGGGGAGGAAGAGGGGAAGCACTGAAGCTCGAGCCTGGAGGAGGTGGGAGCCCTATGCTTCACACCTTGAGGGGAGTTCAAACTTTTCTCCTGAACCTGGAGTTTGCAGGATATACATGTAATCTCCTCCCCAGATCTAAATAAAATCGAGGTTGCCAAACAGAGCCAGGAGATTTCAAAGCTGAGGCTGATATGCTTGTCCTGAATTCACACACTGCATTTGCTCCATCTTTTCCCCCACAACCAAGTGAGTGAGTTTAGGAAGTGGAGTGCCAGCTTTCCCTCTGGATTTACTGGGTTTTGTCTGTTTGTGCCACACACTGAGCTATTCTTATTACTCAAGGTCTTAGGGATATTATTTTGTTTTCTTTTAAAGAAAGTTCTGTGCAAGATTATATAAATGTATGTTACTGATCTATGTACTGAAACAGAAGAAGTAGTAATGATTTTTTAAAGAAATGTTTTCCTTTATTTTTAATTTTATAAAGTCTCTTCTGAGATGGATGCACCTGCAAAGCAGAAAATCTTAAATAATTAAGTATGAACTGCTCATTTAAAACAAAAACCACACTAAAAACCCTGGCTTTGAGGGAGCCATTCTTGTCTACTGGGGAATTCCATCAGGCAGTTTGAGTTAGAGACTTTATATATAACCCTCTCTTTTCACTCCTTCGCTACTTCCTCAGAGCTCTTCTTTCTGCCTGGAACTTTCCATCATTGGTTTTAGCTCTAATACGAGTATTTCTGGGGAAGTTTAAGACAAACTCATTCAACCATTTTTGAGTTAGCTAAACATAAAAACTGTACCGTTCCCATTTTTAATAATGCACCTTTTGCTTGCAGATTGTATATATTTTTGTTAAAATAAATGGATCTGAATTGTTTGCAACTACTGCTTCAGAGGCACTGCTTTCAATCAACAAATCTGCATTTAATAGGGTGTTCACATGGATTGCTTGTTTGTTGATGTGGGTCATTCTAAACCAAAGAAGCAGTTCCTGTAATTTTTTTTCAGAGCAGGAGGCCCACTAAGTTAAAGTGTTTTAAGTCTTGTCTACAAGCGAGTGTTTTAGGTAGGTCACCCCTGGTTGCCTCCACCCCAGTGCAGTTGCTCATGTGTTAGCAATGGAGGGAGGGAGGGACAGGCCATGCAGTGGCATTTTTGCCACTATGTGTTACATCAGTGCTGGTAGAACTCTCAATAAGGCCTAAAATCATTTGATTGTGAGGGGGCTCCTCAGGTGCTAAGAATTATAGGCTCAGTCCCAAGATTGCATGCCAGTTGTGCAACTGAATCATTGCAGACTGACAACCTGCAGCTGTGTGGAGCTGCCCAGGGGAATCCAATTGCAAATACAGTAATTTTTTCTCAGATATTTGTTGAGACTGTACATTTTTTAAAAAAAGAAACATGATGTATATATTGTAGCCCAAAACAATTTCTGAATCAACATGAGTTTAAAAAAAAAATCTATTTATTAGGGTTGTATGCCTATGCAGAAGAAGTTTCTACTCAATTTTATTTTATGTGATGGTCCAGTAAAAAGCATAGCACCACTTGCCATTTAAATTTAAATTTGTGTGACTTAAAAAATGGTGGATAATAAAGTCTAAAAGCACGTTAGAAATTGTTACTGGCCTGAGACCTTGGATACAAAGGCAGAGCCTAGAGTACATTTTTGCAACTAAGTTATAAGCCCCTGAAAATAGCTTGTGTTTATCATGGCTACGTGAATGTTGCCACTATACTACTAGATGTTTAGTTGCCTGCAATCAGTGGAAAATGTTGCAAGTCTAAGCTGTGGGCACTGTACAGTGCCAGGAACATTTTATCCTGTTATCATACCTAATTAAACATTAAAAGCAACTGTGTACTTGAAAAAGTCCCTAGCCAGAGAGGGTGATTGGCAATTTTTGTGCATGTAAGGGAAATAGAAACAGTGTGTGTGTGAGAGAGAGAGACTGGCAACTCGTGTGTGTGTAGGGGAAAACAGAAAAACTTGGGGGGGGGGCAGGAATAGGGTTCCCTATTTGATGTCATTGCCAATGTAATGTTTAGTTCCAAGGACAAATGTGTGCAAATACTGTAAGTCCTGTCAGTAAAACACACTTTTCTAATATCTTTTTATCTACCTAAGTTCTTTATTATGCTTTTTGTTGGGCTCCCCAGTATGCTGTTGCCATGTGCATGTGCTATTGATTGCTTTCCCCCTTCATTAAGGTGTATTGTATCTTTAGGTGCAGTTATGTACTCCTTGTATATGCTCCCTGCAATGTTTTGTGCATCTGTGATGGCTTACTGTCACTGTGCCAAACATCAAATATATGGTTGCCAACCCTCCAGGATTGGCCTGGAGCCTCCGGGAATTAAAGATTAATATTTCATTAGAAACTATATCATGTGATACTGGGGTGAAGGAAGCTCCCTAAAAGTGGGGGTGCCACTGGTGCCAGAACTGTGGCCCTGCCCCTTCCCTGAGGCTCTGCCCTCATGTCACCCCTTCTCCCTGAGCCCCCACCCTTACATCACCTCTTCACCCTAAGACCCCATCCCCCACTCCCTCCTCTCAGCCCACTCACCCGATCGCTCACCCTTATGGCTGGTAAAAGTGATGGGGTCATGGCCCCCCTTCCAGGAATATGTCCAACTAAAATTGGAAACACTTTCAGCACCATTGGGCAGCAGTAGTATAATCTTCCCTGCAATTGTCCTGCAACTCTAACCTGGAGGGAAACCCACAAAGGTTGAAAGGTGCTCCAACCCCTGGCCCATTCATACCCTGGTCTTCCTGGGGGGCTCCCAGCAAATATTCTAAGTGTGGTGTAATGTGGACAGATATCCACCAAGAACTGGGCTAAGACTACTTATCTCATGCAGACCACAGAACAGCCTTCAAAAGATAACAGGTTCAAATCATTGCTAACTTGGGCCCTGCACCCGTATCATGCCCAACTGAAGTCCAGTTGTAGGACTGGTCACTTGGGTTGTATGATCCAATGCCCTACAGGTGGAAAGTTCCATATCCTATTACCAGTAGGTCCTACTTATAATTATCTTGGCTTTTTTCTAAGATCTTGTTTTTCTGTCGATATTTACTTATTTGCAAATATGACACCATATTCTCCTTGGGTAACAATAGGGTGGCAAGGGCCATAAGAGAACTTGGACAGATAATCTGACTTACTGAGTGACGATTTTTCAATTACTTTCCCCCATGAAATAATCAACATCAGTACTAATATGATATTGTGGACAGGTTAGTGTGAAAGTTCTCTCCAATGATTTGGGGTCATATCATGACTCTTGCTATGCGCTCATGCAAGGGAGTAAAGGATGGTAAGGAGCCCCCTTACTCCCTTATATTTTCCTACCTCTGTTGTGGGGAACAGGATAGATGAGGAGAGCAGACAGATGGTCACTTCTCCATCTCCTATGCAGGTGACAGGATGTAGACAGGAAGCTACAAAGAGTAGTTGCAACCTTGGCTTTGCCTCCCAACATGCCAGCTAGCAGAGCTGAGAAGATGGCATGAAGCAGGATAGAGAGGTGTGGCAGGAAAAGGGCAAGTGGAGCTGACTGCTCTCATGAAGCAAGGGTGTCTCTGAGTCACAATTCAGTCCCTGCTCTGCTTCTGGGGAAGCACAGTTACATGCTACCCATTGCTCAGGGCAAGATTATAGTCTAGCCTTTGATGCACAAGGAGTTGAAGCATGTGCTTTCTTCTTTAGTATGAACTCAGCAAAAATATTTGGAACTAACACAGGAATCTGGGAAAAATCGCCCCTTTTGGAAAGCATTTTGGATTAATTACATTTTTTACAAGCTTTCTATAGTAAAAGTAAGATTACACTCAATATATAAATCCGAAAGCTATGCTTGGGTCATGCTACTGCAGATCACTGAACATTGTATATGTCAGCACAATAGTCTTCTCTCTGTCCTTTTATAATAAGAGATGATCAAGACCAACTCTTCACAAGTAAGTTGTACTGCTGTGGTACATGTAGTGGAAAATACTTATACACACTAGAGTCACAGATGTGGCCCACATGGGTGAAATAAATGTGTTTGCACTGGTATATAACATGCCTGAATGTTGTTACATTTTCTCATAGACCACGTGTTGCAATGCGGAAACACAGAGGGGCTGAGCTGAAAGTGCTGTAGCTATTATAAACGCTCTAGTAATTCTCTCCACTTTTATATTTATGAAAGAAGCCAAGCAACAGAAAGAAGCCAAGTAACAAATTATAATTTGATAGTTTTGGCATTTTTTTCTTCATCCTAATTTAGGCATATTTGCCTAGGTTTAACAGCGAATGGAACCAGCTGCAAAATGTGTGTGTAGCCATAAGGCTCATTCCTGCACCAAGGAAATTCTTCTTCAATAGCTTTCGTAGAGTTACCTGGCAGTATTAAAGTTAGATCAATATAGGGATGAATTTAGCTGCTTTATTTGGTATGTGAATCTTTATGTTTGATTTTTAAGCAATACCAGTAAAACAGATATCAAGGAAAGCCACCTGCTTCTGTTAAATAAGCTCCTTTGTCTAAGACTTAAAGGGAGGGAAAAAGCCAGGTGGAGTTATTGATCTGTGAATATCAGCTGGCTGGGCCTGGCAGCCACTGGACTCCTATTTCTGTTAATTGCCAGTGTGCCTTTGAGGAAACCCTGGCCAAGCAAGATCGTAGAAATAAATTACTCTGTGTGTGTGGTGATTTTGTCTCTCTCGGCTGCAAATAGCTTACTCACAGAAAAACTGAGATTCTGTAAAGATAATTCATGGGTGAAATCCTGGCTCCACTGAAGTCAATGGCAAAACTTCCATTCGTTTCAGTTGGCCAGGATTTCACACCATATGTTTTTACTATGATGATGATGCAAGCTTGTTTGTTTTGATTTTTACCTCCCCAGTTCAAGAATCTGGAAATGGTGAGAACTTTTCTGAGATTCACTTTACCAGATTTGATGCTACCCAATATTTAATTTTTGGCTACATCTTCTCCCTGCTTCTCTGTCTCCCAATACTGAGTAAAATAATTAAATTATATTGTTGGGTACACCACTGTAGATTAAATAAGTTTACTACTATATTTTTCCTTTGGAAAAAGCAGCTCAAATTTTTGGTGGGGAGAAGAAAGCTAAAGATTATTCCTCTCCTTTTTCTGTCTTGGGCCAAGATTTTTCAAAATTAGTGGTGATCATTTAGAGGAAAATTGGTTTGTCTGTCTCTGGGTGACAGTTAAAAATAAATAAATACACAAACAAGCCTTTTCAAGTCTGAAGTTTGGGACATAACCATGCATCATTGTTTAGATGAGTATTAATTGCTTGCAAAAAGGTTATTTAAAGTAAATCTGTTTCTTCAGGATAATTTAAAACAGAGCAGCTGTAATACCCTCAATTCTACCAGTCTAGCCACTTGACTTTTAGTGGTATTATAGATATCTATTTTTACACTGCTTTGGGGTATCTGAGAATATAAGCATCACAAATGCCACATTTCTTTCCTTTTGAGGATGAAAGGCTCTGTGAATCTTGTGCTAATATGTTTATAAAAATACTGGAACTCAAATTATTATGGCTAGTAAGTTCTGGTTATTATTGAACATATTTTAGAGCACCATCTTCTGGGAGACAGGCCACATTGCACTCGATCAACTACATTTAATTGCTAGACAAAACTATTTAAAATATTTTCGACTAACACTACTCTGCAAGCTTGCAGATCATTTTTCATTCTAAAGATGCATTCAACAATGTTTAAAGTATTTTACATTCTTCTTATTCTTTTAATATTTCAGTGCAGATGCAGCTAAGCACCAAGCTATATAACTCAGGACAACAGCTCGAAAATACTAGTGACTGGTGCCCTTAAGCTTAAACCAGCAGAAAAAGTATCTCCAAGGATTTCACTAGTGTGTTTCCCTATTTACATATAAAATAAACATTAGCCAGTGTTTCTCATTTAAAAACATAAGAATGGCCATACTGGGTCAGACCAAAGGTCCATCCAGCCCAGTATCCTGTCTACCGACAGTGACCAATGCCAGGGGTCTCAGAGGGAGTGAACCTAACAGGTAATGATCAAGTGATCTCCTGCCATCCATCTCCACCCTCTGTCATATAGTTTTGCATCCCACAATCCCCAGGGAGTTTAAATAGTAAAATTACTTACTATAACAATTTGTTTCCTAAGATTTTGGATGGCTGCAGCACCAGGTCTGTCTTATTCATAATTATTTACAAACATAGGACATATTTTCAACATAATCAGCTGGCTTCAGACCAGACACTTCATTTGCACATACACAAACCTCACATTTACTAATTCAAATCAGTTAATTATGCATCTGATAAGTTCATTTAGATGCAGGGCAAAATAAGAGGCCTTGTCTGAAGGCCACTCGTAGAGATCTGGGGGGGGCGGGGGAGGCATTTACAGCTATAGGACTACAGTTTATCTTTTAATGATAAAAAGAAAGTCATGAAAGGAATACTCCAAAACTTCATCCATTTAGGAAATCCTGATGCTCTTACAGTATCTGAGCTAAAACACAGTCATTACATAGGTGTCAATCCACTGGGATTTTTCCTCTTATTTTTTTAAAATGTCAGTTTACAGTTGGTGCAACACCATACACCATTGACTGAAGTCTTTACTTTATACCCACCCAACAAATATAGCAGGCTAGCAGCAGTGTTAACTTGCTGATACTGCCCAAGCAATGTGCTTCGCCCATGACCTGTGGGATCTTTTCTAGAAGTGAAACGGGACTCCAGTCTCTGTTGAGATTCCTACCTTCAATCATGATGGTATTTTCTTCTAAACAATTATAACTATCAATTAAATGTTTATGTTCAATACAAGTAATAATGCAGTAAGTAAAAACATTTTTCAACCTAATACATTAGTGAAATAATACACAGATAATAATGACAAATAATATAACAACTTACATTCACATAGCTTTGTTTGTTCCATAATACATACACTGGGATCTCTTCATCCAGGACTGAAATGTAGTCACCTAGCGGGAGAAACAGTAACACAGCAAAATTACAAAACTATGATATATAGTACAGGAAAGGAGGAACGTTACCAATAGGAATATCAATGGACTTTAGGAAGGAAGAAGATACTTACCATGACTTGGAATTTGTTCAGGGCTTTGGAATCAAGCTCCTAACTTATGAAATGTGTAGTGGGAACTTCACTGACTACAGTTGGTCAAGAACCTTGGTTTTATAGCTAATTAAAAGATTGCTCCATCAGCAGCACAGCACTCCCAACATGATGTTGAGCCATGGCTCATTGATTAAGAGTATGTCTTTACTGGAGCTTGAGGTGTAATTACCCCAATAGGTTTGATCAAGCTATGGTGCTAAAAACAGAAGTGTAGCAGCAGCAGTGCAAGCAGCAGGATGGGCTAGCTGCCAGGAGTAGGGTACCATCTGACACCCTCAGTAAGTACTTGTGGGGAACTAGCCTCTCCTGCCATTTGCATTGCTGCAGCAACATTTCTATTTTTAGTGCACTAACTCAGAGCTAGTACAGGTACAGTATGTCTACTGGAGCTGGAAATTACAGCTCCAAGGTAGATGTACCCTAAGAGAGAAGAGTGTCACCTACTCTATCACTATTGCTTTCTGAAGATATCCTTTTCCCTTTGCTCTCCCCAGCCATGACCACCAGCCTTCTTCAAGGCCCTCTCTTACTTTTGTTGCCCAGTCTTCTACCAGTCTAACCAGCCTCCAGCCTCTCTTCCTTCAATTCTTTCCTTAAAACACCTTTCTCCCAAAAGGCTGAGCTATCTTATACACCCATCCTTCCTCAAAGTGTCACTACAACAAAGCCAGGCACTAAACTGCTCATTTCACCACTCTACCACTTCACTGTTAGGTACATGCCATTCCCCTCTGTTGTATGTCCATCTGCTTAGATTGTAGGCTCTTTGGACATGGACCACATCTTCTCAGCTGTCCATACAGCCCTAATACATTACTGATGCTATACGAATGATAAGTAAGTGTTACTGACTCTTGCAGTATGTCTTGTTTTTCTTAAAGCACCAGGCTGGTGAGTCTTGCCCACATGCTCAGGGTTTATCTGATCGCCATATTTGGGGTTGGGAAGGAATTTTCCTCCAGGACAGATTGGCAGAGGCCCTGGAGGTTTTTTGCCTTCCTCTGCAGTGTGGGGCATGGGTCACTTGCTGGTGGATTCTCTGCAGCTTGAGGTCTTCAAACCACAATTTGAAGACTTCAATAACTCAGACATAGGTTAGCAGTTTGTTATAGAAGTGGATGGGTAGGATTCTGTGGCCTGCTTTGTGCAGGTCAGACTAGATGATCATATTGGTCCCTTCTGACCTTAAAGTCTATAAGTCTATGAGGTCCTGAAATCAAAGGACTACATAAGAATCGCAGCACCATTAAAAAAAAACCCCTAAGTACTCAGCTCTCAAACTTGCAGAACAAAAGTTGAAAATGTAAACCAGTGTGTACCCAAAAGGCTCAACTCACTCCTCTCCCCCGCAAAAAAAATCCCAAAACAAAAAAGGCAAAGAAAAAGAACCCAGTTTATAATTTTTTTTTCAAAAAAACAACATGATTTTAAGCAAGTCTTATGATTTTGTGGCCTGATTCATATTCGAATGTTTGAGATAGGGCAATATTGACAAGTGTCATTATACTGCTGACAGAGCCTAAATCTGCTTGGCCTACAGGATCCAAGAAGTGGTTGGCAATAGGCCTTACTGTAAGGATCACAATTTGAAATTGTAAATTAGATGCTACTTGGCTGCTGTGAAAGTCAATAGGCATTGACCAGGAGTTCATTTATGTCTCTGGATGGCTCATAATTGTCACAGAACAAAATTAAGGTATCAGATGGAACTACTACAAGAAGTAAATTAGCAACACCAGTTTCAAAGCATATTTTTCAGGAAACAAGCCAGTGAATTGTTGTCAGTTGCTCAACTTAGACTTTCTCCTGGCTGAAGCGGACAGGAAAAAAGTCTCATTTTGACAGTTCAGTGGAGGGGCTGGTTAGTCTACCACAAAACATTTTCAGAGCCAAGTAGTTCCTGAAGTGCATGGTTGGGAAGAGAGAGAGAGTCCACAAGAATCTCTTCCCACAACAGTCCACAGAACAAAGACGCATGAGCTTCCATTTTAATTTCATGCTAGTTTCCATTACCCAGTTTAGTAAGGATGTCTACGGTGGAAGCAAATGCATATGTTCATATTTAATTATGGTAAATACTTCACAGTACTTGTACACTGCTTTTCATTCCAGCACCCCAAATAGATAATTAGGCTTCTGAACATGCCCATAAAGTAACAAGCATTAAGTACTAACCCTCTTTTACAGGGTCTTTGTGGCTACTTTCCAAAGTAACTTCATTAGGTAAAATGGCATCAATGTAATAAATAACTACAGGAAGTTGCACCAACACAAGAACTGTTTTACATCAGTACAATTAGCAGTCTGCACTGGTGTAACCACACTGAAGCAATTATACTGCTGCAAAAATCTCTAACGGAGACAAGGCCTTACTTAGCATCATACAGTAACTCAAGTGAGAAACTGTGAAATAACTTAATCTCTTGACTCTGCCTCTTGTGTTTTAACTATTAGGCCTAATCTTCTCTTGAGTATATTTTCTTACTTTTTAAAAGCACCTGTACAAAAGAAGAGTTTAACAACTGAAATTGTCATAGCTGAAAATGTGAAATTTCAGAAATTCTTTGTTCAGTTTTCTGTTAATTAAAAAAAATCTACAGCTGTCAGAAGCAAGATAAAGTTTAGGTGAAAAAACTCCTACTGTAATATGGTGGTGATAGCCAAATTAAGGTGATCCACACTTCCATCATTCTGAAATTTAGACTTTCATTTGCTCTCAGAGCCAGTTTGCATATTTAGTGTTTCATCAAGTATTGCTGAACTTAATAAAGGACCCATGAGAATAGCCAGCACTAAATGAACAGCACATCTTGAAGTCACCTATTTCTATAGAAACAGCCTGTTTAAGGGCAGTATTTTTATAACTCCCTTTTAAAAAATTTTTAAAAGAAAGAAAAGTCTCAGTACTTGTTTAGTCACCTAAGTATTGATTACTCAAAACAAAAAAAGAGCTCAACTCCTAAAAACATTGGTTTTTTTGAATGCGCAGTGTTAAATTTAGGCTAGGTTTCAAGTTGTAAATCAGACAGTGATGCAACGGTTACATGGAAGCTTCACTCAGCAAATGCAAGATTTTAACTGAATTGTTCACATATGGGTTTTCACATCTAATAATTTAGTTAAATGCTTCTAAGCAGTACAGAAAAACCACACATTCACAGACAGGTAAAATATTTACCACATACACAAATGCCGGGCTCTTAACTCCTACGATTCAAAGTTTAGGGCCAACTATTACTACATTTTAGCTCCATACTGCAGATTTCTGGTATCTGCTTTTATAGTGGTTTATTCAAGGGACAGAACAAGTTGGCAAGGCAGGTGGCAATGTGCAACACCAAGCGGAGTGTTCCCCACCAACTTTGAGAAACCGCTGTAATATAAAATACAGCATTTCAGTACTGTACAGCAGACAGAACACCTGAGCGTTTGGAACCAGTGACCCATGAAGCATAGAATGAGGGTTTGGGTTCTCCTCCCCCTCCATTTTCTTGTCTCCCCCCAGCCTTCCAATCAGTGAGACTGATGCCTTTGAACATTCCTTGACAATGGAACAAAATGATAGTGGTAATAAAAAGTCCCTCAAGAAAGTAAATCTAATTGTTAGAGCAGAGGATAGAGAGCCATGACCTCAAGTTTCCATTCTGCGAGAAAATCCTGTTGCAAAGTTGCTTATGTTGTTTAGAGGAAAATCTTAGCCATTTGGCTCATACCTAATTAAAATTCCAAGAGATGAAAAGCAATCCTCAACATGAGTAAACTTGATATCAGAAAGTTAATCAAAACTGCAGCTATCCCTGATGGATATAAATGGTAGGTATTTCTCTAAGGTCTTGCATACCAGTCATTGCTAGCAAGCATTTAGGTAAAATATGAGACAAGGTTACAGCATCTTGGACACAGGCTGTTAGCCTAGATAGCATGAGGTTCTGATTGTGGCATGACAGCAAAGCTGTAATATATGGATCACAAGCAGTAGTAATGAAGCCATAAAGTTTCTTTTAGAACACATACACAAAACTTGTAAAGAAAAAGTGCATTTGCCTTAATTTTCTGGAAGTACTGAACAGTTGATTAAAGGAAGATTTACATCTGAACATGTATTCATGACAGTCTATAGATTCTTTTTAAGAAGGGCTGCAAAGACACATTATCCAAACTTTTGTACCTGAATTCCCCACACACAGAGAAAGCTACAGAAGCAAAATATCAAGAACATTAGTCTTCTGTCAAAATTTCTTTTCTCTTTTCAAATTGATGCTACTTTGGCATGATTAAAAACACTTTTGGATCATGTCTTCATTTTCAACTTGACATCAAGTCCAGTCCTGCCCTGTCAACAAAAGAAAAAGACTAAGCATCTAGACCTGGAATTTCATATTTAGATATTTGAATTGCAAAACCAAAATTACAGTATGAAAGACGACTAAATATGCAATTGTGGAATCCTGTACTTTTTGTCGTGTTGGCATCTATATCGTTTGCTTTGTTTACAGTTGAAAAAGTAGCTTATGTAGATGCCACAGCCCAGACCCTCTACCAGGAATCTGAACATTAAGTAGGGTTATTTCTGTACTGCACATCATAATCAACAGATTCTGTTGAGAATTTCATTTAAAATTCGGTTGGTGCGCAAGCCATAATAATATAACTCATCTGGTCAGTTTTATTGGCTCTGTAGGGCTAACATTAGTCATACTAAAGCAAGCAGTGTTGGTTCAGTACAATTAGTGGTCTTCCATTTTGAAAATAACTTTGGTAAAATAGCAGTAATCCTGATTTAGGTGCAAAATCTTGATCTCAAGTTGAAATATGTTGCAGACATATTGCAAACTTTGGGCGCTACTAAAATGAAAAATTAATACTTTAAAAATATTGTTCCAAAACTTACACATTTACCACACAGTAATTTTTCAAATACACCTCCACCTCGATATAATGTGAATTCGGATATAATGTGGTAAAGGGGTGCTCAGGGGGGATGCGAGACTGCACACACTGGTGGATCAAAGTAAGTTCAATATAACACAGTTTCACCTGTAACGTGGTAAGACTTTTTGGATCCCAAACTGAACTACAGAACTTCTTGTTAGAAAAAAATCCGTAACAGTAGTTTTAATGTAATCTAATGAACCACATGAAGACCAGTGCCAGCCCTTTCCAAAGCCATTAAATGGTAATATTCATTGTAGATTACAACCTGGAAAAAGGTGGCTTAAATGCCCACATTGAATAGGCCAATAAATTGGGAAAAAAGTTATTAAAAAAATTCCCCTTTATCTCAAACAAATTATTTTTAAGTTCTATACTATGAGATTATGTTTAAAAAATGAAAATAGTACAGTATTAATGTCTGAAGACTCTATACACTGTAAAATATCCCAGAATTCCACACAAACTTGGACTGTGCAAGCAGATATAGCAAGTATTTCAGATGTCGTTTATTTGGTCCATGAGATGTACAGTATAGTAATAGTATTTGAGTCTTACAAAACAGCAAATATAAATAACCTGAAACTGTAACAATACACAAAATTTGCTTCTTACATTGACATACCAGGCAGTACGTGCTGAAAAACTTGAGTAAATTAACATTGTTTTACAGTAATGTACACAGTGCCAGCTGATGTTTAAGATCAGAGAGTTTAAACATAGCACTTCTTATTTCTGTTTTTAAAGAATCTGCTATCTCAAATTAGTTGAGGGTGTGAAAAATGATTAGATCTAGGCTAAAAATATTTTGTGTCTAGTGAAAATAAAAATCTAATATTTATAAATCTGGGTTTCAAATGATGACCCTTTACTAAACAAGAGTAGTTTTTTGTCCTAATGAATTATATCTAAACGTATTTACATAAAAATAACATGCTTTGTTTTCATGACTGTTTAAACAAATACTTATGTTTAAGTATTTATAAACTAAGTTTCTACTACATTTAATATAGAATATTGGAAAACTTCTAAGATTCTATTGAAATGAGTGCTTTACCATCAAGAGGAATGGACACAAATTCTGTAAGCCAGTGGTGTGATTCTCCCTGGGAACAAAGGCCATAAAAATAGTCTAGTTCTGGACATTTAACACACCCCAAAGTAATATCTTATTGTATATTATCTATATCATTCTATCATTGGGTATTTGCACTCAGTCTAGTGCTATTATGTCATCTTGCTCTTCTGTCTGGTCTGTACGCATTCTCTTTGTACTGACATGCTCTCTATCTTCTAGTTTTCTCTTGCGGTTTTTATTTTCCATATCTTCATCAGTATTGCTCGAAGGACCTTCATCATCAGAGTCAACAATCAATACATCATCTTGATCTGGAGCTAAAAAAAATATCAATTGGTATACTCTAAAAACTGACTATTTCATTTAGCACAAAAATAGAAAAATACTTTCAATGCCAAATATGCACAGATTGTTTTTTGATAAACCATTCTGACCCTGAATGTCCAATACTTTTTTGTTGGGATAAGGGTTAATTGGCAAGATCTCTGTGCACATGCAAAGTCAGTATGAAATGTACATATGCCCTACGTGCAGGTGTTTTAAGTCAAGAATTACACACTTGAGTCCTGGTCCATCTTCAACTTTTACTCGTAGTGAATAAACTAGAACTTCTACTAACAATCATATTCCATAAGAGTGATAAAGAACCAGGAATAGAGAAAAAGAACAGACAGGAAGCTGTGTTAACAAAGAGCTAAAAGAGGACAATGGAAGATGTAAAGAGAACAGAAAGGATACATTAGAAAAGAAGATTTAACTTTTAAGAACCTTGTTTTCTATATGAATATAGTGTAGAAACTTTTTTCAACATATTTATAAAAATTGCCTCTATCTAAATTTGAAATAATTCTGATCATGTTCTAATGCTTAATTTTAATTTAGAAAAAGTAATACATTAAGTGGCATGGGAAAGTGATCACTTTTTTGCACATATATTTTGGGTAGAACCACGAAAGTCATATGAACTTCCTATAAAACAGAATACACGTATAATAATTTCTACACAAAACAAGTTTTCAGTTTCATATAATCTGTGCTTCTGTGACACCTCTAAGTGCATAGTAGAAAGTTTAAAATATCTTAATTCAAATTTTAGAGTCCCATATCCATTTGAGTTATTTCTTAAACTATTTAGGATACCTACAGACAGACAGACATTCTAAAACTGCAGGAGAAGGTATGGATATTTTTCTGGTTAGCACATACTTCTTTCACCGCGCTTTGCTTAGAGTGGGAAAAAGGAGGCAGTGTGTCATAGTGCCCAGAGTACTGGACTTGGTTTTATACCCAGCCCTGGTACTGTCTTAATGGCTGACTTTGGGCAAATCACAGCCCTCCCAGTGCCTCAGTTTCCCCATCTGTAAAATGGGGATAATACAACTGCTTTGAGATCTGCTGATGAAAATTTAAAAATTTAATAAAATTTAAGAGCTAGATATTATTGGTGTGTGTGTATATATCTAGCCATACAATTGATTTTTTTGATCAAACTACCACCAGCATCAACTAGTTCAAAAGTGCAACAGAAGTAGTATTTACTTTGTGTGAGTTTATAAAAATAATTTTATTTATTCACTAACATACAGCATGACAACATGATGAGTCTATTTTACACAATCATTGAAAATGACACTCTAGTCCTTTAACTGTCCTATGTCTGCAACATCCTTTGCCGTTAAACATCTTCCTTATAAGAAAAGCTATTCAAGTAGTTTAGATTTTTAAAAGTTTACATTTAAAGATAAAATATTAACATTTTTAATGATAGTCTCAAAGGTTCATTTTTTACTATTTATATGTTACATACACATAAGATGCCTTCATAATAGGTATTTTGGGCCCCACTGCCATTTCACATTAGAAACACTGACTTAACTTCAAGTCATCATGTAAAGGACACTTATGTTTTAATTGTAGTGCACAATCAAACAGGTAGGTTTCTAGTAAAAGGAGCATTTAATTCAATTGCATAAGTATTCTTTACCTGTTGAAGTTGATGGCTGTGCTCCATCATCACTACCATTGGTAATGTTCTTAGAAATTGGTTCTGATGGTTTGGGGCCAACTTTTTCAGGACCATCTCCAACAACTTCAAATTCTACATCTTTTCCTAGATCTTCACTGTGGAAAAACCCATAGGCTTTTAATCAAACATGTAAGCATCCACACTGGTCTTTTCATAAACAAAACCACATACGACTCCATTACTAAGAGAGCAACATGTAATTATCAGAATAATAAACAGAAAAGCTGTTCAAGCTCCCTCCTGACTGATATGCTTTTTGTATTCACATACACACCTTGCTTCAATGACCTGTCTGGGAATGCCTCTTCAAATAACAACACTGAGGGAAATAGTCATTTGAACATTTTTCCTCTCAGTTTCCTTCAATTTAAATGCCCATTTTCTGTGTTCATCACAAATGCCGAGTGAATGAATCTATTTTATAAGAATGTAAATAATTTACTCAGCTTCCCCACCACATAATTATGTTTACCTTAGTTCCAGAAGCATTCTATACAGATAAAAAAAACAAGCCAAGATTTTCAAATGACTACTGATTTTGAGCACCAAATATGCAACCCCTTATTCTGATTGCAGGTAGTTAAGTAGTCAATCAATCTTCCATTTAGTTAGTAGTTTTTAACATGAAGTCCAGAAAGCAATACCTCTTTTCTCCTTTGAGATCCACTAACTGTATTTATTTTACACATACATTGTATTCTTGTTTGTGTTTCATAAAATTGTTTAATTAAATTAAGATCTCTCCAAGTTCCTATTCTTGCAGTAAAATTGTCAATTATTTCAATCCAACAGTAAGACACATGTTCCCAAAGTCTTTGTATGTTAGTCACTTAATGTTTTAAACTTGTGTGTTTTAAAATTCTCCTTAGAACAATTCTATAGAATATATATATGTAAGAAAACAAATGTTCCAAAATCCTTACCTATGAAGCACATTGATTAACAACGTATAGTCCTGCAGGAAGTCATCTGCTTGTAGCCGAGTGCCATTCCGAATTCCAAATTCTGATAACTTCCTGTGGTTATTTGCTATGAAAACAGTGAAATATTGTACAGAATTTATTTTTACAAAAATTCTGGTAAGAACTAGAATTAGTGCTAGTACTTCACGGAATATTAGTTTGCTTTTTAAAACCAGTAATTCACTGTAAAAAAATGAGACTGGTAAAGTACATTTGATTTATTTAAATAAAATTATACCTATATTATAAAATAATTAAAAAAGGCACAAATATACATTACAGTTGTATAGGTAGAGTTTAAAGCATAAAGCCAGAAGATTCAGCCTTCTCATTCATTTTCGTCCCATTTTCATATACACGTTATAACCCTTATGATCTCTCCAATACCTTGGCAAAACAGAATAAAGGAACTGAGAAACATTTTGATTCCGTTTCCTGATTGCTCTGCATCCAACTTAACCCTTAATATCTTTTAATACATTTATGCATAACTTCTGGGGAGGTTTTTGTTTTATACATAGGATTACTAATAAAAAGGTTAAAACAACACTATACTAAGCCATCTGGACTCAGTGCAGTTTCAAACAAACCAGAATCTTAGTATGGACATACCTTCTGTTTCTCCTTCCTCTGAAGATATGAGAATAGTCCCTTTTCCATCATCTATCTGTACATCTGGTGCTACCATAGCAAATTTTTCTTTCACTATCTGAAAGGATAAAAATGACAAATATTGAAAACTCTCTTTTAAGACCAATAATTCTTTCTTGAGGCATTTGCATTTAAAGCCTATTAAACATATATCTTATTCATTTGATCAAATTAAATTCCCCCACCATAACTGGAATCTCAAAGACTCAGTCAATACAAAAAATGTCTACAGTATGTAACCGGGGCCCTCTCTTCTAGGTGTTCAAGTAGGTTTTTTTAAAATCTAATTTTGAGATACTCAACAAGACACAGGATGTTATAATGGATTACTTTCACTGAAAATTTACAAAATTCAAACGTTCTTATACAATGACAGTATTGTATACGCAGCTTTTTCCGGTAGGATTTAACAAGTCAGTTTTAATAATCTGAGGTATTACTAGCAATACAGGGAGGGAATTTTATTTCATTTTCTATTTCTTAACAAAATTAATTTCTGAAACTGACATTTGTCTATAGACTTCTCCTAGAGTTTGAAATGCAAATTAGAAAGTATATCTAATCAGTTTGAGTTCCCCTTTCTCCTCTTAGTACCATAACTGCTAACCTCAACATACCTTAATAAAAAAGGTTAAAATATCAACAACATTTTGTAGTATAAGAAGTGTACTTAACCTCAGATTTAAATTTAAATTTAAATAAAAAAAATGCAAAGGCTAGGTAAAAAATGACATTTAAGGTTTCGGAGTCTTTACCTTATCCTGTAATGTCAACACAGTAACCTTGTGTACATTAAGTTTCACTGTAACTTCTGGTTTACTTGCACACACATAGCAATTGGGATTTGGAGGATCCAAGGAACAAGGAACAAGTAGCTTCTTTCTTGGGTTTGGTTGTTTGTTTAGAAAAATCTTTGAGGAAGAGGGTAAAAAATTATGGTCAAATATATAATGAATAACTTAAAAACAAAAGCAAAAATGTTATCTCACTTACCGTTCTACAATGCTCTATTTTTCCTGATAAAATCTTCAAACCCTCCAGCACTATCAAACCAGCTATCACTGCATTAGTTGTAGCTATAGCAGGGATTATATTTCCTGCCATTGCTGCAAAAAAGCAGAAGTAGGTATTTTTTTTTTCCAGTGCATGAACCTTTTAAAGAGTGCTAGAGAAAAAAACTTCTTTTAATGAAGTCATTATTAATTTTATTCTTACACTTGATATCAAATCTGCTCTTCATATTCATGCTGAAAATGTGCATCCTGAGGTTTGCAGCAGAAGTAACAAAATCCATTGCAGATGGGTCATCCTGCCAACAAGTTTAACAAAACATTTTAGAATAGATTTTAAATTGGAAGAAATGTTTGCAAAAGCCTATTACCGTAAATACAATTTGAGAGATCTTGTACAACACTCAGTAATTCAAATTGATGCATTTCTTCTTTCAGATAGTATTGTTTCAACTTTTAGAAAGTGTGGTACTTTAAACAAATATAAATACTAAGTATTTTCATTTTGTAAATGTATTTACATAATGCTTTAAATGTTCAAACAAATTCTAGACCTGAAAGGTTGCCGACCCCTGAAGTGGTGTGCCGAGTCTTCATTTATTCACTCTAATTTAAGGTTCAGCGTGCCAGTAATACATTTTCACATTTTCAGAAGGTCTCTTTCTATAAGTCTATAATATATAACTAAACTATTGTTGTATGTAAAGTAAATAGGGTTTTTAAATGTTTAAGAAGCTTCATTTAAAAATTAAATTAAAATGCAGAGCCCCCCGGACAAGTGGCCAAGACCCAGGCAGTGTGAGTGCCACTGAAAATCGGCTCGTGTGCTGCCTTCGGCACCCATGCCATAGGTTGCCTACTCCTGTTCTAGACATCAATCCTCACAGCATCCCTTAGAGTAGGTGAATGTCTTATCTCCAAAAAGAGATAGGAAAACTGAGGAAGGGCAGGTAAGGTGACTTGCCCAGGCTTACAAAGCAGGTCAGCGACAGAGCCAGGATTAGAATTCAGAACCTCCTAATTCCTAGATCTGTGACCATTCCTCTACCACACTAGCATCTCATGAAAAAATAAAGGTATCTCTCTCATTCACGTCAAAGTCAAACCATGGAGTTCAGGATTCTACTTTTATCAAATAACTGCCAATATGGAAAGACCCTAAAATACAGCATAAAGCATTTTCCTGTATTTGGTGTTGTATGTTTTCAACTATGAAGAAAAACAGTTTTGAATTTATGGCGTTTAAGTGAAGATCCTGATGGTATGCTGATGCATAGTAGCTTGCAGGATTAGCGCTTTAGTGGGAATTTTTTTTAAAAAGTGTATTTTCAATTAAGACGTTATATTATCTATTACTAATTTGACATCTTAACTGCTTGTTTTTTTTTAAATCTGTGTTTTATTGAATGCTGTGTAGTTGTAGCTATGGCAGACCCATGATATTAGAGAGATAAGGTGAGTGAGGTAATATCTTTTATTTTGTCTTTTTGTATAATATTGGATTCACTGATAATTCAGTCTGAAATTTGACTCTTCTTATATATTGTTTCTATTAACAGCTTTTTGTTCCAACCATATTTTTTTTTCAGAAATGGCAGTACAACAATCCAGATCTTTTACTATACAAGTTTACTGCAGAAAGACTATTGTCCTCTTTTTGGCATAGCCGGACATGAGACACTGGATGTGGTTTAATTAGGCTGCAATTTTATTCCTAAATGTCTGGAAGTACCTAGCAGATAAAATTGTATAGTGCAGGTAATTCCAAAATCAAGTACATATACCTGGCGGGTACAGGGCTGCTGTCCACATTCCCACTTACCTATCCTGGCCCACAGCAAACCCACTGCTAGGATCTTGCCCCCTCCTCCCGAATAGAGTGTGGGAGTGGGGGCTATAAAAGAGCAATAGATTTGTGCTGTACCAGTCACAAGAGTCCTGAACCCCTGCCCCTGTTTCCGCTCCTTTAAGGAGTACCTCCTTTAAGTCCCGTAACAATTTTATCTGATCACTGTATCCCTTCCCTATGGAGTACTTGCATGAGACAACCACCCCAAGCTTACATACCAAGTTGCAACATCACAACCTAATCCCCGCTAACATTTTTTGCTCCCCAACAAAGCCTCCAACCAGCTTTAGGGAAGGCCAAAAAATAAATAAAGCCCCCTTGTCTAGACTAATCTGCATGGACATAAGTAGTCCTGCCTTTCTTCTGGTCGCCTGGGGAGGATGGTTAACATCCCCACACATGAACCTGCCTCTGGCCTTTTCTGATTCAGCAGTGGGAGCCATTGTCTGGCATAAGTGTGGTGTCATTTTAAAAAGAAACTCTCCACTGTTCATTTCTACTCAGATAGCCACAGCTCACAGACGATCACATTATTTCTCATGTTCAGACAATAGCCAGATCAACTCTTCTATTCCTCTCTTTTCTTTAAGAAAGTTTCATAAAATATATCATATGTCTATGGTTAGAGTTTTGCATTAGCTTTACACAATAATTGGCTCTATCTTTACATCTCTATGTAAGGGCCTATATTGGTGAGGAATTAAATGGATATGACTAATAAATTCAGTATCTGCCATTGTTGTTTCAAGTGCTGTTGTAGCCATGTTGGCCCCAGGATATGAGAGAGACAAGGTGGGTAAGGTATTATCTTTTACTAAACCAACTTCTGTTGGTAGATGGAACAAGCTTGAAAGCTTGCCCCTTACACCAACAGAAGTTGGTCCAATAAAAGGTATTACCATATTTCTCTTTGACTAACAAAGTAAAATTATTTTAAAAGCCACAACTGGAAGTGACAAAACTGCTCCACATTGCTCTAGCAGATGTGTCAAATTTTACTTCCAAATACTTGATCCTTCCGCTTAATGTGTGACCAGGGGTAAATCCATTGCTCTTTTATATCTGCCTCTCCATTCAGGAGGGTGGGGGCAAGGTCCCAGCAGCGGATTGGCTGCAGGCCAGATGGGTAAAGCGGACAGCAGCCCTGCACTCCCCCAAATATAAGTACTTCATTATGGAATTAACTGCACTGTACAATTTTATCTGTCAGACTGTTTTAACTATTGTTGTACATTTCTGTTAAAGGCTAAGTACAAACAGTCATTCACACGAGTAACCAGATCTATTTTTTGTTCCTAGAAGTGCTGCTCTACGATCAAATTAAGCCTTTAATAATTGATTAGCATGTTTACTTAGCATATGACCAGTTCTTATAAATCTTCTGAACTAACCTTATCCCATATAAGCTCAGCTCCATCACCCTTTTCAGCTAGGTGAACTCTCAGAGTTTCAACACTCTTTGAAAACAGACGTGCATAGCTCTTGACATCTAGAACCTGTTGGTCTTTCAGGCCTAAAGAGGAGTCATTCTGTTGATCAGACTTGTTTTTCTCTTCAAAATGAAAAAAAATAAATTTAGATTACAAATATTTAGGAATTTCACAGAAGTCTTCTTAAAGATGTCAGATTTGCCAGTTTTAGTAAAATTGTACTCCATTTAGAAAACATGCAATTATAAACCACAAACTAGAGTGACTGAAATAGTATATAACAAATCTGCACTTACTTCTGCATTTTCAAAAGCTAAATTGTATATATTCTTATCAGTAAGACAGCTGAAAACTCAAAACTGCTGTAACTAATACAAACACAGAAGGGAGTCCGATGACAATCTCAGTATGATCCATTTTTATTGTCAAGAATGAAGTATAAACAACACTTGATTGTTACAGCTGAGGATATCAGTGTATTATATGAGGCTTCACCCGAATCATAGAATATCAGGGTTGAGAGAGACCTCAGGAGGTCATCTAGTCCAGCCTCCTTCTCAAAGCAGGACCAATCCCTAGACAGATTTTTGCCCCAGAACCCTAAATGGCCCCCTCAAGGATTGGACTCACAACCCCAGGTTTAGCAGGCCAATGCTCAAACCACTAAGCTATCACTGACATACAGTTTTTAAAATGAGAACTATAGAATTGTGTACTTAAAACCTGAAACAGCAAATGCAAGTCAACTTTAGAAATGCATTTTCATTCTCCATAGAAACAGCAAATCTTCAAAGAATTAAATAATGTCAAAATCAATATTTTTAATAGTTACAATGATATGGGAAGTGCATACAGTTTTATATGGTTGAATTCTTAAAGTATACCATACAAGAACAAACCGGGGGGGGGGCGGGGGGAGATTACCTTGATTCTGTACTTCGGTCCAGTCCAATGGTACAGGAGGTTTCCTTTTTTTCCACAGTTTATCCATTGTCAATAGATATCTAATATCATCTTTGAAAAGCTATAAAATATGAAAAATGAAAAGTAAAGATATGTACCTTGTTTTACTTCATTTTAAAATCTACTTTAAGATTAAGAGTTTGTGTTTCTCCACCAGAGAGCACTTTCAGCCACAGTGATTACAATTATATAACAATTCCCCTCACTTCAAGAAGGCACAAAGGGGAAATAGATACTGAAAAGTTACTCCCAATCCCTGCCTTCTAAAACATTAACTATTTTATGTAAAATAGAAATAAGCTGTGCTTAGCACCCAAAATATTTTACCACCCATGAAGTGTCAAGAGAATAGTGATACCACACAAACACACACTGAAGTAGTCATTGCAAGTATGGGCACGTGTGCTGAAGGGTATTTTTACCTACATGCCAACTTAAATAGTTCTCTAATTCTAAGGACCATGGTAACTGCCTGCACTGCTTAACATCACAGTCCTTAACGTGCCTGTTCCTAACTTCTGTCCACTAGGGACAAGAGTTTGGGGAGGGACTCTAAAACAGCATATACATCCCTGCTCCTGGGACTGGTTGTACCCAGAGCACAAAGGAGAAACTTCTCATCCTCAGACTTGCATCTGCTTATGCTGAAGAGGCTCCCCCAGAGCTCAAAAATATTTTTAAAAAGGAAAAATTAAAAAACTAACTTAGTTGTAAATTTAACTACCATTTAGACATTACTCTGGTGCAACAGAGGCAGCTGGTAACTGTCCTGCCACTGGAATACAGAGAAAAGGTAGGACCACAATGCTACACTAAGAACTACTGTCAGAATATGTCTTCACTACCAACATAAAAGTGCTGCCACGGCAGTGCTTTAACACGGCTGTGTGGTTGATGCACCAGCACTGGGAGACCTCTCACCCCTACGAGGGAAGTAGCTCTCAGCGTTGGTGCACTGTCTACACTGCCACTTTACAGCGCTGAAATTTGCATGACTCGGGGGCAGGGGGGTGTTTTTTCACATCCTTGAGTGAGAAAGTTTCAGCACTGTAAAGTGGTAGTTTAGACAAGGCCTCAGTGTCATATCATGATTATTAAATAATTAGATTTGACTGCTAACTTAAAGCATCCAAGTTCAAAATTTTTGCTCAAGTTTATAATAATGCACACACTTTAAACAAAAATACATATTCAGAGCAAAACTACTACCTTAGTGAAAAGTTTAACTGGATCATATCCAGTTGATTTAGCCCATTCCTTAGTTGAAACACGTTTAATATCACCATCTTCATTAGATGCTCTAGCTCTGGCTTCTGCTTCTGTTGGCTCCCCTATAAAATTAAAGATTGATTATGTTTCTGAATTTAAAAAAAGCAAGTTGTGACCCAAAATATTTTTCATCGTGGATAAACTAAAGCTATCCAGGGAATAGAACTGAACATTCACCTGTCTTTGAACTATTCAGAGGTTTTTTCTCTCTGCAATCCGTTGGCCTATCAGAGAATCCAAAAGGAGAAGGGAAAGTAGACAGTCCTCAGGATCATCTTTTACTAGACTAATATTAATTGAATATCATACAACTAGCTGTAAAACTGAATAGGACATTTTGATTAACACAACTGATATACAATGAAGTTACTGATTTATGTCACTCACAGGCAGCTTCAGGATCAGCTCTGTCAGGGGATACTTCCTGATCAGCATCTTCTTCACCAAACAACTGACTATGTTTTAAAAAGCAAAACACAAGATCATCATAAGATAATTGTTCTGTAAGTAGTTACTTATACCTGTTTTTTTTAAACCTGTCATAAAAAAATTAGTGATAGATGCTTTAATAATTCCAGTCTATTCTACTTGATCATCACAGCTGTGTTAAATCTAGTATTTATATTGAGAAAAGCCACCACAGCTGCAGTGGGCAAACTACAGCCTGCAAGCCACTTTAAGCCAGCCCCTGAGCTCCCACTGGGGAGCAGGGTCTGGGGCTTGCCCCGCTCCGGCGCTCCAGCTGGAGAGCAGGGTTGGGAGCCGCACCATAAGGCTCCCAAAAGCCGTGGCATGGCCCCCGTATAGCTCCTATTGCATAGGAGCCAAAGAAGGGACACGCTGCTGCATCTGGGAGCAGCTTGAGGCAAGCCTGCACCTCTGAGCCTCTCCCCACGCACCAATCCCCTGCCCCAGCTCTGATCCCCCTCCCGCCCTCCAAACTCCTCGGTTCCAACCCAGAGCACCCTCCTACACCCCAAACTACTCATCCCCAGCCCCATCCAGAGCCTAGAACCCAGAACCCTCCCCCGCCCTAACCAGGAGCCCCCTTCCTGCACCCTGAACTCCTCATTCTGGCCCCATCCCAGAGCCTGTACCCCCAACCAGAGCCTTCACCCCCCCTCCCACACCTAACCCCAGTTTTGTGAGCATTCATGGCCCACCATACAATTTCTCTTCCCAGATGTGGCCCTTGGGCCAAAAAGTTTGCCCACCCCTGCACGATAGGATAATTTATCAGAGCTTCTATAGCATGGAAGTGTGATGTATATACCAAATTTATTTGGACCTCAAAAATGATACAGAAAATACTCTGAGAGAGGAGCATACTTTGAGAAAAGAACAGACTAATTAAAAGTAAGCCATACACAGTGTGACAGTCAGTATTCCATATTCATTCCTTTTTCAAAACTATGACAAATTTTGCACAAAGTATGCCTCATGAGGTATCATTAGAAAACTCATAATTTGCTGATCATTACTGTCCCAGTACAATGTGCGCCAAAATTGTATATAAAGTTATAAGATTCTACTGAATGATGTTACCAAGACATATTCCAAATCTGGGGAAGCAGTCACAAACCAGTTCCTCAGAGACGTGTCAACAAAATCAAATAGACCATCACCTGGTTAAATGGCCATTCTTTGGCAGGAAAAAGGGTGAGAATGAGAAATTTACATGTTGGTAAAGAAACAGCTGGAGGTTCCTGTCCCCACAGACTCTCTCTCCCCTGAATCTCTGCTGGAGATGATTCTCAAAGAGGAGGAAAAGAATAAGAATGAGAAAGAGATGCCCCAAGTTGTTCCTTTCTCTCTCCCCACAGCAACCACAACACCTGAGGAATAAAGAAACAGCTTTGGACTGAGCAGGGAATCCTGCCTGAAAGGAATTCTGTCAGTATGACTGCCAGGACATGTGGTGAGAGAGACCTTTTGCTTTGAATTCACTTACCTTGTTAAGTTAGGTATTAGTTCCGTTTTTACCTTCTATTTCTTTGTAAACAATTCTGACTTTTATGCCTCATTACTTGTAGTTACTTAAAATTTTTATTTCTATTATTAATAAACTTGTTTTATTATTTTATCTAACCCAGTATGTTTGAAGTGTTCAGGAAACTTCATTTGGGATTTGTGCATTTCATTTTCTATTAATGAAATGGACTTTATATGAGCTTGTGTTGTCCACGAGAGGACACACTTTTGGGGAAAGTCTGGGACTGGGAAATTGCTGGTGTTGCTCTGAAGAGTAATTCAAGAGCAGCTGGCCATAGCACTCATACAATATAGCTGGGAGCAATTTACATGCTGGAGGTTGTGTGGGGGCAGACCAGGAGTGACTGCTCTCACTGCAAAGCAAGGTAAAAGCACACAGGCTGGAGAATTGAGGGGACACAGCTGTTAAACAGTTCAGATTGTACCCTGGGTAATGACACACACAGTTATAGGGCATGAAAACAAAATGCCCATAGTCTGGACTTCTATAGAGCTGATATAAAGTGAAGAATGGAATTACATATGGAAAGTTCTTACAAACATGGACTGAGACATTAACTAGTCCCATCCTGCAGTAGAGCTATTTATCTTTCCCATGAACAGAAAAAATCCAGAATATAAAAGTTCATCTCATGGCAATTTTGTTTTAAGGCTGCATGACCTAAACTCTTGAAAGAACACCAAGACCTCTGACTGGGAATGTATATTTGAAACAAAAGGCAAGAAACTATCAGAAAACACCTCTCTCTCTCTGTTCTGGGTAAACAGGAAGCTAGACTCATCTATCATGTAATGCAGTTTATAACTGAAAACAAACTAAGGCACAGAGGGAGTTAGTATTTGTTGCCTTTCAAATGTCTGTTGAGAGGGTACTGCCTTTAATACATTTCCCTCAAAGCTTACGATCTTTACTGCTATCAACCAGTCAACATGAAACGAAAAGAAAATGTTTGTAATAATAAATCTCCAGCTCAGAAATTTAGCCCTGAGGTCATACTGAGATCTTGCAGGTAACATCTAATCTTAAATTATGTTCTTTTCAGCAAGACAATACAAAGCTAAATGGCACTGTTGTTTCCTAAATGGAAACAAATGAGCCGTAAAGCCAAGTTTCCCTTAAATTACCTCCTCATTTATATAACTCAAACAATACTGTGTCTATCCCTTTTATTTATACTGAAATAAGCCCGTGCCTCTAAAAAGACAGCAAATTTCTTCAACCACTGAAGTAATTATGGTAGCAAATGTGCCTTGGATTCCCACAAAACACAATTTATAATGAAGCAATAGGCAAACACACATCCAATCAACTCATATCAATGTGCCTAAGAATTTTTTTTGCCAGTTTCTCTCGGTGATACTAGAATATCAGTCTGTTTTTAGAGTTTGTTCTATCGTTATGTTAAACAGATTGGGCAAGTTATCAATATGTTTTCAGTGCATTCCTCAAAAGTGGTAGAAGTTTGGAAAAGAAAAAAGAATGCTGTAAAGTAATTTTTAATTTGCCTATTTTAATTTTTTCTCAATGGAGATACATTTAGAAATTAGAAAATAAGTGTGCAGTGTGATAGCTATTTTCTTAAAATATGTTTACTTACTTGAACAAATACTTTGCCCACACAATGCAGTGGATAGGTTCTGATGGAGTGTTGCGAATTGTGCAGCCTGGAAAAGTCTTCTGAGTTGGTTTAGGATGACATTCATAACACTCTGTCACTCCCTATAGATTCAGGCAAAGATAACTATTTCCGTAAGTCACACTGTGATGGCTTTGTTATGGTATTCATTGTTAAAAAGTGACAATGTTAGCATTATCTTGATAAACATAAAGGACATTATCCAGCCTATGCTATCCAAAGAATCAACGAATCAAATAACAACAAAACGTTATACCAACTAACCTTTTTGATAACTGTTACTTGTCCAAGGTAGCCTGCAGTTCCACTTTCTATAAGAGGAACATCAGCAGCCAGACACATCCTGTTCACATGGTTACGTGCAGCTGGAAAAGAAAGCATTCAGGATTAATTTGAATATTAACTAAAAAAGAATGTTTGACTTGGGAAAGGCTGGAGACCAGTTTTCTGCATAATATATATCTGCATCTACCTCATTTAATTATACACACCACCATGCCTCTCTCATAACATCAATCTTTCAGTTAGTACAATACATTAACAGCTGTTTTTCAACAAGAAACCTCCAACTAAAATGTAGTTATGTATATACATCAAGGGGACCTTCCTATCATAGGGGGGACACTTTTAATTCTTAGCACTTACCATATACGCCACTGTTCATTTTCAAAGTCCAAACTGTACAAACATGAAGTATATGTTAAAGCTGCCCTAGTGAAGTAGGTAAGCAGTAGCTTCATTTTGCAGGTGGTGAAACAGAGATAGAGCCTGAGTGACTTACCTGAGGCTGCAAAGGGCATTAATGTCAGAATTGACATCAGATCACTGTAATTTTTAGCTTCTATCCTTATATGTGCCAGTCACATTTCTTTCATCTCAGAAATAAAGCCATAAAAAAAGTAGGAATCTCACCTCTGTTATCCAAAGCATTCATAACCAATGTGAACTGCCGGAAGAATTCTACATTATAGTCAGGGCTGTAGAAAAGAAAATTTTTTAAAACCAGCTTACTATATGGCTTTTGGTTATTATGGCACAGCAGAAATTCTACACATACAAACAATGTAAGCAGAAATATCCATGTGATAAATTGCACAGACATAAGCTAAGTTTACCACTCACCTTTAACTACTTCATCTGTCCTCTGTCCAATTTAAAGTCTCATATTCCTCAACCCTGTGGGGCTAGGAATGGGAACATTATACTACTGAAAAGGAGCTATTCCAAGCTTCCCTACTGGACTTTAAAGTCCACTGTTTTGGGCTTCTAAGATATGACTTTTTTTGTTTAAAAATGCTATTAGTTATAAGTTATTTTGGAAGGTTTTTTTTCTAAATTAAGTTTTAATTTCTCTCTGGGATATGGTATTTTTACTCAAACACACAAACTTTTAGAAATGTTTAGAATAATATACATAGAATATAATAGAATAATATACAAACAAACAAAATACATAACCACCAACTGCTAAAAATAAAGAACTACTTTTACTGAACCGCATTATTTATTACCTATTATTATTGACAATTAGTCAGTCTATAAAATTATTGTCTGATGGTAAATGTCCTCTGTAGTGCCACTTCAAAAAAAAAAAAAAAAAAAAAATCAGACCCATGATCCAAAGCAGAGTGAAAATCCTCCTTTTAAGTTCTGGAGCAGTAGTTAACTCACCAATAGTATTTCCAGAACTGTGCAAATTTCTGCCAATATTAACCATTATAACTCACAAAAATCTTTTCAGCCAGAGCGGGACACAATGCACTATCCAATAAGTCCCCATTTAATAGTTATGAAAAAACTTGTAAACAGAAAGCATGATGTGCATATAAATTCTACTGAAAAAAGGGGGGAAATAATGTCTGATAGTGAAAGAGGCAAATTTAATACGCAAAGAAATTTTCCAAATGTTGAAGGGTTTTACAACTAATAAAGGGAGGCAAAACAAAAAGTTGAACTATAAAAATGTATTTGACAGCATCTTTTAATTCACGTTAACATTTTAAACCAAATACTATAGTGATGTTGATTTAGTAAATGTTATAACGTTAACTGTTAACTCGTTTATAACATTTGAAACCCAATTAGAAAAAACTTCCATTTTTATTCAAGGCAGGGAAAAGGGGTTGGTCGGAGAAGAGAACTATATTCCGGAAAATACATTTAATGGTTTTAAAATTTTAGGAATGAAGAAAAAGAGTGAAGCTTAAAAAGATTTAAATGTCTGTGTGCCAACAATTAACATTAACACAACATAAAATGTGGTATTGAAGGAACTGGAAAAACACAAATGAAACCATTAGAATTACTCCAGAAAAATGTATTTTGTACTGTATTGATCTAGTACATTAAAGACGTTAACTGTTAACTAGATTTTTAAATATGTTAACTGTTGACACACAGAGCTAGGATCAAAGTATGATTTTAAGAGTGTTTCACAGGTATAAGAGTAGAATATGCAAATGTGTTAATCTCCATGCGTTAAAGTGTTCTTCTGGTTTTTATTAAGAACTCAACATACTTTTAAAAAATATTCAAATTACACATTTATCCATTTAGCACATGAGGCTCAAGCAGAATTCAACGTTCTAGAACAGTGTTTCTCAATGACCAGTCTGTAGACTAGCGCCAGTCCCTGTGATCTCCCTGACACGGTTTAGGAAGGCAGAAAGCTGGTCCCTGCTATCAAAAAGGTTGAGTAACACTGTTCCAGAAAACTTCCACAACGGTTGACAAAAGGAGAAAATGGATACAAATATTTGAATAAGTATCATTAAAAGAAAATTTATAAGTTCAGGCCCAAACTCAAGTCATTCAGTTTGCTCTAGCCTCACATTTATAGCTAATTTTTAAATATTTAGTAATTTTATAAAATCTCAAGCTACCAACAAACATTGCATGTTTTAAATAACTATATATACACATATATGAAATTCCTAGTAATAAGAGTATTTAAATAAAATTTAAGACAAACATACTTCATGATACTGTCATGATAAGCTATAATATTAGCTTCTGGGTAAAACTGTAACACGCTTTCCTTGGCAACCTGGAAAAAAACAAAACAATTGGTACTCCAATATTTCTACCTTATATTCAAGATCCAACAAATCTGCAAACACTACGCATTAATACTGGGGTTTAATTTTTTAAAATGAATAAATAGTGTATCAACTAATACTTACTCCCTCAATTATTTTAGAAAGCAGAAAAGAATATTACAAGCTATATATGAACCATACATCTTCAACATTGATCTAGTACAGGGGTAGGCAACCTATGACATGCGTGCTGAAGGCGGCACGCGAGTTGATTTTCAGTGGCACTCACACTGCCCGGGTCCTGGTCACCGGTTCAAGGGGCTCTGTATTTTAATTTAATTTTAAATGAATCTCCTTAAACATTTTAAAAACTTTATTTACTTTATGTAAAACAATAGTTTAGTTATATATTATAGACTTAAAGAAAGAGACCTTCTAAAAATGTTTCAATGTATTACTGGCACGCGAAACCTTACGTTAGAGTGAATAAATAACGACTCAGCACACCACTTCTGAAAGGTTGCTGACCCCGATCTAGTATGTACAGTAACTATTTTAATATTCCACTAATAACATGAAAGATGTGCATTTTATTTAGAAAAGTGTAAGATTTCAAAATTTTCTCCTTACCTGTGCTTTTGACCTCCCAACATGTTTCTTTTGAAACAAAAACTGCCTGTTCAGGTTGCTGACATCAATAGTATCCAAATCAATCTATAAGTACATAAGAGGCAGCCATTTCACATTTACAAACTAAACAGATCAAAAGCAGCGTATGCAACATTAAAATAGAGCAGTTCTTCATGCTATCTTAAGAGAACACAATTTTCAGATCCACTTTATCTAGTAAAGTGCAGAAGTGAAAGTTCTTAAACCAATATTAACTCAGTCACATCAGGTATGCAGTAGCTTCTATTTCTCTTTTTCCAGATGAATGTGTAGCATAGTATATTTCAATTTACATCGTGACACAGTAGCCTTCACTGCAGTCTAATACAGGGATTACACAAACTAGTAGTTCCACTGAGCAAGTCTGCATACCAAAAACTGATCACATTTGAACAGTTTTGAAAAACTGAGTTAGACAAAAATGCTGACCATAACTTAGCAATCAGCATAGAGGACAAATCATATTCAGCACGTCACCTAACTTGATTGTTCAATATTATGTTCAACATTAAAATTCTGTTAGACAAACCTGCTGACATCAATTCCTACTCATGTCATGAGGCAGATTAAAACTATATGCCAGTAAATACCCAAAATATGCAACATGCCCATACTGACCACAGTACTAATTCCTAAGAACTTTTACATTTTCATTTTACTGATATTGGACAAAAAGTAATTTCTTTGTAAAATAACAAAACTATTTTGCACAATAATTATAGCTTTGCTCTCATTCTCCTCGTCCACTCCTTAGCCCCTTTCTTCACGGTCAAATTTTGATACACTCCCTCAAACTGCTGTCAAAGAGAGAGAGAGAGAAGAGTAAAGGGAACAAAACTAAGGAATCAGGGTCCTAAAACGTGGGCACAAGCAAAATACTAAACATGCCAGTGGAAAATTTACCTGTTTTATAGCCCTTGATTTTCCAAGGCAGCCACAACAATCTTTGGAACAAAACTACTTGCTATTTTTCAACAAGAGTCCAATAATTACAAGGTGAGGAAAACACAAAAAATGCCTCACAATGACGAAAAATGTTGATCTTTGTTCTCTTTGCTAGGCTTGGTTCACTGGTACAATATTAATGTTAACTCCATCTGGAACATACTGAAATAAATGGGACTACTTGTGGAATAATGTACTAGTGGCTGAAAATGGCAATGGGTCTGGAAATCAGTTGCCAAGTGTCAAAACATGATTTCAGATAAAAGCTCCTAATTTGGTTTGTTAAGCACATTTGGACATGAACAAAACTTCTCAGAACTAAACTTAAAATCTGTGTTTTCCACACATTTTCAAACTTTGTTTATAGCCATATGTACAGGTCAAAACAGTGATGGATATAAGACAGGTGCCTAACAGACCTGCTAAATTTATAATTTGGCTTTTTAAAAAAAGTTTCTTCACAAATGCCTTACATGATGGTAATGAATTAAGAGCTGAAAACCAGGTTTATTTGGAGACATTAATTTTCTGCCCAAAGTGCTAACAGTCCTTTTTTGTCTTCCCTTTTGACCCTTCTATTATACTCCTGTTTAGAGATTGGCATCAGGAAACAAAAGTGAAAGCAATAGCCCGAAGTAAGTATCAGGATTGGATTTTCAAGACTGACAGTTTTACAACTCAGTATCTAAAAATAGAATTTCACCACCCCCATTTCCCTTTTAGTGTCACCCAGCAGAGGACAACAGCAGTCTGTTCAAAATATTAACATCTCTACTAAAAGACAACAAGCATTAAGCAAAAATTAACACTGATTTTTTGCTAAGATTTTAAGGGGACAGCTGAAAAGTGGCAAACATGATATGCTATTCCCCACTTGAGTTTTTTCTACCAGCTTTCGGAAAAGTGAAGCTTCTACTTCGCATGTGACTGTCTTTCCCCCACAGGGATTGTACAGACGGCGATGCCTTCCCATGCAGGTGAGATTAGCGAATTCTCAGGTTTCCTAGAGAGCGAGAGCTCTCACTCTAGTCTTCAGTATTTTCTGGACAGCCGATCCCTACAGTACGCCAAGCGCACACCATCGTTACACTGGATTTGATATTGGGGGTTCCCGGGCTCGGAACTTTATTTATTTTCTGTCAGGGTTTCTTTTCACACAAGCGGGAACTACTCCCCATCCGCCCAACGCAGGCCATCCCCCTTCAGCCCTGCCAAGCCAGCTCCCACCCACTGCAACCTCTTCCTCCTCCAGCCCCGGGCCCATGCGCAGGGGGCCCTGCAGGACGGTGCCGCCCCTCCCTAGTGCCTGCAGCTTTGGCGGGTAGAAGCAGTTTGAAACACACAATGAGGGGGGAGGGGAGCACGGCGCACGCTCTGCCGGCGGCCCCGCGAGCTGTTTCCACCCCCACAAAGCGGGCCGGGCTCGGCTCCCTCCGTTCCCCTTTCACCAAGCCCGTATCCGCTCCCCAGCCCCAGTTCGCGCTCCCCGCCCGACGTTCGCTCCGGCCCCGGGCCGCACCACGTCGATGTTGTTGAAGCCGGTGAGCACCAAATCCTTGAGCAGCTCGCAGCCGATCCCGCCGGCTCCCACCACCAGCAGCCGAGCCCCGGACACTGCCTCCGCCAGCTCCCTGCGCAGGGCGCCCGACACCGGCACGGACATAGTGAGGGGGAGGCAGCGGGCGGGCGGGCAGAGATTCCGCGCGTCTCTCCTCAGCGCCGGGCCGCGCTCGGGACAACGACGACGAACCGCAGCCCACTCTGAAGCAGCCTCCGCTGCCTGTAACTGTTGCAGCGCCCCCTGCCGACGGGGAGGAGAAAGCGACGCTCTGAACACCAAGAGCCCATAGCGAACGGGCCTAGTGTGGCTTGATAGCCAAGTAGCGACAGAGGCGGGTGGAGACGCGAAAGGGCCGGGTTCAGTTCCTGTATTGTACACGAGCCTACTCTGGTGAAGAGCTCAGAAAAATGGCTCCTGGTGGGCTTGGGTCACGTGCTGCTCAGGGTGACAAGGGCTTCTGCCCTCTCCCAGCTGGAATCCAGTGACTGCAGTCCTGTCCTCCCCCGCAGTTGTGTCTTCACTGCAAAAACAGAGATTGGGGAGGATTGCTAGGTGCTGTGAAAACCGCCTTATTTTAAGCAGAGGCAGAGGGGGTTCCAATGCTTTTTAATCTCATCTGCCTGAGGTTTACTCCATCTGTGTTAAAAAAATATTTTCATTTGGAATCATAGCTTAGCAATGCTTATCTACAAAGGAATAATGTTTTAACATGTGTTAGCCTTAGAAGTGAAGCTAAACTGTGCCTTTATGTGCTAAATATAAACAGAACACATGCTGTCTGTACTAAATTTTTAAAAGATAGTAAGGGTTTAGCTAACATTTAAAAAAAAAAGCCACCTTTCATCATAGGACTTACCCACATGCAGAGTTGCACTATTTTTACTTACACTATGATAAACTAATGCAAAAGATTCTTAATTCAATTTAAACCAGGCTTACTGTAGTATATTTAAGTGGATTAAGAATAGGGTTAAGCAAAACCCATCAAACTAAAATAAAGGTGTTCACACAGGGATTTAACTAAACCCCTGCATATTTGTATACAGCCAATGCCCTAGGTTAGAGAAGCACTTATATCACACAAGTTAGGATGTATCCATCCTCACAGAATCAGGAACATACGGAATAATCCCTAGCACTGCATTACGAAGCCAGCCTTCTTATGTGCATTAAAGCAAAAATAGGTAAACAAGAGATGGAAAAAGGATTAGAAACCCCTTATATGAAAGGTAGTTTTAAACCCTTCTTCATATCACAGAAGCTTCCCATACCAAAACATTTATGTGTAAATGGAATGGGACTCAAACTTCTTATATCCCTGTTTTCACAATCAACCCTGTACCTAACCACTACTGTGCTCCTTGTTAATGTTTCTTAACAAAGCTCCCTGCAAGGAGAGGTCATGTACCTGGAACCTAGTGTTAGAATCACAGCAGAAATTCATAAATAGATCATCATCCCTAGTGCAGTAGTCATAGTAAGAATGCATTTTCTTAGATCACAAACTCCATATTCACTTAATGCCAACTGAAGATAAAGAAATGCAATTGAAATGCCTGTATTTTATACTTAATTTGACTGGTATATAGAACCTTACAGGGGGGTCAACTTTTCCTGCTGAACAGTTGCAGGACTCTAGAATGCTGCCTAGCTAACGTAAACCAAACAAAATAAAGCTAGAGCAAGTGCAATAAGAACAACCTTCCTCCTTTCCCCTCCCATCCCTGACAGTTTCAAAGTAGTCAGAGTTACTAGCTAGACTATGTACTAGTAAATCACTATACAAAATTGTGTACATAAGCAAAAGTAGCAAGTCTTGTACGTGTACCAAGTTTTATGAAAGTGTATTAATATTCACTTCCTAGCACAGCAGTTTTGGAGTTTGCTTTGCAAGAATTACTAAAAACCCACGCTACCCTGTGACTTCAAAATGTCATATTTTCATTAGGTGACATTTTGCTGCACAAATACCTTCATTTTACTTAAATAAGAACTTTATTTGTTCAAGAAAATAAATGTTTTATTTAAATAATTGCTGATCTGGATCTTCTTGTATAAAAATAAATTCCTCCAAGGGATTCTGACGATTAGCTGGCCAACAGCTTCTTTCACACGTGTAAACTATAACTGTTCCAAATTCCACTGATAGATCTGAAAAAAGTAATATTTAAGAGTTTACAACATGTAGTGTATTAGTGGTTAACATATTAAAAGGCAGCTGTTTATAACTGCATTCAAAATAATGTATAAGCAATATGCAACAAATAGCTATTTACATACCTAACTGGCCATTTGTTGTGTGCAGTTCTAAAAATATAGCCCTTTCTCCACAGGTAATTTAAATATCTATTTAGAGTGGAGCAGAGAGGTAGACTGGTACAATTTTAAACAACTGTGAGATGCTAATTAGTGTCTCAATCTGGCAAACACTTATGCACATGCTCTACTAAGCATGTGAGAAGTCCTAATGACTTAATTATAAGTCTTGTAAGCATATGATGGGGTAAGGGGGCACTGGCAGTAGCTAGGCCAATGGACTATTCACATGCCTAAAGGTAAGCAAATGTGTAAGTGTTTACAGGATACTGGGCTTAATTGAGTGCTAAGTTTCTGGACCCTAGAAGGTTCCATTTAAACTTAGAAGTTCTTTGATATTATTAAAAGAAACAAATAATCTAAAACTCATATTCACTTCATTCATTCAGGATTTCAAATACTAATGACAGGCTGAGAGATATTAGTACTTCAGTATCTAAAGGAAAGCTGGACCCCAGAAGCCCAAGAAGTTTTGGTTAAAATTGATTTATGTTTAAGGAAAAACTAGATGGTTTTGGTTATACCTGTTTGTCATCTACACTGCAGAAATGTTCCATTGCTTCATAAAACTTAATTTGAATGTTAATCATTCTGTGATACATATATAATTACACAGTATCTCTCTTATCAGATGCCTCTAAAATATAATTATTTTCTAATGGGAGACTATACATTATCCACCTCATGTAAAAAACAGCATACAGTAATTTAGAAATGAGATTTTTCTGTCAGTTACACAAAATTACTGTAATAGTTATAAAATTCAGATGGAAGTGTGATTTTTTTTTTTTAAATTGTCAATCCTTTGAATGAAATTCACAAAAGAACTTTAAGCAGGCCTTGAGCATACTACCTTAAAATTTACTACAATTTAAAAAAAAAAAAAAAAAAGACTGGGGTCAAATTCTGTTCTCACATTTGTATCAACCACTATGGCATCAGTGAGGTTGAATGGGTATAAACACAAAGAATATAGTTCAGTATATATTTGGAAAAATCACAGTCCAATTTGCCTGGAACATCTTTACCATAATCCACAGTGTAGAAGGTTGGTTTCAGTGAAGCCTAAATGATTAGTGTTATGAACTACATTTTGATATAAATCATGGTTTTGTTTAGTAACTAAACTCTCCTCACCTCAAATACTGTTAAATTTTAGGGCTTGTCTACACTTGCTGTGCTGCTATAGAGTTTAGTGAAGATGCTACCTATGCTGATGGAAGCGTTCTCCTGTCAGTGTAGGTACTCTACCTCGAGAAGCAGTAGCTATATCGATGGGAGAAGCGCTCCCAGGGACACAGCACAGTATACTCTGGGAGTTTGGTTAGCATAACTGTTGCTCTGGGGTGTGGATTTTCCACACCTTGGAGTGACATACTTATACCAACACAAGTTAGGCGTGTAAACTAGGGTTTAATCTCCTAATTAAACACTGAGTACTTTGTCACTTCAAGGTTTTAAGGAAAATCCACTGAGATTTTTAAATAAACAAAATAAAGCTGCTTGTATGTGGCTGCAGTTTTGTTCGTGATGAAACAGAATTTTAACATTTATTCAGTTCTCAAGTCTTCAGTTTAGACTACTATTACACGTTAATTACTATTTAGGGACCAGGAGTTTTCTGGACTTCTCTTATTAGAAAGGCACTAAGGAAAATATGAGGCTTTGATCAAACAGTCCCAGTAAATAGGAACAAACAGGAAAGGGAATGCTGCTTCTCACTGAAAGGAAATTGAACAGCTAAAACTGAACAACAGTGAGTCTTGTACAAGATGCTGTCCTCACAAGACCCCAGAAGCACTGAGTACAACCTAACAGAAGGCTACCTCCAATATTAGTTGTCTTAATGGTATTAAAAATAGTTATTTCATTCACTGTGTATATTTTGCAAGAAGCAGTCTAAACTCCAGGCTACTATAATCATAAATCAACCAGCAGATTGACTAGTATTCAGTTAAAGCAACAAAAGATTTAACCTGCATCAACACTCTTCAGCATGCTGACCAGTGCTGGCATAAGTTGAAATTCAAAGACTCTGTTACTTCCACAATTGTTGCAGACTGGAACCATTTTATTAATGTTGGATGAAGGACATGTTATAAATAAAGGCTGGCCACCCCAGGAGTATCTGGAGAAGAAAAAGACCCCTTATTTATATTTTTTGCAACGAAATCTCATTGACAAAAACACATGACAATGTCACATTAGTTCTTGGGATTCTAAAGCTCAGAAGCTGCTTGCCATACCAATAGGCAAAGATTCTGATTCCTGCTGATGCCCTACGTTTTAGAAGTATTCATCCATTATTCACAAAGGTTAAAAGTGGGGGAAAGACTTTGAGGGTCATACGAGAGAGCTGGATGTGATAAATAATGCAGCCTCCCACTATTTAAAAGAAAGAAGCCATTGACTGATGCCTAAAAGATGTGCAGTATTCTCAACTCTCCCTAAATGTAGCCATGCAATTCCAGTTAATTGGGAACAGAGGGCTCTTAAACATCTTGCAATAGTGTGATCCATTACAGTAAAGCACATTTACTGGTACAACAGATCCATCATCTCCCAAGAGGCCAAGAACCATTGTTAAAAGGTAACTTCTGCTTCAGTGCAACATGTGGGATACTGTTCTGCACCTCTGAGAAGCACAGCACAGAAATCATAGTCCAAAGATAATGAAACTAAGGTGCGCCTCTCCATTTCTGGGCTGCTCTGGGGCCTGGGATGGAATTACAATAGCTGATTATCAACTGTCTATGGACAGCACTGCTCCTCAGGATCTCCAACGATCTGCGTACTAAAGTTTCCACCACAAGACCTGTTGCGCACACGCACGCACGCACTCTCTCTCTCTCTCTCGTCCTCCCTTGACCAAATCCAGGGCTCTTTGTTCCTCCAACCATTTTACTGACATAAAGGGATCAGAACAGGGGTGAGGATCTCACTTGTTCTGAACATGGTTTGTTTTTGTCATCTATGCTGTATCCCACACTTAACTCCTCTTACAAAATTAAAATAATTTAAAAAACACATTACATTTTCAGTGATGTCAAATCAAAGACTTATTCATTCTCTGACACAAATGACTGACATTGCACCCCACCAAAAACATGTCTAGATTATCAAAATATCTTAGAATTTGTTCATGACAGGCAGAAATTCTCTTCATAAATTTATGGAACACATGGTCCCTATTTTTGACTTCACTCTTTTCATACTTCTCATTGTCACCTTCACCTACAAAACTAGACGAATAAGGGGGAAATGTTGCCAGTGAGCTGCACAGTACAGTATACATATTCAAAAATAAGTATGGCTACTCTGACAGAAAAAACAACACACTTTGGAAGTTCTTCTTATATTACCCATAATGAAATCACACCTGTTTCTTAAATTAGAGGCAACCCTTTAATAAAGTGTAATTGATCAGTTTGGTCCTGATTCATAGATATTCACTGGCTCACAATCATTAAAGCTATTTCTAAATAACCTGTAATATAATGCATGAAATCAAATCAACCACATATTTGTTTAAATCTAGTGTCATTCCCTTCTGTGACCTCTCAAAGCCCTTCCAGTTTTTAATTTTGGTGGTGTTTTTATTTATTTCCAATACAAAATTGGAAGTCCTCTCACATACTCTTTCAAGAAGGTCCTTTCAACTGAACAGGAAAATTATTTCAGAGAAGCATGTATGTACACCTCTACCCCAATATAATGCGGTCCTCGGGAGCCAAAAAATCTTATCGCATTATAGGTGAAACCGCGTTATATCGAATTTGCTTTGATCCGCTGGAGTGCACAGCCCTTTCCTCCCCTCCCCCCCGCCCCACTCAGAGCACTGCTTTACCGCGTTATATTATATTGGGGTAGAGGTGTATATCCTGCAAGTGATATCATCTTTCATACTTAAGTACCAGATTGAGCCCACACTTTTCTGTTATGGGAGCCTATTTTACATTGTAACAGAGTGGCAATTGTTCCCGGTATAAGTGGTCAACTACACAAGTGTTCCAGCAGCATACAATAACTCTAATGTCCAAAATTTATTTTTCCGACTACCACCTTCATAAAGGCTCTATGGGTCCATCTCTCATAGTCATCCAATCCCCCTACTCAAATCTACAGGAAAAGGAAGTTTCAATACTAATCTAGGGAACTACGAGTATACTGGACATAATCCATACATCAAACATAATTAAATGTTAATATATAATTAAGATAGCATAAAATTGACTGATGCTCTAATGTTTTAGACTCTGAATAGTGATTTAACTAATTTGGAAGAGGTCAGCAAACAGGAGTTTATCAAATGGTCTTCATTTAACAGCACAGACTATAAGCCTATTCTCACCTTTCTGACATCAACAGTTCCAAATCAACACCCTCCCTCTGTTGATATTCCTTTAAAAGTTTGTGTGCATGATCTGTATAAAGGTAGTCAGTGTACTCTTCCTCATCCACAACACTGATATAGTGGGACTGGAATCTGGGACAAGAGGTAGGCATTACTATCCAATCTCCACATGGAACTGGCCTATATAAGGAATCGGAGATATCTGACAGGCTAAGTCCTTGAAACTGGGATGCACACTCCGCAGCTGTGGACGAGGAGGAACTGCTCACTGTGTTTAAGCCAAGTAGGTGACTGGTGGTTTGCACAGGATATTCTGTTTCATCACAGATTCCCCAGTCATCTGCTCCATCACACCAATCCTTTGGTGCAAAGTTATTCTCTCGTTTCTGAGAATAAGAAGAACAATTTTCAAGAGCTGTGTCCCTCAGGCATTTTGTACATACTTTTATTGACATACATGAAAGAACTAAGTTTCTCAGTTTAATGCTTAATTTAATTTTTCCCCAATGTTGGATACTGACAATAAAACAGCCCAAAACAAAGGGAAACGTGCCAAACAAGTATAACATCCAAAGATTTATCTATGGAATAGAATACATTATAACTTCAGTTTTTAAAAGTTGAATCCTTGTGGGAGGTAGAACAAAGATAGGACTTACTACAAAATTATGGGTCACCATTTCTGTCAAAAATGAAATCTGATTCATTTATTGCCAAGTCAAATTAATCAATAACTGTACAAACAGAATTCAAGTCTATCAGTATGAAAACCATATAGTTTTATTCTCACTCACCCACAGTTTAAAAAAAAAAGCTGTAATAGGAAAAATGTCCCAGCCGTGAAGAAACTATACATTTTGTTTGAAATTCCTAAATATTACACACTATATATCGCACTTAAAAAGAAATCATACTTGCAAGTTATACCTGCTTTAATTTGCAATCTTGTGTTTCGTTTCCTTGCATCTGCAAATACTGGGAGCGTAATACTTTCCAGCTTTAAAGTGAAATATAAGAAAGTGACACACAAGAAAAACAAGTAATTAATGTGATAAAGGCAAATGAAGATAACAGGATTCAGTTTTTGTATTACAGTAGCACCCACCCAGAAGGCTCAGAAGAGAAATGCAAATCATATACATACCTTTCTGATTTTCCCCAGCAGCCTTTCATGGCACAAGCAAATACATTAACGACACGGTGGAATAGTGAGCCTTCAAGGGGGCAATATATCTGCACTATGTGCATCAGTGTGGTACCGCAGATCCCACAAGAAGGATAAATCATGGTTACCGAAGGGACACAATTCTAGGAGACACAGAACAGTGACCTTGATTAAGGATGATTTCAAGAAGCACTGCACAGTGCTATTTACTGCACTGAGACCTGCTAAGGCACGATATGAAAGGGAGATATCAAATTATGGTGTGGGGAAAGTGTATATGGAAGTGCTATTTATCCCTTCACACAACACGTGAACCAAAGGTGACCCAGTGAAATTAATAGGCAGCAGGTTTAACACACATAATGAAGTACTTTTTCACACAGCACATAGTCACCTGTGGACTCATTGTGGAGGAAGTAGGGAAGGTCAAAAAAACCATTGTTTTAAAAAATAATTAGATACGTTCATGTAGAATAAGTCCATCAGTGACTATTCACCAACATGGTCAGGGGCACAACCCCATGCTCTGGGTATCCCTAACTTTCTTGCTGCCAGAAGCTGGGACTAGCAACACAAGAGGATGGATTGCTCAGTAACTGCCTACCCTGTTCATTTCCTCAGAAGCGTCTGGCACTGGCCACTGCCGGAAGCTAAGTTAGGTGGCCCACAGGTCTGAGCCATATGGCCTGACTTAACACGGCTATGCAAAAATCCTTCAAATACCAGCCCGTATGCCAGCCGGGCTGACAGTGCCAGGCGCATCTCGGAGAACTGAGCACGCACAATCGCTGGAGACAGCGGAGGACTCCAGCAGCTTTTGACGTCCCTGACTAAGCTCGTTATACTAACTTGAGGCGCAGCTCCTGCGGCGAGCTCGGGCGGGCAGAGCCCGGTACGTGCCCAGGGCTCGCTGGGACTCTCCCCAGGCAGAGGAAGTGCAGGATCCGGGGTAAAACGCGCGCCGCCGCCCTGCAGGGACCCCGCACGCTGGATTTTACCAGCAGTTCGCTTTGCTATTGCGCTACAAAGCACAACCTCGCACCGCCCTCCGGGCGCCCGCAACGACCCGGGCTGGCAGCGCCAGTGAGCGGCCCGCGAGCCCGCCCTCCCGTCGGGCACCGCGGCCACCGCCGCCCGGGGCCCCCTTACCGGGGAGCCGCCAGCGTGCTGGTGGCCCAGGACGGGGCTGCAGGCTGTCCGGGCGGGTCCGGGATGGCGGCGTCGCGGAGACCCAGCAGCACGCGGGGTTCCGCAGGCGCAGCGGGCAGAGGCGGCCATGCGCGGCCTGAGGGGGACTCTGGGCCCGCCACGTGACTACTGCAGCCGAGAGGGGACAAATGCCAGCAGGGAGTCAGAGCGCCCGCTGGGGATTGCGCGACGGGCGCGTGCCGCACGCGGCTGGGGCAGTGATCCCGGGGGTGGATGGGGCGGGGGCTGTGGCCTATTGAATTCACGGGGGGGCCGCGCCCCTCCCCGTTGGCTGGTCGCCAGCGCTGCCTCGGCCGGGCTGCCAAATGAGCGGCCCCCTTCTGGCCAAGCCCGGAACGCTGCTGCCCAGCGCTTCGCGTCCGCCCACCATCTGCAGGCGCTGGGGGCTGAGCGCGGTCACCGCGCGGGACCCACCTCCGCTCTGCCCGTGCACTGACGTTTCTCCAGGATTTTCAGATCCAAGTGAGATTTAGTCAAAGACCCTCAGAGCAGAGTGGGGCAATTCTTATACCACTGGGGGAGGCCTCAGTGCAAACACTCGCTATGTCAGTCCCAGGCTATTAGAGAGGCGGGGGAGGTGTGGGTGTGAGACAATGGGGTTGTCGTTCTCAGCTCTGTGATTGCAGAAAACCGACACTGTTGCCTTGTCCTGTACATTCTGTGCGACCCCTCTCCTTTTTCACTCCATCACCCACTCTGTCTACAGGCTCCGGCTGGGGCAGGAGCTTGGGATGTGGGAGAAGTGCAGGCTCTGCGGTGCGGGGGGTTGAGATGCAGGCGAGAGCTCTGGGCTTAAGCCAAGGGGTTTGGATATGGGAGGGTCAGGGCTGGGGTGCAGACTCTAGGGGTGAGGGAGGGGCTCAGGGTTGGGGCAGAGAGTTGGGGTGTGGGAGAGCGTTTGGGGTGTGAGTGGTGCTTGCCTCTGTGCTTTCCCCCAACCCCTGGCTCTGCCCTGCAGTTCCCGTTGGCTTGCAGTTCCTGGCCAATGGGAGCTGCAGAGCCAGCACTCAGGGTGTGCCTGCACTGTGGGAAGGGGCAGCATGCGAAGCCACCCTGGCCACCCCTGCATTAGGAGCCGCGCGCCATGCCCGTCACTTTCGAGCTCTTTCAGTATCCATTTTCAACTGGCTGTGCTAGTCAAAAAATGGATGCCTGAAACCTCATTAGGGATTAGTTGGTCCAGTAAAGATATTACCTCACTCAGCTTCTCTCTCAGTGCAAAAAACAACAGAAAAAAAACAACACTGCATCAACAAAGAGCCCCAAAGAAATATGATGACTAATGCAACTAAATTTTACATTGGTGTAGGCGCTTAACAGTAAAAGACCTCAAGTTATTTATCTCACACTTTAATGTGCTTTATTTTCCCCAATTTATCTTTTTTCACATAATCTCAGAATTTCCATCAGTCTAGGTTTCATTGAAGCGATAGAAGGAAATTCAAAAACTGAGGGGTTAACAGTTGTGTATATAACATTTATAGGAAAATGGCTAAAGAATAAAAAGTGATTATGAGTATTCAGTGTATTTATAAATGATCTGGAAAAAGGTAACAGTGAGGTGGCTATTGCAGGTGATACAGGATTACTCAAAATAGTTAAGTCCAAAGTACACTGGGAAGAGTTACAAAGGGATCTCACAAAACTGGGTAATGGGCAACAAAATGGCCGATAAGTGCAAAGTAATGCCCATTGGAAACGTAATCCCAATTATACATACAAATGATGGGCTCTAAATTAGCTGTTACCCATCAAGAAAGATCTTGGAATCATTGTGGATAGTTCTCGGAAAAGCTGCTTAAATGTGCAGCAGCAGTCAAGAAAGCTGACCTATTAGGATTCATTAGGAAAGGGAGAAGATATAAGACGAAAATACCATAATGGCACTATAATAAAATGAGGCATACCCACACTTGAATACGCAGACTGTTCTGGTCATCCTATCTCAAAAAGTAGATTTAGAATTGGAAAAGGTACAGAGAAGGGCTACAATTGATTATCGGTACGGAACAGCTGCCTATAATGTGAGATTAAACACTGTTAATCTTTGGACTCTTCATCTTGGAAAAAGAGAGACTAGGAAGATGATAAGAGGTCTGTAAAATCATGACTGGTGTGGAGAAAGTGAACAGGGAACTGCTATTTACCCTTCACATAACATAAGAACCAGGGGCCACCTAATGAAATTAATAGCAGGTTGAAAATACAGGAAGTACTTTTTCACACAACATGTAGTCAACCTGTGGAACTCATTGCCGGGATGTTGTGAAGGCCAAACTGTAACTTGGTTCAAAAAAAGAATTAGGTGAGTTCATGGAGAATAGGTCATGAATGGCTATTAGCAGGGATGCAACCCCATGCTCTGGGTGTCCTAAGCCAGTGAGTGCCAGAAGCTGAAGGATGACAGACTAGATCATTCAGTAATTGCCCTGTTCCATTAATTCCCTCTGAAGCATCTGGCATTGACCACGATTGAAAGACAGGATACTGGGGTAGACGGACAATGGGGCTATCTGATGGTCTTAGGTGTCTGGATTTGAGACATGATCCTGTAAGGCGGTGAGCACCTGCAAATATTTTCACTGTAAGGACCTGGAGAGCATTCAGCACCTTAAATTGAACTTGCATTAAAATCAATAGCAAATCTCATAACTTCTGTGGGAGCAGGTGCGAGGCCTATGAGTGACTAATGTCTCTTGAGAGAGAAAAGAAAGGGGGAATAAAGGACAACACTGCTACTCACCATCTGCAATGGCTTACATGTACCATATATTATCGTGATACTGTATTGGAACTTATCTGTTGTAGAATTTTTTGACAGTGACATACCAAACTCTACCACAGTGTTGTACTACAACTCTAGTCAGTGTTATTTTGTGAGCAAACATCACTGACTCTGTTTAAGACTGAGTGGTCAGCCTGTTTTCTGCCTGATTTGCAACACGGCAGCTCAGTTCCTCCTGGGACTCAGTTTTGCTCAGGTTCTTCTCTAATGCCTCATACATAAAACTAAACTACATTATAATGAATTACAAAATGAGTATTAAATGCCTCCCGTTCAGATGAAGTGATCTTGTTTTATTTCACTGTGCTAAAAGCAACTCATATGCTTCTCAGACTTCATAACTCTTGGTATTTTCTCTTTCCTTCAGCCATCTTTTTAGGCAGGGTCTTTGTCCAGAACTCCACTCGGTTCTGTTTCAATTTCTTTGCTGCTTTCTGCTTTATGTCTATTATAAGGTATTGTTCATCCACATTATACACTGGCCATCTCACCAAACCTTCACCATTAGGATTTCTAGAAAAAAAATACAGTGAAGAATCATCTTGCCACTTTTCTATCATTGCGACCAAAACTGCACAAGACAGTGTTTGTTCATTAATTGTCAAGAGTCAGAGTCCTTCGGGACAGAGAAGGACACCGTGGTGGTTAATTCAAGCTTTGCTCACAACCTCACAATCTCTGGATATTTCTGCTAAAATGATCTGTTATTAGCAGTGAAATGGATAATGCTGACATTTACACTTTCTTCATTAGGCTTCATCTCTAATGGTTCATTATATGAGTGTGATAGCTCAAGCCCTTGGACCTAACGTTTCTGTTTATCTGCAAGTTCAGTACAATGGTCCTGCAGTAAATCACATTTGGCATGGTTTTCTTTGGAATTTGAAACTAGTTTGTTTTGAAATGAAATCTTAAACTCTGCAGAAATATGGGGCCCATCAGAAAAGTGCTGGCATAGTGTTTTCAGTAGCAATGACAAAATCCATCCCCAATGAATGTATTATAAGTCTCACCCTTTTCGAGCAAAATTAGCCCAGTATTTCATAATTGTTTTGCTGAGTTTACCCTCTTCTTCTGTAGCATCACCTGCAGGAAAGATATGAAATGTAAGGTCAGCACAAAGATTATACTAATATAGGTGCACTCAGAATTGATTCCAATTAAAAAGTATCTATAGTTCACTACTATAAGACAGGAAACAAAGATCACATCTATATTTTTACAGCAGTGAGCCTGCAAACAGGGCTCAAATAATAACAATGTCCCAGTTACTGGGCAAACTGCACCTCTGACCCTTTCCTGGTTCTCTGCCCAGGTCTCAGGCCTTTAACTGTCACCTGCTAAGGGGGAATCATGCAATTCTCAAACTCTGAGATCAGATCCTTGGTAGCAGTCCCCTGGTACTAATTATGATTGCTTCAGCAGGTCTAATCTAGGATCGGACTCTATAATCCAGTTCCTGCAGGGGCAATTACAGTGGTAATCAATTACCAACCAGGTTCCTTAAAAAAAAAGATCAACAAGTTCAAATTAGAACAAAAAGCTTTTTGGTAAGAAAACGAACTTAAAAACAATAAACAGACTATATAGATTCTAAGTTTACAGGTACCAACTGACTTTTTACACCTAGGCCTGGTAGGACTAGCTCTTTCAGCAGAGCCTGACTCCAGTGTAAGCTTGTTCCTTGTCAGAGCTCACTCTGAATTTACGCACAGGTTTTATCATCTCTTTTCAGAGAATCAAGTCACCTATTGATTATTGTTTTTAGCCCTTTCATTCTGGTAACTTCAGCTCTGGCAAAGCAGGTTTTCAATTTGTTTTGAGACTGAACAGAATCCTAGAAGCTAACAACTTGCCCCGTTGTCTTTCAAGTATGTGCTTGGGTGTTCTTATTTGGGAAGCCATTGTGCTGCCTTCATGCACAGACTGACCCCTATAAATTTGAGCATTATAGGCTTAAAGTAAACATTTCACAACCCCCCATATAAATTTGATCAATGCAGCCATACAGAAAATTCCAATAACCCAATATACAATAATTTCACCTCACTGACCCAGACACATACAGTGTTCATACAACTGTTACATTTCAGTATTCACAACATTATTAGACATCAGTTCCACATGTCACAATAATGATGCTTTAATAAGAATTCTTTAGCAAGCATGGAGACATCACCAGCTAAGAAGGGCTTTCCAAAAACATAGCCAATTTCATCGCCGTGATCCACTTTTACAAAGTCTGGTCTAACACCTTCATATGAACTTGATCGATGATGAAAATCATAAACGTAGACTGGGCTGCCAGAATCTAATAGAAAACAAAGTTATGAAGCGTTCCAGTAGTAAAAATATATTCCACACAGAACAATACATTTTAATCAAGAGCTACTTTGATAAGATGCTGGCAAAATGATAGCCATTTTATTGATTATTTATTTGATTATTAATACTACCTGGAATTCAGATGCAAACATACATTACCAAAGATTAATGGAAAATAGTCATCTGCAGCACAATGAGCCCCCAGAGAGTCATAGAGCTGGTGCCGATAGAAAAAGTTCAGAAGTCCTTCTGATACTAAACTATGCACTTGATTGTCCCTTAGACAGGACAATGTGAAGAGCAGGAACCCCCTATATTCACTTCCGTGGACTTTTACTCTGTCATACCTATTGCAGGAGGTATAGGCCTGCTCCTTCCCTGCAAACAAGAAGGGGGCTCAACCCCCTAAATCTGCAGCTCTTTAGCTTTCCTGTAAGGGACCATTTCTTCTACCGTGTGTTCAGCTCTCCTGGATTTCATGGTAACATGGTTCTTTCAGGATCCATGAAAGAGCCATGGTCATGCATTTTTCTAAATAAAGTTTCCTGACAGCAGGAGATTGGGGCTGAAAAGCTGTTGAGATGATCCATTACAGACACAGGGATATAGACAGGAACCTTCTTCCTGGTCAGGCTTTGAACAAGGATATTGGTAGGATGGAATTTAACCTTTTTTAAAAAATATGTACTTAATTGGAAACTCACCTCTGTGATATCTAGCTGTTTGAATGCTTGGAACAACAAATATTGCATCTCCCATCAATTCAAAAAGCCTATCTCGTAGCTGGGTACGCGCCTCTATATTGCTTAGATATTCATTAGTTAATAGATAAGTGAACTCAGCAGGAACATGCTAGAATGAACAATAAAGATACTTGTTATAATGATGGTATTTATTGGAAACAACTGCAACATTTAGCAAGCTTCATTTTCCCTAGAACCCTTCAGCAGTCATAGACTTTAAGGTCACAATGCAGGCCACAGAATCTCACCCACTCACTCCTGTAACAAACCCTTAACCTATGTCTGAGTTATTGAAGTCCTCCATTGATAGAGACGTTGGAAGCCTCAAGCTCGCAGAAAATCCTTCTACAAGTGGACCCATGCCCCACCTGCAGAGAGAAGGTGAAAAACTCTAGGGCCTCCTCCAATAATCTGCCCTGGAAGATCTCTTCCTTACCCCAAATATGGTGATCGTTAAATCCTGGCGTGTTGGACAAGACTCATCAGCCGCCCAGGAAAGAAAATTCTCTGTTAGTAACTCAGATCTCCACCCCCATCGTAACATCCCTACATACCACGTGCCATATCTACCTGCTCAGATATCAAAAGATCTCGTTGCCCACCATTAGATTGCTGCAAAGATTCGCCTGTATGCATCATACCATCCCCATCCATACTATCTTATCAAGCGTTTAGTTTGAGCCAGAATATGTTTTGTTGCCCAGCTGACCCCATTGGAAGGCCATCGCTGTCCGACTCAACTCCTCCTCCTATGGTGTAAGAAACCTTTCTGATCTACATCTTCAAGTCTAAACTTCCGTTTGTCCAGGTTTTAGTGATTTGTTCTTGTCACTAGCAATCTCATTGTAAAAACATGATCCCACCGTTACTCCTCCTTCTCTAGATAATCCCACATCGATAGCTGTGGGCCATGTGTGGAAAGTACTCAAACATCTTGAGATAGAAATTGTGAGATTTGCTCATGAACTCTTGCCTATCTATTGGAGGAAGATTATTGTATGGAGTTAGCAGAGACCTCTGCAAAGGGGGCAGAGACCTATCTAACATCATGCAGAGTGTTATCAATCTTAAGTGCTGTCTCAAAAGGCAGTACACTAGTTGCTTACTAAAAGAACAGGAGTACTTGTGGCATCTTAGAGACTAACAAATATTTTTTGAGCATAAGCTTTCGCGGCTACAGCCCACTTCATCAGATGCATAGAATGGAATATATAGTTCGAGAATATAACATACAGAGAACATGAAAGGTGGGAGTTGCCTACCAACTTTAAGAGGCTAATTAATTAGACAGCAAATATCAAAAAAAAAAAAAAATTGTGCTCTGTCTCTCTCTCTTCCTCCCCTGGCTGCAACACAGGCCTAGAGAGGGAAAATGGATAAAGAACCAGAAGCAACAGAAGGAGAAGAAGTGTGCTGAGGCTGGGGGTGGATGTAGGACAGTGAGATGGGAGTAAGTAAATTAATGAAGCTGGGAGGTGGGGAGATGGCGTACCTGTGGGGCTGAGGTGGGGCGGACCACAGAATATAATAATTAGAGAAGTGAGATTTGGAGAGAAGCTGGAAGTTCTGTGCCATTGGGCAGCAATGAGAGCTCTGCATGAGAGCTAGAATCATCTCACTGTACAGTTTGGGAGAGTGTGGCAACATGGTATCTGCTACACACACTGGCGACTTCAAAAAACTAATAAGACAGAACAAAATTACTAGTCCTTTAAAACAATAGAATCGATTTTGGGGGCGGACCGATCACATGGATTTGATTTTGGCTTCTGCTCGCATTAGAGAATCTTATACGGACCTATTCTCTCCACATGGGAATGACCTATACAGGTGAGCAGAAATTTCATGAGTTTCCGCAGATTTCTCCCACTGGGGAAGGGAACCAAGGTTTACCTCCACTCCCTTCTGTCAGAGGCCAAGAGTTTGAAACCTTCAAATCTCTGATGGATGTAGGTGGACCTCAGAGATAAACTGGAGATATACTCCCTCTTCAAGTCCCTCACCTCTGCGCCGCTGCCTGGCCCTCCCAACTCCCTGCAGCCCCATGACAATGCAATACCTGCAGGAGCCATGCTGCCAAGGGCATTCTGGCCTGCAGCTGCCCATCAAACCCCCGTTAAAGAATGGGACTCCACCTCATGAAAGAGGAAGAGGAGGAAGAAAAGCATAGGTTACAGGAGATTTTGTGGGATGTCTAATCTCAAGAGGGAGCAGATTGTGCTTCACTTCCCTTTCTGCCTGTTTGGCACATTTCTGTCAGCAGTATGTCTCCCTCTGTTCAAAAGTTTTAGCTCAGAATGAATTCCCACCCCCCATGATATATACCTCTTCCCAAGATGAAGGTCCTAGCCAAGCAATAGAGCAGTCTGGTGTAAAATGTTCTTCCACACTGTATTGAAAGTTGGGGAGGGAGATCTCACCTAGGACTATACCCATCATATGTGAATTAATTTGAAATAGTCTCTTACTGTAAAGAGCTCTGAGGCCACTAGCAGTGAGGTTACTGTTTCTTTGTCCAACCCTTCAGTGAAAGCAGGATATTTGAACATCTGCAAAGTAAAAAGAACATGACATTGCCCATGAATTCTTATATTTCTAAAGAGTTAACAGACTGGGCTATAAATAAAGCTATTACAATCACTTACATTAGGAATTAGCCATCCAAATTCATGGTTATTTACTCCTATTATATATGGGACTGCATTGATTGCTTTTTCAGCCAGTAGCTCCTCAGGGCTCTTAGGAAAAAATACACCATCCAAAACTGCAGAGATTAATAGGGACTGCAGAAGGAAAAACATCTCTTTGTTATTTATAAGTTACTTTTGCCTGTAGAAGATATTTCAAGATTCCCACTGCAGACCTCAACCAAGCCTAAACAAGTGCCCAGGTGAGCTCACGTGTTATTAGTGAAAGTGTAAGATGTGTATGTAAGAGATGAATACACATTTCAAGTCATGTTCCGAGTCTCTCCTGCAGATTTTCTATCTGGCTTAACAATGTGTGTTCTGCCCTTTGTATGTCAAATGCTCTTGGCACATAGATAAGTCAGTCAAATTCCATCCTTGCTTAGACCATTCCAGCCCTGCTGGGTAGGGTGACCATATTTCCCTATGCTGAATATGGGACATCTGGTAAAATGACTCATATTCAAGCGAGTTCAACGCGCGTCACGACATCAATCAGAACTATGCAGTACAAACATTCAAATTATCAAAGTTGATTGAGCCTCTGTTAAAAAGAAACACTGCGTGGTTGCATTCTTTTTATTTGCCTTCTTATCTTTAAGGCATTAGGGTTCACATAGGGTGGAGTGACACACACATCCCTACCCCACCACACACACCAGGGAGAGGTGACACACACACTCCCGTACACCTCTCTCACACACCGAGGGTGATCGACCAACCGACCAGACCCTCCCTGCCCGGCGCTCTCCATCATGCCTGGCTGGGCCTCCAGGAGACTCCTCTCCTGGTACCTGGCACTGTGTCTTCCCGAGGCAACATGCTGGGGGGACACGCATGGTCACATCCCCCCGCTGATTTCTGCCAGCACTTACACCAGAATGTGGCCAGCAGCAGCTTTTTTGGCACTGTGGCAGGAGGGGAAGACAGGAGCTGCTTCCAGGCGCAAGGAAGGAGGAGTGTGGGGAAGGGGTGACCTAGCGTTTCTTTGCATAGTTAATCTCTTCTGCACTCCCCCGCACCCCTGTGGCTGGAAGCATCTTGTCCCTTTCTGCTGCAGACAGCTAACACCGCCAGACTGCTGCTGGCCACTGACATAACCCAGCTGCCTCCTGGCGACAGTGCAGACAGGAATGGGTTAAGCCCTAAAGATACGTTGTGCACCAGGGCCCAGGGAACCTGACTGCAGGGGCTTCAGCGAACCTGGCCAGAGAGGTGGCTCAGCAGGGAAGGGTGCCTAGGGGATGGTGCAGTCCCACACTCCCTGGAGGCAGGACCAAGAGCTGGGGTGTGAAGAGGATGCTAAGCCCATGTCCCGGGGGCTGCTATGGAGCCTGCAGGTGTTCTGACCAGTGGCTGGTTATCCGCACAGGGCTGGAAGTGGGATTTGTCCCACCGGGAGGGATATGGAGGAGCAGCGGGACTGGGTGGGGCGAAGGGGCAAAGTAGGGAGAGGACAGCAAGAGGGGAAGCACGTAAAGAGCTGATGGGTGGGCAACGCATAACTGGCTGCTGCCTGGGGCCTTCCTGCACTCACCAGTGACTACAGTGCACAGCCAGAGACGGCCGGAAATGGGATGGGGGGCAGAGCCCTGCTGGCCGAGAGTCTGCATGCAGCAGGATCTGCGCTGATGGACCAGCCAAGGGAGCGCACTGCATTTTTGCACCAGTCTGGTACACCCACCACCATCATCGGCCACTGGACCTGCCCCCAATCACTGCTGGTGGGCGGGCGACTGGCGAGTAGGGATACGGCCAGCAGCAGGACCCATCAGTAGTGATGGGGTGGGGAGATAGAAAATACGGGACAATTTGTCCTTTTTTAAGAAAAAGTTGGGACACCTGCAGGAGGGCTTAAAAACAGGACTGTCCCTTTAAAAACAGGACATCTGGTCACCCCACTATGGGGCATGCATATGTGTAATAAGGGCAGAATTAACTTATGCTGAGGTATTGCAAAACAGTTCAGTAAGCTAATGTGGTAAACCAGGTAAGTGGGGGAATAAATTGCAATTCTGCAGAAAACAAAAATGTCAGATGTTCTATACTTTGTGCAGTTTTGATTAATCCTTAGTAAGATCCCCAAATATGCGGTGCTTACTTCCTGCATGCCAGGTTAGAAAGCCGTCCGTCCAGTCCCAGTGGATACATTTGGCTGATGACCATGGTGGCACTGGGAGCTGTGAAAAAATGGGCCATTTTCCTTTTGGACATTTTCTCATTTGCTTGAATTCTCAAGCCTGCATTTTTTGTGTTTGTTCTCCCTGGGAAATTGTGAGTTTTGGTACATTCTTGCTGTGATTCCATCTCCCTTTTGAAAATGGATTCATGACAGGACACAAACAGTTCAAAGCCTAAACAGGAAATCAAAACAAGTGTCACCTTGTCAAAGTCTCCAGATGATGCAGCATTTAACTTTACTGTTGTGAAGTCCTGCAAAAGGCAAGGAAGAGAAGAAAAGGATGAGTTGTGTGATGGTTGCCACTTTTTCTAATGTTACACCATGCATTTTGTTTTATTTTATTTCAGTAAAAGTTGCAGTGTCATTACAGACACGAGCTACAGTGTCACCAATCATCTTCACCATTTCCGCCTGTCTTTTCCCTATGTCTGCATCTGCTTAACAACAAGCAGGGTTACCCTAGGACAGGGGTCGGCAACTTTTCAGGAGTGGTGTGCCGAGTCGTCATTTATTCACTCTAATTTAAGGTTTCATGCACAGTAATACATTTTAATGTTTTTAGGTGTCTCTTTCTAATAAGTCTATCACATATAACTAAACTATTGTATGTAAGTAAATACTGTTTTTAAAATGTTTAAGAAGCTTCATTTAAAATTCAATTAAATGCTTGCCCCCCCCGGAACAGTGGCCAGAACCCGGTCAGTGTGAGTGCCACTGGAAATCAGCTCGCGTGCGCCTTCAGCCGCGTGCCATAGGTTGCCTACCCCTGCTCTAGAACTTAGGAACTGCCAAAAGAAATAGATCAGTGGTCCCTCTTCTGACCTTCTGTGAGAATTCAATACATTAGAGGAAGCTGCAATACATGAGAGGAAGGTGAATATCACTAATAAAGCATCCTATGCAATTATGCTCCTTTATGGGGGAGGTGGCAGTTTCGCCTGATCAGCTGAAGAATAAGGCAGGCAGGCCTCGACGTTTTTATATTTTTCATTCTAATTTCAGTGCTACTCTTACTATACTCTCAGTAGGGGCTAGTCGTTTAGCCTCAACAAATCATGTAAAAAAATAGCGTGGTCATGGTAAACACAAATCTAAGGTCATGAATGTACAGAAAAATGCCCGGTCAGGTTATTTATACCCAAATGGTCTTTGTTTTGCAATACAATTTTTTAAAGCCATGCAAAAATATTTAACAGATAGCGAGGGACTGGGGTTTTTAAAGAGTCCAGGGTACCCAAGTTTACTAGAGTTGGACATGAACTCCCATAGGACGATTTGAAAATCCCATCCCCAACTATTTGAAACTGCCATCCCAATTCCTGCCAGTTCAGTCAGGAAAGAACCACTGCTCTGGACTGCTTCCAGGACTGTCTCCACCACAGCTGCGAGGGACAATAGTGCTGCCCTGGTTGCATCTCACGTGCCCCATACAGAAATCACAGAGTCTGAAACCTTTCCCCAGCACAACAATCGCTAGAGCTTCCCACTTCCCATGGTAGGCAGCTTTAACGTCGATGATCTAAGGTTCTCAGGAAATGAGGTTAGTTGTTTACTGTCATCTCCCACATGGCAAACACCTCAAATGTCAAAAGTTGTGAAAAATCACAGAGGCCTTGATTCTGACAACAGCCATGACAGAAATGTACTTTAGTCAGACAAGTCTAATCTTCATTAGAAGCTATTAAGATACTGTATTTGGCTCTGTGGTTTAATTAATATGCACCATGTAATAGCACTGCTTTTTATCTGTTACATTTGTTACTTTTAATAGCGAGTGCACTCGGGCTCTGGTTATCAGCGAAGGTAAACACAAATGGCCCACTGTCCTCTCTGTCACTTGTCACTTTATAAATGTCTGTCCTAGCTCTTTAACTCATTTTCTTTCCCAGGGCAATAACCCAAGTTATTAGGTATGGTTGATAACAAGGTAGCACTCGGAGACCCCACTCACAGTCAGGCTCCATTGTGCCAGGTAATGGCAAATGGCAAATGCGTGGTTCCCGTCCCAAAGCACTTATAATCTAGTGTCTTTAATTCCTCCTCTGATGCAAGCAGAAGGGGAAAATAAGCACACTCCTGGACCAAGGTTGAAATCCTGTTTGTTTGCAGTAAAAGATGAACAGTCGCCACATACAGTGAATTACAGTGCCACCTACCATCTTCAGCGTTATTTCCATCATTTCTTCCTCTGTCTTTTCCCTCAGACAATGAACCATTGCAGCAGAGCTGGTTGATTGGCAGCCAGATACCTTAGCAATTTTCTGCAATCAATAAAAAAAAAGTCACTTTTAGTAGCTCTGTTATGGAGCACAACAACAACAACAACATTTAGCTCTTGGGTAGCACTTTATCCCTTCAGTGTGCTGCGTACACATTAAGTTTTGGTGGGTCTGGGATTTTTCTCTACTGTAGGAGAAAGAGCTCAGCTTGTACATTCTGGACTTTGTGTGTTTCAAAAGCTTTTCAAGGAGGATGCTGCAAATAAATCATACAGCTCTGTGCACTTGCTGGTTTCATTTACTTCTTAGAGCTTTACAAACATTAACTCATCATCACAAAACTCCTCCCAGCTAGGAAGATGGGAAAACAAAGGCACAGAGGTTAAATGACTTGAGCGAAGACATGGGAAGTCTGTATCAGAGCAGGATCACAACATATAAGTGTTTCAGTCAGTCGCGTGCTTAGTAAACTACATTAGCATTTCTCACATTTTGCAGCTAGAGGACACACTTGTTGCTCAGTAGTGGAGTCATGTGAGCCAGGGGCAGCGGAGATATGGGCAGCTAGCTGGGAGGGGAACCATGGCAGTCCCTAAAGCGACCAGTCCCAGAGCACCTCAAACTGGCCTAGTGGAATCGTCCAACTCAAGTGTCGTACAAACTATAGATTTCAGTTGGTTCCAGTATTGGATACTAGTGTATAAGGTGACATTCTCTAGGACATTTCTGCCTCCAATAAGTTCACTTCCAATTTTGCTGTAAACTCTTCTAATTTGATTGTTGCAGGATGTAATAACAATGACTTTGCATTTTTACAGGGTCTTCCACTGAGGAAGTCAAATAGCTTCACAGACTATCAGCTAGCCTCACACAATATCTGTCAGGCAGATGAGGAGGCTATGTATCTTGGGGGGCAGGGCAAAATTCCAGTTCTGTTCCCTGTCCCTCCCTTCCCAGCAGTGACCCCATTCCAGTCCCCACACCTTCCACAGGGACAAGGCACTCCCTCATGCGCGAGTTTCCCCTCTATCTCATCCGCCCAGTGCATGAGGGCTGTTCTTCTCAGGGGACTCTCCTACGCTGTGCTGTAGAGGAGCAGACTCCTTGTGTTCTAGGCAGCAACACCATTTGGCCAACTACCCCTCGTCTGGATGGAGGGCAGCCAAGCCAAATTTAATGGCACTGCACCCAGCATGTCAGGTTGCAATGCCACCCACTGAAATTTGCTGGCTGCCCGTCATCTTTACAGAGGGCGATCAAGTCTAATTTCAGTGCTGTTAGACCAGGCAATCCAGAGAACACTCCTAACTGTTCTGGGAGCAGCCGTACTGATTTGTACAGGTCTAGTGCTTAAAAGTGTCAGGCCATGATCCTCTCAGCTCTGGTCTATGGAACTTTGAGTAAATGCAAAATTCGGTGAGAAGGTTGGTGTCATAAACAGATAAGAAAAGTTAATAGCACAGAAGTACTTTATCTCTTTGCTGTAAACGGTTAACAAGTTCAGTAAGCCTGGCTGTCACCTGACCAGAGAACCAATCAGGGAACAGGATACTTTCAAATCTGAGGAGGGAAGTTTTCGTGTGTGCTGTTATGAATTTGGTTGTTGTTCACATCTGGGGACTCAGACGGACCAGATGTGCAACCAGTTTCTCTCCAATCTCCCTGATACAGGTTCTAAACTCTAAAGCAAGTTAGGCTTATGTTTGTTTCTTTATTGCAAATGTGCATTTGGCTGGAAGGAGTTTAATTGTGTATTTGGCTGAAGGAGTTCCAAATTTGTATTTTTCTGCAAGGATTTTAAATTTGTACTTGTATACTTAGGCTGGGAGGTTTCCCAGTGTCTATAGCTGAAAAACCCTGTACCTAATTCCATCTTAGATTTACACAAAATATTTTTACTGTTTTTCTCTCTTTAATTAAAGTTTCTTGTTTAAGAACCTGATTGTTTTTTATTTTGGTGAGCCAGGGGACTGGGTCTGGATCCACCAGGGAGTTGGTGGGGATAAAGGAGGGAAGGGGGAGAGAAGGTTAATTCTCTCTCTGTGTAGGATTACTTGCTCTCAGGGAGAGTCTGGGAGGGGGAGAGAGAAGGAGGAGGGAAGGTGAATTTTCTTCTCTGTTTTGTGATTCAAGGAGTTTGAATCACAGTGACCTTCCAGGTAACGCAGGGAGGGGAAGCCTGGGAGAAGCAACAGTGAGGGAAGGGTTTACTTTCCTTGTCTTAGATCCAGAGGGTCTGGGTCTTGGGGTTCCCCAGGCAAGGTTTTGGGGGGACCAGAGTGTACAGGCACTGGAATTCCTGTTGCTGGCAGCGCTACAGGTTCTAAGCTGGTAATTAGCTTAGAGGAATTCATGCTGGTACGCCATCTTTGTGACGCTAAGGGTTAGAGTGGGGAATTTGTACCAATAACAAGGGGACATTGATTTGTTCCCAACAACTGGTGCCACTATCTGTAGTAGGTAGGTCTTATCCTCTCCCTTTTTAACAAGCCAGTTAAATGGCACAAACTGGGAATAAGAACTCAGGTTTCCCACTGGCCAGTCCTGTAATACAGAGATAATCAACTATTTTTGACAAGTCCCAAATTTTCTTGGTAAGGTATAGCCAAGGTCCAGACCCAGAGAAAATAAAACCAAATTAATAGCTATTAAATGACAAATAAATAAGTTAAAGGAATTTTGCGGTCTGTTTCAAAAGCATTGGAGTCCAGGATTTGGCCTGCCGGGCTGCTATTGAACCTCTGCTGTAACTCTAATCAGAAAATCCACACTATCCCGTTACAATTGGATGCTTGGGTGCCATTTTTTTGAAGCAGTGGAGTAAGACTAAGCCAAAAATGTGGCGTACATGTGCTAGTCTGTGGGTTTAGAACATGCAATATGATAAGTGCACATATAAACTGGGTATGTTTGAGTTATTAAAATATCAAGTATGCACAGTTTGCTTGTTTTTCACAACAAAAATGTCTACAGTCTACTGTACATTTTTACAGGGGCAAGTCAGGTCCCAGCTTCTACAATACAGTCTCGATATTACCAAGAACCTACATTAGCATGTGCTTCAGGATGAGCAGTGACAAACCCCCTTGATTGTATACTCACTCCTGAGATGGCCTTATGGAACAAGCCCTTTGCCAGGAGGGATAAGATCTGAAAAGCAAGAAAAGAGGGAGAGCACAAACAATCTAATTTTGACCCAGTGAATCACAACTGCAGTGTCACAAATTATCTTTTAACACCATTCGTTTCACTTTTAAAAGCAAATATTATTAAACTATGTCAAATGCTCTTGTAGAGTCTAAGGGACTGATTTACTTCCAAACCTCTCACAGCCTGGTGCAGATGATTATCCTCTTGGTTTCAAATATGCTGAGAAAAAAATAAAAAAGGGGGGTATACATGCATCCAAAAATAAATGTTCTATCTGTTACGTTGCTGTTACATGGGGCTGCTCACCCAGACCTGGGTGACTGTAATGTGCAAGTGACCTTAGCGCAGATCTTAAGTGGGGCAGAGGCACTAACTTTGGAATTTTACACTTGGTGAATTTTATCTCTCTCTGCACACTTTTGTTCCCTACCAACAGCTGTTTTAAAATTTATTCAGTACTTCAAAGTTAATTAAAGGGAATCAACACTTGGGTCCTTAAAACAAATAGGCGACTTGTATGAAAAGAAGAGTTTCATTATCTCAGAAATTCTTTAATATCAACTCTCCTCTCAGAGAAGGTTGAGTTTGTACACAGTTCCCCAGCCTGGCTTCGGTCTCCAATAATACTCAATCTGTCATTATCTCCCTGACTTTTCGCTCGCAAACTCACAATAAAAAATATAGGGGTGTTTTTTTTTAAAAAACTCATTAGTGATCACTATAAAACCTACAAGGCAGAAAACGCTGACTCCTCCTGCAGACTCTCCAATATAGTGACAGATCCTGGATCTCCTCCAAATGTTCAATATTTTCCCTGAATCCACTGGAGAGCTGCCACTTGATCCCAAATACCCCAGTTTCCACGAGCATGCTCATCACCAGAGCTGAAAGCAAGAGAATATAAAGGGAAGTAGATAGCCTGAGTTTTATAACATACATTGTGTTATATTAAAATATATCCAAGGATGCATCAAAGCTTGGTAATGGAGCAACACCTGAAAAAACGGAGCCCTTGGCACTGTCAGGAAAACAAGTGATTAAAACTCTTTGAAAACTCAGGCCAGGACTAGCATCAGTTATCTAAACAGCACTCTTAGCCCTAGACACTACCGAAGCACTAATCCAAGGCTATGTCTACGCTGCCATCAGAGGTTGTGAGTTGCAGTTCTTACACTTATACCTGCATTAGCTTAATCTAGCTATCAATCTAGCTAAAAAGAACAGTGAAGACGCAGCATGACCCTGCTGTAGGGTTAGCAGCACAAGTATGAGCGCCAAGCATTCCAAGAAGGGGTTTGTACACGCTGGGTTCCCACATCAACATGTCTTCACGCTTAGCTGTGCTAGCTAAAATAAAGCTAATGCAAGGTATGTCCTACCTGAGCTGCTGCTAGTCACACCTCCAGTTGCAACTATAGATAATGAACCAAATGGCTTTTGGTGCTCAGAGACTACAGTGATCAGACACGGAATAAATGACAATTAGCCTCAAATGCCCCAATTCAACAAAGAAGTAATGAACTTGGTGGGACTTACTCATGGGTTTTAAAGTTAGGTACAGCTTAAACATCGTGGTTGAAACTTGAGGCTTGAATACATCAGTGCATAGTCAAAAATAGATTAGATAAACCTGCCTCGAAGAATTAACCCAGACTCCTACAAGACGATATTTTTTCAGGTCCGATTTTCCTCTCCTCTGAGAGAAGGGCTGAAATTTTCTTCAGCCTCACATGAATTAGAACATAAAAATAAGCAGATAATCAAAAGAGATCAGATTATAAACTGTCTTTCAAGATATAACTGAAAAATGGCAGTTTTCAGAGGGTTATTAGTATGCTACTGGTAAATTTCACAAAAACTTGGGATGCACATGTAAAAATGTGGAAAAGAAAGAATGGACACTGTGTTAAAGGAGAATTAAGCATGTGACTTAAGGAGAGATGGAATGTGTGATCAATCACTAATATCTTTGGATGTCGTGCTGTGTGGATGACATCTTTATAATGAATCTGTCCTATTGTGGCTTTCTGCGTCTTTTTCCTTTAATGTACAGACCCACTGTCTGAAGCCCTACAGACGGGCATTCATGGTGGTTTTGGTTCCAGGTAAATATATCTGTTTCTCAATATTTATTTGGGTGCATTCACAAATAGCCACACATCAAATCCGACAATTGATAAAGAAAAACATGAAATCAAAGTCGAAGCATAGCAGCACACCCAAACCTTCTCCCAAAGTCAGCAGTGTAATGACTAGAACCTCATCTCTAGATGTGGAAATCTACCTATTCCACAATTTAGGCCTTTAGTCAGGGTTTGTGTTCAAAGACCAAAACAATCCATAAATAAACGAAAAACAAATATAAGTAAGAACAATAGAATAACAAGTCCTTCACTTTAGCCGCGAAACGTCTATAACAACACAAAATAACTCCTGAAAACAGCTTACTTCGTAGCCATGCAAAATAGGGTATTCCAGCCACATACAATGGTTCCCACCGAATGAGCGAGTCAATTTGTAGTGGGCTTGAGTAAGACAACACTTTATACAATGCCAGACAAACCTACAGAGCATAGAAGAAATGTCGTCAGACACACAATACCGAGAATAGGACGAACACTAAAATCCAGCCTTTCGTCAATGCGCACACATTCTACCCAAACTCTAATATAAAGTACCTCAGAGATCCGCCCTACAGTCTGTACTGAATTGTTACAACCACCACATTTTCAAAGGCTGATAGTGCTGACCCATCATATGTTGAAGCTGCACCAATCACTAATCCACCTCCATGGATCCATACCATGACCTGAAAAAAGCAGGAAGAGTTAGTCACCTACATCTGTAACACCCTGATATTACTTCAGATGTAAAATTCAAACCAGAGGGTTGCTACTTTTGCTGTGATAAAGTACTATTTTGTGCTATTTTGCACAACACAACGATTCTTGCTCGCTCAGCTGCTTGAGAATATAGTAAAAAAAAGTGGTAAGACTTTTTCAAGTCCGTGCATCTCAGTTCTAAAGAGAAATTATTATTTTATTAAATATTTATATTGTTATTATGCTGTTTTGTAGGGCTTAAATCTAAAGATACAAACAGACAAAGGGTAGGAGATGGGAAAAGAACTTGCAAGCAGAGAAATATGGGGAAAGATTGGCCCAGATTTGTTGGTTACAAATTGTAGGGAGTTTAGGTTTTTTATTTCTAATTGGGGTAAGAGATAGAGAAGAAGGGAGCAGGAAAAGGAAAGAAAAAGAAAGGGAATAGTTACCCCTGTTTCTTCAATTCCAAGTGTCCTTGCAGAGTATTTCATACACTAACAGAGATTCTATTTTGAAAGGACAATAAGGTTTTTCTTAGCTTACTTAGGAGAATAGCACGTACCCTTAGAAACTGGCATTATATAGCAGGGTCTTTGGATCTCAGATCTAAGAAAACTCACATGTATGAAATATACAGAATGGCATGAAGAATAAAATAGATGTTCATGAAATGTGGAAAATAATTCTGAGTAACAGAAAATGGGAAATAAAATAAGAAACCACCAACCTGAGGCAGGTGCCTTCAAGTCATCAAGTTATGACAGGGCACATTTTACTATTTACTTAGTTTCTCTGTTTTCAGAGTTTTGTGAAGGAAAAGTGTGTCACATACACACTTATTTAACATTTCAGTAAATAGTTAATTATAAAATATGAGAGAGTTTTTATGTTATAAGTCTCAACAAATGTTTTAAAAATATGAACCTGCAACTAGATAGATCGATCCAATTTTCAAAAGCAGGCCCTAAAACTATACCTGCAAGTTTGCATACAGCAGTAAAGTGCTGTGAAGTTTCTCTTATGGAATCAAATTGAGCCCTGCAGGGCCGGCTTTAGCAAGTGTGGGTCCCGATTCGTACTCACCCGGTAACACTCTGGGCCTTCGGTGGCACTTCAGCAGAGGGTCCTTCACTCGCTCCGAGTCTTCGGCGGCACTCAAGGACCCATCACCGAAGACCCGGAGTGAGTGAAGACCCGGAGGGCCGCTGGGTGAGTAAAAATTAAAAAGGCGCCACAGTGGGGCCCTCTTAAGCACTGGTGAGGGGCCTTCTTAGGCACAGGGCCAGATTCCAGGGAATTTGGGCGAATCGGCCTAAAGCCGGTCCAGGAGCCCTGCAGTGTGTAAGCACTGACCTCCCTTAATGGGAGTTGTGCCCACTTACACTAAGGTATAATTTGACCCATGGAGTTACACCAGGGCTGAACTCATGGCACTGATTTTGCAGTAATGTTGCTTACAGGTAACATGTCCATGTCTGAGCTGACAGGCGTGTACACGTTTAGGAACAAACAGTCTTCGGAAACTTGGAAAGAAAGTTTTTCTTTTCTGTTAGTAAATGCATCCGATAGATGCTGCCCA
>NC_133787.1:25154211-25166948 GCF_003597395.2 Chelonoidis abingdonii
TAGGAAGATGCAATAGCATGAGAGGAAGGTGAATTACTAATAAAGCATCTATGCATTATGCTCCTTTATGGGGAGGTGGATTGTCTGATCAGCTGAAGAATAGGACAGGCAGGGCTCGACGTTTTATATTTTTCCATTCTATTTGATGCTACTCTTACTATACTTCAGTAGGGGTAGTGTTTAGCCTCACAAATCATGTAAAAATGCGTGGTCATGTACACAAAATTAGGGTCTGAATGTACAGAAATGCCGCCGGTAGGTTTTTATACCAATGATTGTTTGCAATACATTTTTAAGCAGCAAAATTTAACAGATAGGAGGATTGGGGTTTAAAGGAGTCAAGGGTACCAAGTTTACTAGAGTTTGACTTGAACCCCATAGGAGATTGAAGAATCCATCCCAACATTTTGAAAACTGCATCAATTCCTGCCAGTTCAGTCAAGGAAGAACACTCGGAACTGCTTCCAGGCTGTCTCACACACTGCAGGGAAATAGTGCTGCCCTGGTGATCTCACGTGCCATTACAGAATCACAGAGTCCCAACCTTTCAGCACAACAATTCGCTAGAGTCCCTTCCATGGTAGGCGACTTACGTGATGACTCTAAGGTTCTCAGGGAAATGAGGTTAAGTGTTTCTGTCTCTCACCACATGGCAACCTCAATGTCAAAGTGTGACAAAATCACAGAGGTTGATTCTGACAACAGCCTGACAGAACTGTCTTTATGTCAGACAGTCTAATCTTCATTACCTTATTAGATACTGATTTTGGCTCTTGGGTTTTAATTATATGACATGTAATAGACTGCTTTTTTATATGTTAAATTGTACTTTAATAGCGAAGTGCCACTCCGGGCTCTGGTTCAGCGAAGGTAACACAAATGGCCACTGTCCTCTCTGTCACTTTATTTTATAACACATGTTTCCTGTTTTTCCCCCCAGCCTTTTTTTTATCTTTTTATTTTCTTTCCCGGGATAAACCCAAGTTTTAGGTTGGTTGATAACAGGTAGACTCGAGACCCATCACAGTCAGGGTCCATGTGGCAGGTTGCAATGCAGATGCGTGGTTCCGTCCAAGCTCTTATAATCTAGTGTCTTTATTCCTCCTTCTATGCAAGCAGAAGGGAACATAGCACAACTCCTGGACAAGTTTGAAATCCTGTTTGTTTGCAGTATAAAGATGAACAGTCGCCACATACAGTGGATTCACGTGCACCTCATCTTCAGCGTTATTTCCATCATTTTCTTTCCTGTCTTTTCCTAGACAATGAACCAATTGGCGCAGAGCTGGTTGATTGGCAGCCAGAACTTAGCAAATTTTTCTCAATCAATATAAAAAAAAGTCACTTTTAGTAGCTCTGTATGCGGAAACAACAAACAACAACATGTAGCTCTTGCGGTAGATTTCTCCCTTCAGTGTGCTGCGTACACATAAGTTGTGGTGGGTCTGGGATTTTTTCTCTCATGTAGGAGAAAGAGCTAGCTGTACACTGGATTTGTGGTGTTTCAAAGCTTTCAAGGGAGGATGCTGCATAATCATACAGCCTTGTGCACTTGCTGGTTTCATTTACTTTCTTCAGAGCTTTACAAACATTAACTATATACAAAACTCTCCCAGCTAGGAGATGTGAAAACAAAGGCACAGAGGTTAATGAACTGAGCAAGACATGGAGGGTGTATCGGCCAGGATCACAACTATAATGTTTTCAGTCAGTCGCTGCTTAGTAAACTACAATTAGCTGTTCTCACATTTTGCAGCTAGAGACACTTGTTGCTCAGCAGTGGAGTCATGTGAGCCAGGGGGCGCGAAGATATGGGAGCTAGCTGGGAGGCGAACCATGGGCAGTCCTAAGGACAGTCCAGAGCACCTCAAAATGGCCTAGTGGGAATGTCCAAAACTTCAACGTGTCTAAACTATAGATTTCAGTGGGTTCCTAGTTATTGATACTAAGTGATCTAGGTGACACATTCATCTAGGACATTCTGCCAATGTCTATACTTCCAATTTTGCTGTAACCTTTCAATTTGATTGTTGGCAGGATGTAACAAACATATTGCATTTTTACAGGGCGTCTTCCCTGGAAGTCATAGCCTTTCACCACATTAATCGCTTAGCCTCACACTATCTCAGGCAGATGGGGGGCAATTTTCTGGGGGCCAGGAATTCCAGTTCTGTTCCTGTCCTCCTTCCCAGCAGTGACACCCTCCAGCCACACTTCCACAGACCAAGGACTCCCTCACTGAGCGAGTTTCCCCTTACCATCCGACAGTGCATGAGGGCTGTTCCTTCTCAGGGACTCTCCTACGCTGTGCTGTAGAGGAGGCAGACTCCTTGTGTTCTAGCTGCAACACCATTGGCCAAACGACGCTGTCTGGATGGAGGGGCAGCCAAGCAATTTAATGCTGCAACCAGCGAGGTAGGTGATGCCACACTGAATTTGGCCTGCTGCCCCGTTACTTTTACAGACGGGCGATCAAGTCTATTTCGTGCTTTAGACCAGGATCCAGAGAAGCATCTAACTGTTTGGAGCAGCCGTAATGATTTGGTACGGTCTAGTGCTTAATGTGGTCAGGCATGCTCGACTCCAAGTCTGGCTAGGGGACTTGAAAATTCGGTGAGAGGGGAATTCTCGTTCCGAAAACTGGTGCACGCTGTCAGGTAGTAGGTATTATCCTTCCCTTTTTAACAACGCTAAAGGGGCCACTGGGAATAGAATCACGGTTCCCACTGGCCAATCGCTGTAATACACAGTAATCTTCATTTTTGACAGGTCATTTCTTGGGTTAGGTATAGCCAAGGTCCAGCGCCGCGAATGAAACAAATTAATAGCATGAAATAATAATAAAAGATTTTGCGGTTCTGTTCAAAAGCATCTGGAGGTCCAGATTGGCCCGGATCTGCTATTGACTACCTCTGCGTTCTCTAATAAAAATACTTCCGTTACAATGGGATGCTGGGTGCCTTTTTTTTTTTAAAGAGTGGGAGTAAGACTAAGCCAAAAATATGTGCGTACATGTGCATCTGTGGGTTTAAACATGCCAATATGATAAGTGCACATATAAATGGGTATTTGAGTATTAAAATATCAAGTATGCACAGTTTGCTTGTTTTCACACAAAAATGTCTACAGTTACTGTACATTTTTGCAGGGGCAAGTCAGGTCCCAGCTTCTACAAATACAGTCTTGATATTCACTAAGAACCTACATTAGCTTGTGCTTCAGGATGAGCAGTGAACAACCCCTTGATTGTAACTCCACTCTCTGAGATGGCCTTATGGAACAAGCCCTTTGCCAGAGGAGATAAGATCTGAAAAGCAAGAAAAGAGGGAGAGCACAAACAATCTGTTTTGACCAGTGAATCACAAACTGCAGTGTCACAAATTATCTTTTAACACCATTATTTCACTTTTAAAAGCAAATATTATTAAACTATGTCAAATGCTCTGTAGACTCAAGGGCTGATTTACTTCCAAACTCTCACAACCTGGTGCAGATGATTATCCTCTTGGTTCCAAATATGCTGAGAAAAAAATAAAAAAGGGGGGTATACAATGCATCCCAAATAAATGTCTATCTGTTACGTGCTGTTACCATGGCTGCTCACCCAGACTGGGTGACTGTATGTGCAAGTGACCCTTAGAGCAGATCTTAAGTGGGGCAGAGGCACTAACTTGGAATTTTTACACCTTGGTGAATTTTACTCTCTCTGACCACAATTTTGTTCCCTACCACAGCTGTTTAAAATAATTCAGTACTCAAGTTAATTAAAGAGGAATCAACACTTGGGTTCTTAAAACAAATAGGCGATTGTATGAAAAGAAGAGTTTCATTAATCAGAAAATTCTTTAATATCAAACTCTCCTCTCAGAGAAGGTTGATGTACCACAGTTCCCAGCTGCTTCGGTCTCCAATAATACTCAATCCTGTCATTATCTCCCTGACTTTTCGCTCGCAAACTCACAATAAAAATATAGGGGTGTTTTTAAAAACTCATTAGTGATCACTATAAAACCTACAAGGGCAGAAACGCTGACTCCTCCTGCAGACTCTCCAAATATAGTGACAGATCCTGGATCTCCTCCAAAATGTTCAATATTTTCCTGAATCCACTGGAGAGCTGCCACTTGATCCAAATAACCCCAGTTTCCACGAGCATGTTCATCACCAGAGCTGAAAGCAAGAGAATATAAAGGGAAGTAGATAGCCTGGAGTTTTATAACATACATTGTGTTATATAAAATATATCCAAGGATTGCATCAAAGCTGGTAATGGAGCAACACCTGAAAACGGAGCCCTTGGCACTGTCAGAAAACAAGTGAGAAAACTCTGAAAAACTCAGGCCAGGACTAGCATCAGTTATCTAAACAGCACTCTTAGCCCTAGACACTACCGAAGCACAATCCAAGGCTATGTCTACGCTGCCATCAGAGGTGTGATTGCAGTTCTTACACTTATACCTGCATTAGCTTTAATCTAGCTATCAAATCTAGCTAAAAAGAACAGTGAAGACGCAGCATGACCCTGCTGTAGGTTAGCAGCACAAGTATGAGCCCAAGATTCCAAGAAGGGGTTTGTACAGCTGGGTTCCACATCACCATGTCTTCACCGCTTAGCTGTGCTAGCTAAAATAAAGCTAATGCAGGTATGTCTACCTGAGCTGCTGCAGTCACACCTCCAGTTGCACTATAGATAATGACAATGGCTTTTGGTGCTCAGAGACTACAGTGATGAGCACAGAATAAATGACAATAGCTCTAATGCCCCAATTCAGCAAAGAAGTAATGAACTTGGAGGGACTACTCATGGGTTTAAAGTTAGGCACAAGCTTAAACATCGTGTTGAACTGAGGCTTGAATACATCAGTGCATAGTTCAAAAATAGATTAGATAAACCTGCCTAAGAATTAACCCAGACTCCTACAAGATGATATTTTTTCAGGTCGATTTTCCTCTCCTCTGAGAGAAGGGCTGAATTTTCTTCAGCCTCACTGAATTAGATAAAAATAAAGCAGATAATCAAAAGAGATCAGATTATAACTGTGTTCAAATATAATCTGAAAAATGGAGTTTTCAAGGGTTATTAGTATGCTACTGGTAAATTTCACAAACTTGGGATGCATGTAAAATGTGGAAAAGAAAATGGACACTGTGTTAAAGGAGAATAAGCATGTGACTTAAGAGAGATGGATTGGATCAATCACTAATATCTTTGGAATGTCTGCTGTGTGGATGACATCTTTATAATGATCTGTCCTATTGGCTTTCTGTCTTTTTCCTTTAATGTACAACCCACTGTCTGAAGCCCTACAGAGGCACTGGTGGTTTTGGTTCAGGTAAATATATCTGTTCTCCAATATTTATTTGGGTGCATTGGTGTTATCCTATACTTGTTTTTCATTCTTTGGGAGAGGTTTTGCAGGTAATTTATTGTATCCTTGATCTTTGGTACCCAAATCAATCCTATTGTGTAAAAAACAATGAATAGGCTGAAGCTTAGTTCACACCAAACTTTCCCAAGTTCAGGTAATGCTTAGCCAGCCTATGGATCTGAACTTTCCCACAATTTTAGGGCACTTAGGTCCAGGGTTTTGTTATGGCCAACTCAAATTACGATAAACAAATATAAGTAAGAAACAAAAGTATAGTCCTTTCTCTTTTAGGCTTCTGCCTATATGCAGCAGAATTCCTGAAACAGCTTATGGTTAGGTGGCATTAGGGTTTTCACTCGGTTTCCCCACAGAAGGATGAGTTAATTGTTATGGCTTGTGAGTTAAGAACATTTATACTGGACTGACATATGCTTGTCTTTTCAGACTCAACCAATGGGAACATTATCCTGTGTGCGTTTAGGCACAATGTCTTACCTAAAATATCCAAGGATCCCAGTCGTACTGAATTGTTACAACCACCACATTTTCAAAGGCTGATAGTGCTGACCCTCATATGTTGAAGCTGCACCAATCACTAATCCACCTCCATGGATCCATCCATGACCTGAAAAAGCAGAAGAGTTAGTCACCTACATCTGTAACACCCCTGATATTACTTCAGTGTAAAATCAAACCAGAGGGTTGCTACTTTTGCTGTGATAAAGTACTATTTTTGTGCTATTTGCACAACGCACAAGTTCTGCTCGCTCAGCTTTGAGATATAGAAAAAAATGGTAAGACTTTTTTAAGTCTGTGCATCTCAGTCTAAAGAGAAATTATTATTTTATTAAATATTTATATTGTTATTATGCTGTTTTGTAGGGCTTAAATCTAAAGATACAAACAGACAAAGGGTAGGAGATGGGAACAGAACTTGCAAGCAGAGAAATATGCGGAAAGACTGGCCCAAATTTGTTGGTTACAAATTGTAGGGAGTTTAGGTTTTTTATTTCTAATTGGGGTAAGAGATAGAGAAGAAGGGAGCAGGAAAAGGAAAGAAAAAGAAAGGGAATAGTTACCCCTGTTTCTTCAATTCCAAGTGTCCTTGCAGAGTATTTCATACACTAACAGAGATTCTATTTTGAAAGGACAATAAGGTTTTTCTTAGCTTACTTAGGAGAATAGCACGTACCCTTAGAAACTGGCATTATATAGCAGGGTCTTTGGATCTCAGATCTAAGAAAACTCACATGTATGAAACATACAGAATGGCATGAAGAATAAAATAGATGTTCATAAAATGTGGAAAATAATTCTGAGTAACAGAAAATGGGAAATAAAATAAGAAACTACCAAATTGAGGCAGGTGCCTTCAAGTCATCAAGTTATGACAGGGCACATTTTACTATTTACTTAGTTTCTCTCTTTTCAGAGTTTTGTGAAGGAAAAAAGTGTGTCACATACACACTTATTTAACATTTCAGTAAATAGTTAATTATAAAATATGAGAGAGTTTTTATGTTATAAGTCTCAACAAATGTTTTAAAAATATGAACATACAACTAGATAGATTGATCCAATTTTCAAAAGCAGCCCCTAAAACCAGACCTGCAAGTTTGCATACAGCAGTAAAGTGCTGTGAAGTTTCTCTTATGGAATCAAATTGAGCCCTGCAGGGCCGGCTTTAGCAAGTGTGGGTCCCGATTCGTACTCACCCGGTAACACTCTGGGCCTTCGGTGGCACTTCAGCAGAGGGTCCTTCACTCGCTCCGAGTCTTCGGCGGCACTCAAGGACCCATCACCGACGACCCGGAGTGAGCGAAGACCCAGAGCGACACCGGGAGAGTAAAAATTAAAAAGGCGCCACCGTGGGGCCCTCTTAAGCACCGGCCAGGGGCCCTCTTAGGCACAGGGCCAGATTCCAGGGAATTCGGCGAATCGGCCTAAAACCGACCCAGGAGCCCTGCAGTGTGTAGGCACTGACCTCCCTTAACGGGAGTTGTGCCCACTTACACTAAGGTATAATTTGATCCATGGAGTTACATCAGGGCTGAACTCATGGCACTGATTTTGCAGTAATGTTGCTTACAGGTAACATGTCCATGTCTGAGCTGACAGGCGTGTACACGTTTAGGAACAAACAGTCTTCGGAAACTTGGAAAGAAAGTTTTTCTTTTCTGTTAGTAAATGCATCCGATAGATGCTGCCCAACCACTGAGTCCTGTAGGCACCTTAATAATTAAAAATATATCAATAATATTCAACAGAATCATAGTAACAAAAACCATCAGATGCTTCATCCACAATAAATACAGCAAGTCACCTGTGATAAGTTTCCAGATTGTTGGAAACAGAGAATCATATCACTGTTTTCCATTTTTAACATAAAAGCATTTTATTCCCTGTGACTGCCGGCCAAAAGTGCATTAAAGAGTCATACAGACAATGGCCACAGCCTCCAGCAGAATACACCTACTTACAGACTTTTTTGAAACACCATAGCAATCTGCCTGCAAATGGACAGGAGCTAAGACATATAAGAGTCCCCTTGCAGTTGCTGTCATTCAATGGAAATGCAACTGGATGCTTTTGCACCTTATATACCAAATCATGTAGCATATTATAGATATTAATCATGACACTTAATGCACTACTGGAAGGCACGCTGACACTACATGATGAGGGCAGAATAAGAACCGCAATAGAACAGACTGCCCTCAACGTCATATATGTAGCACTGGGAATGTGAGTCAGACTGCATTTATCAGAGGGGTAGCCGTGTTAGTCTGGATCTGTAAAAGCAGCAAAGACTCCTGTGGCACCTTATAGACTAACAGACGTATTGGAGCATGAGCTTCGTGGGTGTATACCCACTTTGTCGGTTGCATCCGACGAAGTGGGTATTCACCCACGAAAGCCTATGATCCAATACTGGATTTAGTCCCTCCAACATTTCTTAGCTCCTTTTCAGTTCTACTCCTGAGGTATATGTTTCAAAAACATGACTAATTGGAGATTCAAAAGCCCCCCAAGGGAGAACATCACTGATGAAGAGTGGGAGTGGTACGTTGCTAATGCCAAATATATATCCTGAGATATATCTTTAAAACTCACTTAAGTTAACAGTCTACAGGCATTAACAGACCCCAGTTAAATGGTTCTACCAGAGCTCATTTTGCTAGATTTATTTTTCCCTAAGTGTCAGTATTGTGTTCCTCCATATTACACATTCCTACCCATCCATATGTTCATGTCATTGTCTTACATGGGTGGGTAGATAGTTGCATTTCTGAGACCCTTCCATGGCTCAGCTGGCGCTGGTGGGGAAAATCTCAAAGGTCCAACAGGTGGCTTGGCAAAAGGAATTCCCAGGAAAACATCTACATGTGTCTCAGCTCCATCAACTTTGATTCGCTGCCCTCGGAGTTTCCCATATTTGGTAACCACTTCTGGGGGTGCAGCGTTTTGTCCTGTGAAACATATACATACAATCAGATTAAACATCGAGAGGCTCAAAATGACCCGACAAGTTTCTAAGTGCTTCAGATGTTTATGCATGTACCTTTGATTTCTTTTAAACATTTCATACAGAATATTTCAATAAATATACACAAGCAAGTAAAAAACACAACCCAAACTGTATCAACTTTTAAGTCTAACCATGCTTATGAGACCTCTGTATTAGGGTTGCAATTTTAGTTGGACGTATTCCTGGAGGTTTCATCACTTGGCATTATCTTTAATAAACTATTAATCTCTAATTCCTCGAGATTTCAGGACAATCCTGGAAGACTGACAACCCTAGTCTGTATATTGCATTCATTTATCATCAAAATATATGTTGTTCTTAGAGGCAACTTGTAGCATAATAAATGTATGCCTGTAAGGTAGGAAGGTTTTAACATTAAACTTGACCTCAGGGCATGTGTAATACAGAAATCATTATGTTGATTAATTGTTGGCTATGTGTTAAAGATATCAGTAGCAAAATAGTTGCTTATACGTCTTTCAATAGTATGACCATTGTGCTGTTTTAACAAATGGAAGTATTATTAAGGAAAACCTGGCAGTCACGTTGATTGCCATGTAATGGCAACACTGGCTGCATTATTATGATTGTAGAAAAACAACCAGTGTTTCTTTAAATTATCTTGGAAAAAAGAGAAAGCTGCTGGACCTCTATCCCCCTCACCTCTTCCTCGGGCATCCTTGATGCTCTTTAGTCACTTGGGCTGATGGGTGTGACGTTAATCATGGATCTAAATACGACCCCACATAGATACATCTGTTTGCAACCACTGTATATAAATTTGCATTCAGCGATATATTGTAACAAAGGTGTGTCGAGTAAGGTTTCCATGAATAAGGTTATGATTATTTGCTGGTTATTTGATTATTATGCTATCCGTAACGCCATGTATCAATTTGTTTGTATGTGTAACTTAAATGTTGGCTCTTATACTTTGGATTTCAATATGTTTTGCTCCTTGTTATATGCCACCAAATAGTAATTAGCACAGCAACACCTTTGGAGGCCTATTTTCTAAGTTGGACGTTGGGGCCCATGAAGGAAGAAACATTTAACTGGTACAATTGACCCTGGTGAGAACGCCTATCTACACTTAATGAAAATTTTCCTCCTGTGCCGATACTATTGCGAAGCATCCAGGGACATAGTGACTTTCCCGTGAACTCCAAAAACCTCTGTGGTGCTGGTGATTTCAACAGTAAAAGCAGTGGAATGCCCTCCACATGGCAAATAACTATAAAACGGCCCTGGAAAACATCCTCCATATGGCTATCTTCAAGTTCCTGCGTCTTCCTCTGGCAAGGAAACTTGCTGACACACTGACGCTCTTGACAATGGGACTGATATGAATGGACCCATTCACAAGCTGTGGATGTATTCCAGAAGAACTTAAGCCAAGGCAAGTTGTATCCATCAATTGCACAATGGCTCATGAACCAAGACTTTGCCATTAACTGGTATGTAACTGAGTCCGTTTAACCATCTTGAACCTTTTCTTTTCTTTCTATTTATAAAAAAAACCTTTAGATTTTAGATTTAGCTATAAAGGATATTGTGCTTAAATAGCTGTATTTTTGGGGGTGAAGATCTAAAGTTAATATATTGACCTGTGGTGTCTGGTTCTTTGGGTTATCAGAAGATCCTATATTTTGATGAGAACGCGGTTGTAAAGAACACTCATCCTGAATCCTGTTTCTGTGGTGATACAAGACTGAATGACCAAGGAAATTTGCCTTTCATGTTTTTCTTATGCTAGTGTATTTTAACAGTTTGTTATTATGAAGGAATCGAGCAGCCTTAATGCAATTTATGCAGCAGGTTTTAATATTTTATTGGATAGTAGTTTGGCTATAAGGCTAAGATGTTTATCATAATATCCACTCAATTGTAGGTCTGAGAATTGGTGTTAAAGAAAAATGTGGGCGGGTCTTGAAGTTCAGACATTGGAAATACTCACAAGTTGTCTACGTCACATAAATCCCTAAAATAATCCCATGAAGATGTCAGCCCAACAATTGGTTAAAACTGAAATCGGTGTCTTTTAAGTTTTCTGCCATTTGGAATGAAACTAATGTTTCGATCTAAGAAAATAGAGGGACTCTGTCCAGTTTATACACTTTCCACCTAGAACTGAAACACAGAGAAGAATTTAACATCTTAGAGATTTGACTCCACACCTCTGAACTTTCAAAACTGAAGCAGGACTAGAATTTGAGGATTGTATTGATAGTATTATACATTAATTCAGTTTATTAGAACATTTCCGTCATTATCAAAACTAAGATATATGATGGTCTGAATTTACTAATTATATTAGTTTTTAGTTTATTACTTGCATAGCATTAGGAGGATGAACAGGATCAGCGATCTGATTGCATTTCAACACGCCATCCATAAACCGATTAAGGAATAAATTTAAAATCTCCCAGAGCCAGACAGCTTTATATAAGTAGTAATGCGAAAATTAGTCCCAGTGGTTAGGTAATATCAACAGTGAATTAACCACTGCAGCAATCCCTGAAATGTCATAGTGTCTCACTTAACACAGTTTGAAAAAGCAGCCCTTAAATACAAATCTTAATATTTTTTACCAAAAAAAGTAAAAAAGCAGCCAAGGGCAAGTGCTTTCAAGCGAGACAGAAAAGCGGAGGGCAGAGGTGGTCGCGATCAATAATCGGGAGCAGGCACAGCCCAACTTTGGTAAAAACAGATGATAACAAGTGGGGGCAGGCTTCCGCAATATTGCATTGATTTTTTTTTCGGAGCCTGTGACCCCATTGCAAATCACATCGTCAATTAAGGCACGTGGCCAGAAAGTATTTTAATGGTGGAGAAGTGGCAGCAAGAGACTGAAAGTAACTGCCACTTGAAAGTTAGTCTGGCTCGCGTGCTATTATCCGACCGATACTGAATCCGAGAACCAAGAGAAGCATGACTAAATGTCAATTAGCTGTACTAGCAGCTGACCAACAAGTTCTGCATTCATTCTGTGGCAATCACAGGGCCAGATTCCGTTTCCTCCAACAAACATGCAGTAAGATACCTGCCCGGGCACAACAAGAAGAAACAACTCCTGGAATATCCAATCAGCGAGGCCCTGCTTACACTAGTACGTCTTAATGAGTACCAAAGAAAAAGCTCGGAAAGGAAGGGAAGTCCAGGTTCATGGGTTGTGCAGAGTGGGGACCTTTCATAACCTGCAAATCTGAGAAACGAGCGAAACTTGCAGTATTACAGAGGGAGTCCCACGGGTTGTGTAAATTGTTCTTGCTGCTCCACGCGTGCACCGCGCCTCTGGCACAAGTGATGGGAAAAGAAACTTCTAGCCCATTTTGAAAAAGTGCCCAGGGTATAATCAGATCCAATAAAGTCCAGGTTTTTGGAAAGGAAAGTAGCTCGCTGTTAGAAAAGGACCTGTGTACATATTGTAGACACTAAATAAGTATTTTAATTGACCTGTTCAATGTAATACTAGTTAATGAACAGTTAACACAGCTGTACCTGTTCACTAAGAGTGTTCCCTTCAAATCACATGGATAAGCAAGACACTATAAAGAAGTAAAAGTGCAACACGCAACAGGCACATGCCTGAAAACAGGAAAGTGAAAAGCAGTGAAGAAACCTTACTGTTTATTCAGACTGACGTATTTCTTCCCGTAACAAGTAGAGTGCCCAGCTCCTGTGTGTAAAACCACACAGAAGACGCCACGGTGCTCCCACACCGTACATTCAGTTCTTCGTTACCCAGGAAAGGCAAAAATAGCGTAAAATAATTTAAACTCTTAACAGCAGTTAACATGTAAAGAGTCGTTGGTAACCCAGCAATGCAATAAATCAGT
>NC_133787.1:25167048-25168258 GCF_003597395.2 Chelonoidis abingdonii
CCCAGCCGGTGAGGGATGCATCGGTCATCATCATCACAGTTGGTGGAGTTTGGAGGAAGGGGACTCCAGAACAGAGGTTGTTGGGGACTGTCCACCATATGAAAGAGTCCTTGATCCGGTAAGGTATGGTTAATTGTTTGTTTATTGAGTGCACGTTCGGTTTGTAAACCGTGGCCAGCCAAGCTTGGAAGCACCTCATGTGGAGGCGTGCATTCTGGACCACGAAAGTGCACAAGAACATGTGCCCCAGTAGTTGGAGGCAGTCTCAGGCGGTGACCCGAGGGCTGCTGCGAAGTCTTGTAGCCAACAGTTTTATGGTATTGAATTGGTTGGGTGGAAGGGATGCCCGTCCGGTTCTGGAGTCGAGGCTCATTCCTATAAAGTCCAGGCATTGGGTAGGACTTAATGTGGATTTGTTTTCATTTATTTGCAGGCCCAGGGATTGGAAGCACTCGATGGTGATTTGTGTGAAGCGGAGAGCCTCGGCGAATGTGGAGGCCTTGAGGAGCCAATCATCTAGGTAAGGGAAAAGTTTTCAATTAGCAATAATCGCGCCTCGGATTAACCTCATTGGCTACGATACTGCCACTGCGCAAAGCTATATTATAACTCCTTTTTTCCTGAGGTAGGCCATGACTACTGCTAGGTGCTTGGAGAAAACTCGAGGGGCAGTGGAAAGGCCAAATGGCAGAACTCTGTATTGGTAATGCGTTGAGCCGAGGGTAAAACGAAGAAAACGTCTGTGGGCTGGGTGGATAGTGACGTGAAAATAGGCGTCTTGTAGGTCAAGGGCTGAAAACCAATCGCCCTGCTCCAGGGCTGAATTATGGTGGTGAGAGTAACCATCTTGAACTTTTGCTTCTTGACGAATTTGTTGAGCCTCCTGAGGTCGAGGATCGGTCGCCATCTGTTACGTGCCTGAGTGCTCTGCAAGGACGAGGTCCACATACACAGTGAGTTATTTGGCTTTAATGAAGGTAAAGTGACACATCCGCAACGGGGACCCTGGGCGTTGCTGTCACTTAGGCGGGGAACCCAGCACGAAGCTCAGCTCGGCCTGGGTCAGAGTCCAAAGGCGGACCGGGAGCATACAGCTATATATACACACAATACAAAAGCAACTCATACATATGCAAAAAGGGACTTCCCACAGGCTATGTCTGCCCTTTCGCCTAAGGCCATACAAACTGGTTTCAACCAGTTAAAAGCA
>NC_133787.1:25170154-25229712 GCF_003597395.2 Chelonoidis abingdonii
ACTGGGAATACCCTCCCAGCCTAAGTATACAAGTACAAATTAAAATCCTTTCAGCAAAATACAAATTTGAACTCCTTCCAGCCAAATACACATTTGCAAATAAAGAAAACAAACATAAGCCTAACTCGCCTTATCTACCTAGTACTTACTATTTTAAACTTATAAGAGCCTGTATCGGAGAGATTGGAGAGAAACCTGGTTGCACGTCTGGTCCCTCTCAGAACCCAGAGAGAACAACCACCAAAACAAACAGCACACACAGAAACTTCCCTCCCTCAAGATTTGAAAGCATCTTGTCCCCTGATCGGTCCTCTGGTCAGGTGACAGCCAGGCTTACTGAACTTGTTAACCCTTTACAGTCAAAAGAAATATAAAGTACTTCAGTTCCATTAACTCCGACTATCTGTTTATGACACAAACCAAAAGGACAAAGAACATGAGCATTTAGAACAAAGCATTTTCAATCCCCCAGTCTTGCTATGGAACCAACTTCCAGAAGAAAATCAGCTGAATCTAGAATCGGACCACCTTTAGGAGACACTGTAGAACCTCTTGAAAAAGATTTTCCACCATAGTAAAAAATGACACCACCAAAATCCCATTGACACAACTTCCCACCACCCCAAAAAAGAAGCTGAAACAAAACCAACCTCACAAAACAAACCACATATTCCAATAAGAGTTTTACCCCACAAAAGGAGAACTAATGATGCCATGAAGTCCACTAGGGTCTTTGCTGTTGCTCTCCATTTTACATGGAAGACACTCAAATACTATGCTGGCAGATGGCAGTGTAAAATCCTAAAATAGCTAAATCGGTAACGAGAGGGACCTGCTTTTTGGCTGCATCCAGTATCAAAGGGGGAACAGTTTGGGCACAGTGACTGAAAAACGTTAGGGAGATATTACAGAAGAAATAATTAAAGCCTGCTTAACACAAGGAATACTTGAGTTCTGTCTTTGAGAGTCAAAGTGCTTACACAAGTGAAAAGTGGAAATATACTCACACAAGTGCCTTGTCCCCAGTCCACTATTCAGTCGCCAAGATTAGGAAGAGCGCTGTGGCATTACACCCCATATTCTTCACAGTAATAGTATAACATAATTATGGTATAACTATGATATATTTCATGCAAGCTAGATGATGTGAGATATCACTGAAAATGTTATGATTCACTGAATACAATTATCCTACTTGTATGCATGTATCATTTTGGTATCTGAAGTTAGGAATATTGTCTATGCATTTATTACAAATGTGTTTACACCTGGGGAATGCCCACTAGACAGAATGCAAGCAGTCTAGATGGCTGCCTGAGAATGGACATTAGGGACAACAACAGGTCTTAGAAGAAGCTAATCTCCCACCAGGGAGCCTTCCTGAGGACACTACAAACAGCCTCTTAATTATGGCTCCTGTGACCCTACAGCAGGGGTAGGCAACATATGGCACAGGTGCCAAAGGCAGCACGCGAGCTGATTTTCAGTGCCACTCACACTGTCTGGGTCCTGGCCACCGGTCCGGGAGGCTCTGCATTTTAATTTACTTTTAAATGAAGTTTCTTAAACATTTTAAAAACCTTATTTACTTTACATACAACAATCGTTTAGTTTTGTATTATAGACTTATAGAAAGAGATCTTGTAAAAACATTAAAATGTATTACTGGCACACAAAACCTTAAACTAGAGTAAATAAATGATGACTCGGCACACCACTTCTGAAGAGTTGCCGACCCCTGCCCTCAGGGACATGTGACCAAGTAAGTCACCTGGTACTGGACTCCATCTTGGAATACCAGTGTTTTTCCACTGAAAAGCATAGGAACTAAGCCTGGAGACAAAGGGTTCCCACATAGGCAAAAGCTATTTAAGGCAGGAAAGTAACAACATCATGGTTCTTCACTGACTCCCTGCCCAAAAAGACTCCTGTAAACACCTGAGGAAGAAGGACTGAATTTGGGGGAAGGGCTACATCCAGGCTAGGAGGATTTCTAGCCTGTGAAAGGACTACCCAGGGATTTAAACTGCAAGCAGGTGCAGTTTGCCCTTTAAGAATCTCTGCAACTAGCTTAAATGATCATTTAGGGTGAGAATATGCTACTCATATCCAATCTCTTGATAGATTAAGTTTAGATTGAGTTTTGTTTATTTGCTAGGTACTCTGCTTTTGTCTGTTTGTTATCCCTTATAATCACTTAAAATCTATCTTTTGCCGTTAATAATCTTGTCTTTGTTTTGTCTAAAACGAGTTGTGTGGAAATCATAACTTGGGGCAGAAAGCTGTTGCATATCTCTCTCCACATTGAGGGAGAGGGCGAATTTTATGCGTTTACACTGTATAGTTCTCTGTGCACCGCAAGACAGTAAAAATCCAGAGGAGTGTGTGTGCCAGGAAAGCTGGTAAGTGTCCTAGCTGCATAGACTTCCCATGCAGGGCTGGTCAGAAAGCCTGTCTCCATGTTATTACAGCTGGGAGTGTCCCTAGCTGTGTGCTGGTGAAAGTGTGAGACCGGGAGCATTTCTGCAGCTTGTGACAGCATTATAGAGTGAGTGGGACCCCAAGCTGATGGGTCGGAGGACTTAGTGGTACTCCAGTTTCAGGCAGCCCTTTGTGGGGGACCCGTCACAAAGCACATTAAAAAGTGACCCAATAATCTTCAGTAATGAATACAACGGAGACTGCTTGGCGGCCACCTAACTAGAAAGAGCAATGACCAAACTGAAGTCAGATCATGTGCATATTAAGCGTGCCATCCGTAGTCAAGTGAGAATTGAGTCTTGGCAGGTTTGAACTTGTGACCTTTTATTTAACAAATATTAAGTAGAAACTAACCTCTGTGATAATTAGATGTTTTTATAGCTGAAACTAATAAGATTGCATCTCCCATCAAATCCAGAAACCGGTCCCGCAGGGCGACAGGGTTGTCTGTGTCTCCCAGATACTCATCTGTTATCAGAAACACAAATTCAGCTGGCACAGATGGGAAGGGAGAATAAGGAGAAGAAATTAACCAAAAACCATTAAAAAGAAGTGTCAATCTCTAGAATTCCATGTCAGCAATTAGCATGTAAATACTTTTTTTTTTAAATCAGAACCAGACAGCCCAGCAATAAATGTAGCTTTTGAGAACACTACCTATTTGTGCCCAGCTTTGTGTTAAGTACCTGCAGACAAATAGGTGCCCAACTGTCAAAAATGCATATAGGCCTTTCAGCATCTGTGGCATTTTATAAAAATGTATGTACTAAACCCCCCCACAAAACTCCTCCAAGTCCTAAATGTTCAACACATCTGAAAAGAAAGAGAGAGACATGGGAAAATCTGCAGGTCTCTTACCAAGAGTGGGTGCAGCATTGGTACGGTAGAGAGGATAGTTTCTTTATGCATACCCTCCTTCAGGCCAGGTATGTTGAATGACTACACAGGAACATATTACAAATAATTGTTTATGTTTATATAGCCCAAGAGCCTTAAAAACTACACAGAGATTTACATATAAATCCACAAACGAATGGTTCTGTATAACACAGGAACTGCCATTCTGGATCAGAACCAAGGTCCATCTACTACACTATTAGGTCTCAAACAGTGGTAAAGACCAGGTGATTCAGAGGAAGGTGTTCGAACCACACAGTAGGCAGGTATAGGTAATCTGCCCCCCACCTCCTGCCGCAAATCAAGTCTCATCCTGATCTCTAATAGTTACAGACTGAATTAAGGCCTGAAGCATGAAATTTCATATACCTTCCAAAATGACGACAACAACTCTGGATACTCTTATCATATGTGTGTCCAATCCCTGGTTGAGTCTCGCTAGTTAAGGTTAGAAAAGTTGACACAAAATGTAGAATAAGTAAAGCTTTGGCCAAGTTTTTAGGGAAGGCAGATCTAGATATAAATCTCTAAAGTTCTGACTATAAGGTAAATCAAACTCAAGCTATGAGATATCTCCTAGTACAGGAGGCTCTCAGTTTGCAGAAACCTGCAGCTGGTGATGTGGAGGGAGTATGGTTGTAAACTCCTGAAATTGAATTACAAAGCAAAAAAAGTTGGTTTCTTTCCATCACTACTTTTTTGTGATGTATGGATGCCTCAAAAGCTTTATTAATTAATTAACAAAGACAGTGGTTTCCCCTGCTTGATTTAACATTGGAATATCAGCCTAAATTTTCAAGAGAAGCTAGTGATTTGGGGTGCCTTAATTTATTTTTGGATGTCCAGTTTGAGGTGGCCCCTTAACGGCATCTGATTGCCAGAGAATGGCTCTCAACGCTTTCTAACAATCAATCTGGGCATCCAAAATCACTAGTCAATTTTGAAAATTCAGGCCATCAGATCTTCATTTCCCTCTCTTTGCTGGGGGATCACGGGAAAATACTTAGAGGACTTCTGCGGTGACATCAGATAGTCCTATAATCTGAACTGCAGCTCCCACTGACCAGGTATGTGTGTGTGTTGGGGGGGGCCAGGTGAGGAATGTTGATCATTACTTCAATTTCCAGTCTTTTCTAATTCTTAGACTTAACTTTCCTCTACTCTACCCTTCATCCCAGAGGTGGTCTGTAATGACTCTGGGATCCTTCAGAATGAAAGGCCCTCTGTGAATGTAAAGTTATTTTTCGGAAAGAGTGAAAACTCCCATAAAATGTTCAGGGGGAGCTTGGGGGAGGGGGCGGGGGTAGGCCTAGCCTAGCCAAGAATGGGTGACCAAACTTTGTTTTTAATAGGAGAGGAGGCTGGTGTCTTGGTATAAAAAGGTTTGAGAAATGTGCCACTAATATTCAGTTAATGCTGTAGAAGAGCCATTAGAAATTACTTACAAAAGGAGGCATCCAGCCATATTCATGATTATTTATTCCTATTATATATGGGACAGCACTGAAGTCTTTGCCAGCCATTAGCTCTTCAGGCTTCTTCTGAATAAATACACCATCTATAACTGCTGGGATAATTGAGACTTGCTGGAGGAGAAGAAAAGAACGCATTTTTAGAGCCCTGTGCAGATACAAAATTTGTATCTGATCTGCGACCTGCAAAAATGGTCCATGGATATCTGCGGATGTGCAGGGCTCTACACATTTTCAATTGTTATGCGGACTTACTGGATTTCCTCCAGACAGTATTGCAAAGTTTCAACTGAGACCAGACAAAGAAATCACACAAATATTAGTAACAGTGTGATGGGGTGGACTAGGTCCTGGGGCCGCCTGCTGGAAGCCTTCTGGCACAGGCACACCTCGCCCCAGAAAAGGGCAGTGGAGAGGGTCCTCCGAGCTGCCTAGAGTGGCTGTGTGTGAAGCAACCAAGTAGAGCCCAGCGGTTAGTATAAGAAGAACTGCAGGGCTAGACTAAGAGCAATTCGTTGCTTGAGCTGGAGGAAAGCAGATTGTATTCTGAGCTGGCTGCTGGGTCTCCACCAGGAAAAGGCCAGAGGTAAGGGTGAAGAATGTGCTGGAACCACAGGGAAGTGGCCCAGGGAATTAAAGCAACAATGCAGATTATTTAAAGGGTACCTGGAGTAGAGGGCGGGCCCAGGTTCCCCCTGCCCAACCACTGGGAAAGCAGCTTGGACTGTGAGGCACCCCAAAAGGGGAACTCAACTGCAGTGGCCCAGCTGAAGAGCTGGGGCCAGAAAGGCCCTGAGAGGGCAAAGACGCTGCCTCCAGGGAAGGAATCCTGGGGCACTGCTCTATTCTGGAGCAGGGAAAATTTGAAGGTGAGTGCGACCCCATTACAAACAGTTATAAGAAAACAGGAAAAAAAAAAGATTACGATGCTGGGCCCAGTTCAGCCCAGAGACACCTCTATGGATGTGAGTGCTATTATAACTGCGTGCACTGTGGCTGCATTTGATATCTCACAGTTAGCCTCACCCACCTGTTGTTGTTGAAAGTTCAAAATCATTTCTTCTTCTGGTTTCTTCCTTAGGCAATGAACCATGGCAGCCGAACTGGAGGTGTCGCAGCCAGTTACGTTAGCGACTACCTGCAATTATTTACAAAAAAAAGTTAGAACTTTTAAAATCTTTTAGGTTCTAGGGAGATTATGCTAAACAGTAAAAATAAAGTGTTACAAGGAATAGAATGTGGAATTTGTGAAGCTAACATATCACACACACTTACAAGTCCATCTTTAATGAGCACCAGTTTTTCCATGATAACATGCACTTGAAGACATAGGGTGGGACTGTCAAAACTGCTCATTGTTAGCCTAACTGATTTAGTCCTAGGCTGGATGCTTTTGAAAAATCTCACCCATAGCATAGAATACTAGCTGAATGTGCTTACAAATCAGCTTGGTAGGTCTGGAATCTAAACAAGAGACCAAATGATAAGTGTAACAAACATGTTATTTTAAAGGGACATTTATAAACCTCACAAGAAATAAACAAAGCCAAGGCCATTACTCTAGTTTCACATAACTGATCATCTTGTCTAATCACTGACATGAGTTCAGAACAAAGTATCACACATCTCTTTCTGAACTTATTGGTTGCTTTTGGTTTATGGAACATATTCTAAAAAATATTTTAGTTTGGGCCAATAAAACAGCAGTCAATTTCTAGAGTTCTCATATTCCACTGAAGCAGACTCACTTTTTCCACCATGAGCCCTCCATGAGCACATATGTAGGGGTATAAGGAAAAAGGAAGATACAAAAAGTTTTAAGTCAAAAACAGAATCTGAGTGGGAATCATCAAATCAATAGAATCACTGAATATCACGGTTGGAAGGGACCTCGGGGTCATCTAGTCCAACCCCCTGCTCAAAGCAGGACCAGTCCCCAACTAAATCATCCAGGAAGGGAAGGAGGAAACTTGCAAAAGAGGCAGATGACAGTTTCCTCATAGGAAAAACACTATGTAACATTTGAAGGATAGAATCTTATCAATGCACATGCCCCCTGATGAAGCTTCAAAGAATCTAGCTGAACAAAGAAAACAATGTTAACTCCTCTGCAATGAGACACAGAACTGAGAGGGCAGATGATGTGTCATCATAACTTTGCTGCTCCATTAACATAGCCAGTGAGAATGGCTATATCAGAATCTTAGCAATCACTTCAAAACTGAACATGGCAGAAAGAAGTGCAACTCCACTCTCAGAGATGGCTTTATGGAACTAGCCTTTGGTCAAGGGAGATAGAACCTGGAAGAGATGGAAAAAAGTAGAGTTCAAACATTATAGTCAGTTTACAGTAGAGATGGACCGAAGCTTCCAATTTCAGGTGGACATGCAACCTTTCCCAGAGTTTGGGGTGGTTGTTCCTATTGGGGGACTGGTTCAGTTGTCAGACAATGTGATATAGGACTGATACTCATTGTTATTCCCAACATAAAGTAAAACCAGGAGTTTGAGATTATGTGGGGGTGGGGTGGGCTTCAAAGCCTCATCAATATCCATTAAAGCATTTGAGGGGAAGGGTGGCCTTGTGACTAAAAGGAAGTCAGGAGACAGGAGCTCTGTTTTTGGCTCTGCCACTGGCCTGCTATGTCCCTCAACCTCTCTATAACTCAGTTACCCCATCTGTAGAATAAGGATAATACTTCCCAATTTCTCAATAGTATTATGAGACTTAATCAATCAATGTTTGTAACACGCATTGAAACCCGTGGATGGAAGGCAGCACAGAAATGCAAAGTGTTGTATTAGTCACTATAAAACCTACAAGGACAGAAACGCTGACTCCTCCTGTAGACTCTCCAAATATAGTGACAGATCCTGGATCTCCTCCAAAATGTTCAATATTTTCCTGAATCCACTGGAGAGCTGCCACTTGATCCAAAAAGCCCCAGTTTACACGAGCATGTTCGTCACCAGTACTGAAAGCAAGAGGATTCTAAGTAAGTCCCAACAGACTTTGTTTTGCTGTTATTAAGTTTATGGTTCTATCTCCAGATATCAAAAATAATCACGTATGTACATGGTTTAGAATAACCTTACTGAAGATATGTATTTCTACAAACCTACCTCTACAAATACCTCCAGAGAATGCACCTAATTCAACCCTGGGGTAACTTCACCTTAAGTGAGTAGAGTAACTTCTGGTATGAATTTGGCCCAAGTTAACTAAGATACGTAAACTTTTCCCTGTTTGTGGTCTGACTTTTGGCTATAGTTTTCTATGCATCTCTGGGTGATGAAAACAAAGAGACAAAATAGTAAATAATCCCCCAGAAATGAAATGCAGAACTTGAAAGGGTTTATGGCAGGTCTATACTTAAAAAGCTGCACAGATGCAGCTGGACCCTTGTAGCTCTAAAGTGAGGATGTGCCTACCCTGACTGGAAAGAGGTCTCCCATCATTGGTGTAGTTAATCCACTTCCCCAAAAGGTAGTAGCTCTCCCACCAACATAGTGCTGTCTACACAGAGGGATTAAGGTTAGTGTAACTATGCTGGTCAGGTGTATGGATTTTTCACATCTCCGAGCAGCCTAGTTACACTCAACCTTAGTGCTGTCATTCAAGGGAATCTCTGACAGTTAGGACCACATTCCGGCCATGCATTAAATGTACATTATAAACACTGGCTATCAGCATCATCCACTGTCCATGCACAATTTGTCTCCCAAAAGCTAAAGCTGTTCCAGCAGATATAATTACATTTGCTGTGGATTTAAAACCTTCAGATTAATGATAACGGTACCAAAGCTACTATGTACAATAAGCCAGTCAAGTGAAGAAAGTCAATATGTAGTGGGATCCCATGACTATAAACAGAGGTACTGGAAAGAATGAACCTATAAACAGGCTCCTGTATCTCACATCAGCTGTGTGTTTTAGGATTTCATGGAGGGTCATTTGAAGAAGCAGGCATGTAAAATAGTTCTTTTTAACAAATATTTAGAGGAATGCAGCAGAACAGTGCTCCTACTGTTGATATTTAATATTTTATATCATTAAAATGTTTCACCAATTATATCCTTGTATACAAACTTTGTATTTTAAGCGGGATGTGATGATACAAAGACTCACCTAAAGAATCCAGTGATACCTAATCGATATTGTATGGTTACCACTACCAAATTCTCATAGACAGATAATGCAGATCCATCAAACATTGAAGCTCCACCCATCAACAGAGCTCCTCCATGGATCCACACTATAACCTGAAAACAACAAATCTGGTTACAGCTCTCTCTAGCTGTGACATCTCTGATCTCATATGTAAAAACCCAAATCAGTACATTACAGATTGAAGTTCTAATGCAGATGCACAAGCTGAATATTGGACATAAGCTAGTGCTCATGTTACACAGACTGTTCTGGAGACTAAAATCCATCCAATAGGCAAAGCAATGGCAGAGGCAGTGCCACTCTTCTTCAGGTGTGGTGAGTTACATAAAGCTTAGATAAACATGGGTTACGTTGAGCCCTATTCTGAGATTTAGAGTATGGCTACACTTGAAACTTCATTTGAAGTGCGAGTGTGGTCGCAGCGCCAGCGCTGGGAGAGAGCTCTCCCAGCGCTGCACATACTCCACATCAGCTACGGGTGTAGCTTGCAGTGCTGGGAGCTGTGCTCCCAGCGCTGCGGCACTGTTTACACTGAGGCTTTACAGCACTGTATCTTGCAGCGCTCAGGGGTGTGTTTTTTTCATACCCCTGAGCGCGAAAGTTGCAGTGCTGTAAAGCGCCAGTGTAGCCATGGCCTTAGACTGCTAAAATGCAGACATGAATTATATGAAAGGGAGGTATGGTCCAATAGAGCTAGGGATGCTGGCTCTCATACAGATTCCCTTTGTGCCCATAGGCAAGTCATTTAACCTCTTCTGCCTTATCTGTAAAATGGGAATAATGACAAATAGCAAGCCAATCCCCCCATTACTCCTAGGAGTTCATTACTGCTTGTAAAGCGCTATGTAAGTGATAGGGCAGGATGCAGAAAGGCTTTTGAAAGACATTAAGAAGGAACCTGTAATAGTTTAGATTAGTGGTTCCCAAACTTGTTCCGCCACTTGTGCAGGGAAAGCCCCTGGCAGGCCAGGCCAGTTTGTTTACCTGCCGCGCCCGCAGGTTCAGCCGATTGCGGCTCCCGGTGGCCGCGGTTCGCAGCTCCAGGCCAATGGGAGCTGCTGGAAGCAGCAGCCAGTACATCCCTCAGCCCGCACCACTTCCAGCAGCTTCCATTGGCCTGGAGCAGTGAACTATGGCCACTGGGAGCCGCGATCGGCCGAACTTGTGGGCACAGCAGGTAAACAAACCGGCCCGGCCCACCAGGGGCTTTCCCAGCACAAGCGGCGGAACAAGTTTGGGAACCACTGGTTGAGATATAACTCTCAATTATGTCTTTCCACCAAAAGCACACTTCCCTCCCCAACTCTTAAATAACGAAGGATGTGTAAAAAGCCTGGAGGGGTAGATCTAAGGAAAGGACCTCTGTCTCCTCATCTGGAGAGCTGCCAGAAAAATTACTTCCAAAATGCTTTTCTTACAAACTACTCTTTAGCTTGGATTTTGGCTTCAGTGAGCACTTCCAGTTCTACAAAATTAAGGGAATACAGACATTGTCTTGGCTGCTGCCCAGGATGATTGGAGGAGATCAATGAGCACTTGTAATAATTGCCCATGGTTTAGAAACATTACTTCTGTACAGTAGCTTTGCTTACAGGTAACTTGGCTTTCTCATTAGAATGGGCAGGGGTATAAATATTCAGGTACAAACAGTCTTCAGAAATTGAGAAGTTAAGTTGTTTAGTTGGAAAAATTTCTTCAAATTTTTCCAGCATCGCCTGGTCTTGTAAGCACCTTAAAGAACAGAAAGGAGAAGAATGTTCTTCACTATTATGGTGACAAAAATATCCATTATCAGTTTCACTGGAGGATTTTACAGCTTATCATATATTTTTAAAAAAATCAGCAAAAAAATTCAAATCCTGATTCTTTTTATTTAAATCAGATTTTTTTAACAAGTTTACATGCTGCTAGTTCTTTCTTCCCATTTTAGTCTGAAATTGCTAATATGGATGTTTTGCACTTCTTTCATAAACTAGACTGCTGATATAGCAGAATTTCAGTTTTTACATGGAGATTTTTTTTCTTGTAAAAAGTTTCAGGCTGAGGTCCTGATTCTGCAAATACACAGGTGGTTAACTTCACTATTTAGGTAGCCTCACTGAAACCAACTGAGCTACTTATGGGAATATGTTAGTGTTTGGCAGGGTCAGGGCATTAAAATGCTCATCTCTGTAGAAAAAGTCAAACATGGGGCCTCATTAATATCCTTATTGTGATAACTCCACACACCCAACCCCAAAACTGATAATAAATAGTACGTGCTATATTTTCAACCAACACTATTTTCCAATATATGGAACTTCCACAAATCAAGAAGGCTGAAATTCTTCAAGGCTATACTCCTCCATTATAGTTTGCACTCTGAAGTCAAAGGGACATTTGCTCACTTATGTCTAAAATGGTCTTCTATTTTTAAGGATTTTGTGTGTGTATAAAAAAGTTCACAATAACTTGGTTCATGCAGTGAAAGTCTCTGCAACTTTTCAAAGTCTCTGCAACATTTTTAACACAGGAGGAATTTTGTTTTAAGCCACTAATAGATTTTTTTTAAAATAAAAATTCAGTTTTAGCTGCTAATGTTGCAAACACTGTTGCACATGCTTAACTATAAACACATGATTAGTCCCCTGAAGTCAATGGAACTATTAACGTGAGTCAAGTTATGTTACCACTTAAATATTTGCAGAATCAGGATGTTAATTTTTCAAATATCTGGATTTTTTTGCTTATAGCAGTTTTGTAAAATTCAAATAAGGTACCCTACCAGTAGTACCATCGTTTTTAAAACAGCACTTAGAATTTAGTTCATTATAAATTTAAATCTAAAATTGCAATTGCACAAGTTTTCAAATGAGTTTGACAAAGCCTCAACCTGCTTTAAATCAATGATTTAAAAAAAAAATCAAGTGATTTAAATTTCACCACCCTGTTACATCAGCAGCTCAATTTTCCATTATAAAAACGGTATAAAAATTTGACATCAATTTGGTCATTTTAGAAACTAAGGCATTTGTAATTCTTCCTTCATCATATTACTTATTGCTAAATACAACAGTAAAGAAGAAAAGAAAAAAGTGCCAAACCAGTTTCTCTGTTCTTCCTGTAAGCGGTAATAGTTATTACATACTGCATTTCACAAGACCCCACCAACAATGCGGTCTAAAAACTAACTGTTTGAGGTGTTAACATCTAGCAATGGTAATAGTTTAAACTTGTATGGCACCTTCTATCCAAGAATCTCAAGCAAATACTTATCAATTGCTGAGTTTCCCAGTCAGCATTTAGGTGTGGAGGACTTCTGTAAAACTAGCAGAGAATCCTGTGGCACCTTATAGACTAACAGAGGTTTTGGAGCGTGAGCTTTCGTGGGTGAATACCCACTTCGTCAGACGCAGTTCTGTAAAACTGTCTGTATATTCTCCAGTCACATTCCATAGGATTATCACATCTGTAACTGTGTGTCCCATTAAGACCAGAGTACCTTAGAAAGCTAGGAACCCCAGCACTGTTGTTTGAGGGGTTTAGCGCAAGAGCTGTGCAAACAGCCCTTGCTAATAAAACAGTATTAAACCTACACCAGTCTGTGGGACTAGCTTTACCACCAGGGCAGTTTTTCTTTATTGTGAAAGTACTTTCATTGGGCCAAAGTTCTCCTCTAGGATAAACGTTTTTACACAGTGAATAAATTCAGTTTATTTCAGCCAGTAATGCTACATTTACAAAAAGTAAAAGATGCATAATTTGGAGCACAAGGATTCTTACGCTGGTGGAAAAGAAGTTGCATCTCTCACACTGATCCATGGTTCAGCTGGTTGTGGTGGGGAAAATCTCAGGGCTCCCACAGGCGGTTTTGCAAAAGGAATTCCAAGAAACACATTTGTAAGTCTGTCAATTCCCTCGACAGTAACCCATTTTCCTTTCAGTTGCCCATATTTGGTAGCCATTTCTGGTTGTTCGATTTGTTGTCCTGTATAACATAAAATAAATAAATAACCAGACAAGTTAATGGCCTGATTCAAATTCCTGCTGACTTAATGGGCTTCGGATCAGGCCCTACTAGCACCAAACACTAGTACCCATAAAATTTGCTTTTTTTCCCTAGGGCTGTCATTAACTGCAGTTAACTCATGCGATTAACTCAAAAAATTAATCATGATTTAAAAAATTAATTTGATTAATCACACATAACATTAGAATACCAATTGAAATTTATTAAATATTTTGGCTGTTTTTCTACATTTTCAATATTGATTTTAATTACAACACAGAATACAAAGTACACAGTGCTCACTTTATATTATTATTTTTTATTACAGATACATGCACTGTAAAAACGATAAACAAAAGAAATAGTATTTTTAAGTTCACCTCATACAGGTACTGAAGTGCAATGTCTTTATCGTGAAAGTGTAATTTACAAATGCAGATTTTTTTTTAGTTACATAACTGCACTCAAAAACAAAACAGTATAAAACTTCTAGCGCCTACAAATCCACTCAATCCTACTTCCTGGTCAACCAGTTCCTAAGACAAACAAGTTTGTTTACATTTATGGGAGATACTGCTGCCTGCTTCTTATTTACAATGTCACTTGAAAGTGAGAACAGGCATTTGCATGGCACTTTTGTAGCCAGCATTGCAAGTTATTTAAATGCCAGATATGCTAAACATTCGTATGCCCCTCCATGCTTCGGCCACCATTCCAGAGGACGTGCTTCCATGATGATGATGCTTGTTAAAAAAAAATGCATGAATTAAATTTGTGACAGTACTCCTTTGGGGGAGAAGTATATGTCTCCTGCTCTATTTTACCCGCATTCTGCATACATTTCATGTTATAGCAGTCTTGGATGATGACCCAGCACATTAATTTTAAGAACACTTTCACAGCAGATTTGATAAAACACAAAGAAGATATCAATGTGAGATTTCTTAAAAAAGCTACAGCACTTGACTCAAGTGCTTTCCAAAATCTCGGGGGAACGATGTATGGAACATGCTTTCAGAAGTTTTAAAAGGGTAATGCTCTGATGTGGAAACTACAGAACCCAAACCACCAAAAAAGAAAATGAACCTTCTGCCGGTGGCATCTGACTCAGACGATGAAAATGAACATGCACCAGTTCGCACTGCTTTGGATCTTTATCAAACAGAACCCATCATCAGCATGGAAGCATGTCCCGTGGAACAGTGGTTGAAGCACGAAAGGACATATGAATCTTTAGCAAATCTGCCATGTAAACATCTTGCAACGCCAGCTACAATAGCGCCATGTGAATGCCTGTTCTCACTTTCAGGTGACATTGTAAACAAGAAGCAGGCAACATTATCTTCTGCAAATTGTAACCAACCTTGTTTGTCTGAGTGATTGGCTGACCAAGAAGTAGGACTGAGTGGACTTCTAGGCTCTAAAGCTTTACATTGTTTTATTTTTGAATGCAGTTTTTTTTGTACATAATTCTACATTTGTAAATTTAACTTTCATGATAAAGAGATTGCACTACATTGAAAAATACATTTTTGTTTTTTACAGTGCAAATATTTGTAATAAAAAATAAATATAAAGTGAGCAGTGTACACTTTGTATTCTGTGTTGTAACTGAAATTAATATATTTGAAAATGTAGTAAACATCCAAAAATATTTAATAAATGGTATTCTATTGTTAACAGTGCGATTAATCACATGATTAACTTTTTTAATCACTTGACAGCCCTACTTTTTCCTCTTCTCTTCAAAGCTTTCCATTGTTTTCATTGGCTACAGTAAGTGTAGCTATCACAAACACTGATTTCTTCCATTGCAGTGTACGTTCCCCCCAATATCAGATATTTTCCCATCATTACCTTTCTCAGTAGCTAGGAAAAAAGAACCTTGAAGGCCACCATTTTGCAGTGAGATTCAGAGATGGGCCCCAATGAAAACCGCTGATCCAAACCACCACCAAACTTTTGAGTGTTTGAAATCTGGATCCAGTGAGAATTTTGTGACTTAAGTCTTGAGTCCATCCCTATCTACAGCATATAACTAAAAGCAGGCTCTAAAGATAACTAGAGTACAATTGTTATCCTATCAATCATTATATTCAGTCTTGCCCCTGAGCAGCCTAGCACACAGCACAAAGTTCAGTATCGTGTGTAATCTGGTAAATTTCCCCTGTCTTTGAAAGCTCTAATATTTAGAACTAACATTTAAAGAAGTGGAGCAAAAATATTTTATGGCTCTGGTCAGTACTAGCCACACTCTCCCCAGACTGTCAACAAAAGAAACACTCCTTATTTTCCTTGAAAAGAACCTGCTCTGAAATATAGGAATGTCAGGATTTTTTTATTTTTAATTTTTTTGGCACTCCCTCCATTCTACTACCTTCAGCTCTCATAAGCAGTGAGGTGCTGTAAAAGCACAGCAAAAACAACCCTGGAGTACATATACAAAAATGACTAGATTTAAAAAGAAGAAAGAAAAATCTAAAGCTGTGTGCAGAACACAGCCAGTCTAAGCACTGGAGATCAGAAATGAGCCTGCAAACACAAGAAGATAAACTCAGATCTGATGAAAGCAAGTGAAACTCTGTTGTAGCTTAGTGGATAAACTTTTTAACTGGAGCTACAACAAACAGGAATTTGACCCAAGACCTCTGCTGTAGAAACAACAATTAGATAAAAGCTGAAGTAATTTAGACTGCTGATCCAACAGAGTTAACCATATAATGAGCAGCCTTCATGTGTGCTCTGGATAGATTTTGATAGTCAACTTAACATTTTAATTTCAGACCATGCAGATTTCCTTTCAAATATTTTATGTACTAAAATTAAAATTAGTCTTAAGAAAAACTGGTGACAAATGACCAGGAAATTTACACACTCCATCACATGTTGGCTCTGTAGAAGTGAAATAGATCAATTCCTGAGAATAATACACCTTTGTGCCCAGTGCAAACTAGGTCTTGCAAACTCTCTGCCAACTTCATTTGGGAGGGAAATTAAAATAAAATAGGATTTTGGTTAAAAAAAACACCACCACAGAACCTGACTAGTGGAATCCCTGAATCCCACTCAGTGATTGCCTTTAAAGTAAGACATTTTATTCCTTACCCTCAGCTAGAATTGCGATCACCCATGCTGCACAAATTAGGGACGAAAGCAAGGAACTCCTACCAGGAAATGACATTTTCTTCTTCACTTGAACACTGTGTTGTCTTCCTTGTTTTAACTGCTGAAAAAGCAAGCCCAAAAGTCACACTACAAGGGCCCAACTATGAGTTCACAATTACATTCTCTTTCAAACACATGGTAGAAATGTGTTGAAATCTGTTTTTAAAACCTCAGTTTTGACCTAAACCCTGACTGAAAATGAGCTAGTAGTTTTGGGGGGAAGTTCAATACGGTACCCGTCACAGAAAATCACTTGAGAGTAATGATCACACTCCCTGCCCCACCCCCATTTTGAGCCACACCTGTGTCACAATCATTCTGAGTTTTTCTTTGTTTTCTGAAATGCAGGGTAGAAGGGCAGACGAAGCAGTTGTACAAACTATTTGAAATCAGTTCAGCAAGGAAAAGCTGATAGAACTCACTACAAAATTAGGTTGGTGTATTTCAATAAACCTGCACTTCTTACTGGAGAGGGGATATTGTTCAATATAATAGTTCGCAATACAGATCTATGAGAGGAGTACATATGTGGCCGCTTACACTCCACAGACCCAGACTCAGAGTGGGGGACAAGGCAGGCAACCTGAATCCCCCAGGTCCAAATGCCTGTTGTGTACCATCACTTCCCCCCAAGTTGGCAGCACTTGATTCTCTAAGGCAGAGAGTTGACTCCTCCTCTTCTCTTCCCCTTGCAAGGGATGAGGATCTGTCTGGAAAGAGGGTCAGTCTCTCAGACAGCCCCAGAACATTCAGTTTGAAGGGTTTGGTCTCCCAGAGTCTATTGGCTCTTCACATGGTTTACCTGCAGTATATTGCCTCACTATAAGTCAGGGTGGCTTTGGGAGCGGTGCATCTTGCAACTGTCTTCTCATCAGCTGGACGACCTGTGTTACCAGCAGTCTCTGGATGAAGCAGCCTTCTTCCCGTTCACCACCCCTTCCTGTAGTAAATTCCCCCTTTTAGGCTCCTTCTCCACCAGGCTGAATAAGCCTAGCAGATAGGTCTCCTTAGTGTGGAACAGGCCCAGAAGAGCTTGTTAGCCTCTTCCATACCAGTGTGAGAGTTTTTGACCCTTCACATATCCAACTGCTCAGGATGGGAAGGCCGTTTGTGTTGGGTTGAAGCCGTCCCTGATTTCCCATGAAAAGAAGTCGGAGTTAGTATGTTTGGTATTGTACTCGGAAACTATACTATGGTTGTAGTGCAAGATACCATTCTATTATATGAGGGTTTGTATCCCTCATGGTCTGGAAACAATGTAGCTGTGTGTGATTGGTGATCAGGGAAAAGAGGCTACCCAAAAGGGTATCTACTGCCCATTTGATAGCTAATGCCTCTTTTTCAATAATTGACTACAACTCTTCCCTAGGAAATAGCTTCCTACTTAGGTATAGGACCAGGTGTTCCTCTCCTTTGAAGTCTCCTGAGATGACTGTGCCGAGACAGGCAGGCATCCATGTGTAGCATGAAGCCTTAAGAAAAATCAGGACAAGGCCACCTCCTAACTGGTACCCCAGATAAGTTACTTCATTCACAGCCAACTTACATTTCCCTCGATTGGTCATAAGTCCCACTTCTTGAAGGGCTTTTAACTCCACTCTTAAATGCCATAGGTGGGCTTTCCTAATGGGACTATAGACGATGGTGTTATCAAGATAGGCCACTGCATATTGATGGTGTAGGTTGAGGAGGTTATAAATAAGTCATTAGAAGATAGCCACAGCCTCACGGAGGCTGAAAGACATGGTCTTAAACTGGAAGTCTCCAAAAGGGGTGGAGAAAGTGGTTTTCTCTTGCAAGGAAGGGGAAAGGGGATCTGCCAATAACCTATTGTCAGATTGATGGTGCTCAGGTGCTTTTCCAGTCCCAACCATTCTAATAACTCATCCACCCTTGGGATTGGGTATTGAATTTCGTGATGGCATTGGCCTTCCTGAAGTTGATGCAGAAAACAATGGTACTGCCTGGTTTGGGAACAAGAACCATGAGGCTTCTCCATTTACTTTTGCATTCCATCATCTTCCACATCTCCAGCACCACTTGTACTTCCTCTTGGACCATATCCCACATCCTTCATGGCAATGATCCAGCATTCTCTCAGACTACCTGCCCTGGGGTAGTCTCTAGGGGATGTTGGACCTTGGCAGCTGGAGAACACCACTGTAACATTCCCAATTAGATGGCAAAGTTATTTCCTTTGTGTAGTGGAGCGCTCTTCATCCCTTGGTACCACTGCTGGAGCTTCACCGCTGAGCACCTGAGGCACCTGGTTCTGCTGGAACAGAGGTTATCAACAGGGCATCCTGTGCCCTCCAAAGTTTGAGAAGGTTCACATGGTTTCTTTCCTCATCCTGGGTAGTCTTATCTCTAGACCATACATCCTACCTGCCTGACAATCTTGAACAGACTTTGTCAACAGGCTATTAATTTAGACTTGACTGAGGGCAATAGCTGAAGAACATTGTCACCCATGTGAAAAGTCCATAGTCGTACTTCCTTCATTGTAATTTTGTTCCTGGGTGTGTTGGGTCTTCCTCAAATTCTCCCTGGTGAACATCCCTACAGTTCTGAGTCACTCACTTAACTGTATGATATATTGGATTGCGCTTAAGGCCCCCACATCTTGTTCTTCCCATCCTTCTCATCACAGATCCAACTAAGATGCTTTGCAGTTGGGAACCATAGAACAACTCAAATGGGGAGAATCCTGTAGAGGCTTGTAGGACCTCCTTTATGGCAAACAGGAGTGGTAGTGGTACCCCGAAAAATGGATTTTGCGGCATTCCTAGAATAACCTGCATATTGCCCCTTTAGCCTGTCCTTCCCAAGATATGGGTTTCCAGGGCAGTTAAGGAAACACCAAAGGACGTGGCTATAACCTTCCAATAAAATGACTGACAGAGGCAGTATTTTGTCCTAAATAAAGTATCTTTTATTAATGTAACTAATAATCCCTACCCCTGTATAATCTACAAATAAAAATCAGGCACAAATCCCTTATTGCAAGCTAAAGAGCAATTAAACCGCAATAACATACAGTTTAATGATACTGAGTGGATGCACTCTGTAACGGTCAGTCCATTGCAGATCACTGACAGCAGTTCTTAAATGTACTTCAAATTTTACATAGATAATTTGTGATTAACAACAGAATTTTATGCATTTTTATTAACACTCATAATACTATACACTATGCTATACTATGCCATACTTAAATTTTATACTATAATTAAAACTAACGGGCTTAGTCTATCCACTGACTTTAGCCACTACTGCTGCTGTTGCTGGTTTTCCAGATTGTTCTGTTCTGCTCCTTCAGGTCAATTCTCTGCTTGATCGTGCCATCTGTTCTGCTCCAGCAGCAGCTCTCCTAACTCCTCACTTCTCTCTCAGCTGTTCTAACCCATTGGCCTTTTATACTGTGCTCTCAGCTATCAGAGCTTTACTGTACAAGCTTATCACTAGTTGTATGCCACAGAGTTATGCTGCACCTATTTGGCTTTGTGACAATTCTATAGAGTGTTTTATTTTTTTTTTCTTTTTCAGCTGAACTTTAAACTTTCTGGCCTACTGTTAGCAATGAAGTGTTATGTGACCTGCAGCTTCTAATAGTGGACTGACTTTTACCTATTCAAAATGGAAGCTAGTGACACAAAATGGAGTCCAGGGAATCTCTCCAGTATCAGTGGAAGTAGCTGGTCCCACTGCCTGGGTTTGTCACTTCCAACACTCCATTCAGGGTCTTATTAAACCACTCTACTAGACCATCAGTCTGCAGGTGGTACACTGACATTTTCAGAGACTTGACCTTCAGAAGGGAGCATAATTCCTGTATCAGTTGGGAAGTGAAGTTAGTCCTGTGGGCTGTTAATATTTCACAGGGAAACCTTCCGAGTGAGAAGAGCTTCAAGAGCTCTGGAGCTATAGCTGTTGCTTTTGGGAAGCGGAGAGGCACAGTGTCTGGATACCTGGTTGCATAGTCTACAATCACTAGTATGTACTGATGCCCTGCTGCAGTTTTTTCTAGGGTTCTGACCATGTCTACTGCGATCCTTTCAAAAGAGGTGTAAATCAGGGCAGAACCACAGGCATCGACTCCGTTGGTGCTCTGGGGCTGGAGCACCCACAGGGAAAAATTAGTGAGTGCTCTGCACTCACCGGCAGCCAAGACCCAGTGGGCAGCCAAGACCCAGCAGAGAAGTCTGGGCCAGCATCAGGTCCACAGCAGTGGACCTCGAATACAGCAAAAATCCATATTCTGCACTCCGAGCTCACACTGTAGAGAGACTGGGACTAGGGAGTTTTGGATTCAGAATCCATCTGTGGTTGATCAAGTTGATAAAACTGAGTGTTTGTCCTGATAATGGCATTAACGTGATTTGTGGGTAAATTCCTGCCTCCCCAAAGGGTAGTGGAGGGTTCTCCACTCCAAGGCAAGGGGTGGGACTCTGGAACCCTCTACTAGCCAGGGAACCCCCACTTTAATGACATAATATTAAAAACAAATATTGGAAAAACCATCCTACTACCTTTTGGGTTGCTCCAGGTGATCCCTATAAGAAAAAAAGGAAAAGAAATCTTGCACGTTAGAAAATGAGGAAACACAGGGTTAAGGCTGAATTCTAGCATTATGATTACACCGTTTTTTTATCAGAATATTTAAAAAACTGTAGCCATTGACAACTGCTCCTAGGTCATTTGTGGAAGGGGGAGTCTACAGACAGAACATTCTCTTAATTCATTTATTTTCATGACGAACATTTCTCTATATACTACACTATGTCACTTTATACTAACGTAGCAGTTCTCAATCTAAGGGTCGTTACTACTGTTGGGGGAAGAGAGCAGAATGGGGGTGTAAACCTGCATCTGTCTGAAGGAATAATTTCATTGCAGACTTGATGCCCCCTAAAGCAGAGAACAACTCAGAGGGAACCACTGGCAGCCACACTGCCCCCAATACAGTAGATCAAGAGCTTTGACTGGAGGCTGCAGAAAAGCTATGAGAAATGCTCCTCCCTGTCTTTCATAGGATTACAAGTAGAGAGATCTTCTGTCTTGGTGATGAATTAGAGCAGATCTCAGGGTAATTATTTACATTTCTGGTATTTCTTTGTGGGCTGAGTACCAGCTTGTTTGAAAAAGCCCAGAGGTGGGTCACACTCTAGGAATGTCAAAACTCCGACAAAGTGCCTTACATTCCATAGCAGATCAAGATTAAGAAACAGTAGACAAGAAAGCTGGGAGAGAAACGGAGAGGATCGGAATTCACTCCATGTAACTCTGTACATTACAGAGTGACATCTGGCTCGTTGGAAAATTCTATGAAATCATGGGGAAGAGAGAGAAGCCTGAGTTTGTGCATGGCCACAGGCTGTGAGAAGGGGTTGCTTCCTGAGCGATGACAGAACCAGTAATTATCAGAGTCTGTAAAATGTCCACTGCAGACTTGAGCTCAGACTAACTGCCCAAAGGGGTTTAAGCGGTCAGAGGACTAAAGTATACAACATCGATGTGTGCCATGTTGTAATGGATATTTTGTACAGCAGCTTTGGATGGATGGCCTGAGTCTCATACAAGTGCATGATAAACAGAGCAGGCCTAAGATAAGAGTGAATGACTGTATACAGATTTTACAATAGTGGCTAGGAAGTTGAGTCTCTCAGACCATCCCATGGTTCAGCTGGTTGTGGTGAGAAGTCTCAGGGCTTCAACGTGTGGTTTTGCAAAAGGAATTCCAAGGAAATTCCATTCACGAGTCTGTCTGTTCCCTTCATGTTAGCTTGTTGCCCATGTGCACAAATCATTTCTGTCTGGGCATCTTTCTGTCCTGTGTAATGTATAGATAAATTAAGATTCAATCAACACATGCACACTAGTCAGACAGGTTTCGCCAAGAATGAGATAATGTAAAAACATTTGCAATGTTTCTTCTTTTCCCTTTCATTTGTGTTCAGCAGATTTTAGTTTTAAATTTGTGCAGTCACAAACTCTTTCTCCCAGTCACTCAGTCCTTGGAGCTGACCTTGACAATGAGAGTGAGAGGTGGGCAGGAAATAGTTTTCCTGTGCCACAAGAATTTTGGAGATTTTGAAACACTTTCCCCATCCTGAATCAGGACGATTTCAGATGGGTCAAGCAAAACATGTTTAGATAATTTTGAAATGTTTCATTTTGATTGTGACCTTTCAAAAATATTTACCGTTTTTTAGTATCAATTAACTAAAAATTTCAAAACAAAAAGTAATTTTGAACTGAACAAGAACACTTTTCATTTCAGATATGCTGAATCAGGGCGTTTTGACAATTTCTAAACTTTTTCTTTCAACTTCATCCAAGTTGGGAACCTGCCCTTTTCCTGTGACCAGATTTGGTTTTGATTAATCAGCATTGTCCAACAAAAAATGTTTAATTGGAAAACTCTCAATCAGCTCTCCTTACAGCCACCTGGTCACTGTGGAGCCTGAGGGATCATTTTCTCAAAGAACAGGCACTTACGGTAACAGTAACTCACCCACAAAATTGGCACCCAGGAAGGCACATCTGCATAGGCAGCCAACTGCTATGCTCACACTTTTATGGACATAAAGTCAAGCTTTTGCTGGCACAGTGGTGAACGTCTTTGTAAATCTGACATTTAGCTGGCAACTTGCTGGTGCAGCTGTTTTCCCACAAGCAATAATAATGAGATCTTGATTCTGACCTTCAGTTCCAATACTAGTCTAGTCCTGCAGCACAACTTGGGGTCCAAAGCAATGAAATCCAGCCAGCAGCTGCCATCCTTCTCTCACTAGGCTCTGCAAGTAGTTTTTTGTTTTCACTTGCTCAAAGAGCTGGTTCAAAGGTCCACGCTGAAGAAGATATGATAGCGAAGTGATAGTTGAATTCTGTTTTGAACATATATATTGGGTTAAAATACATTGAGAGCAGTGTTCAATACCCAGTGTAAACCCAATCCCAGAAAGAAAGTAAATAATTTACCTACATCTGAGAATAAATCAGATGAAACCTACAGGAGTCATCTGGGAGCAACAAAAATACCCCCATTACATCCTTAAACTGCTTTTAATCCCAGGGGCAAGCAGAACACCAAACCTCCCTCCCCGCCTACTGGTACCTCTTAGCACTTACTGACATGCCTGCATAAAAAGCATGTCAGTCTCTTACAAACCAGTTGGAATCTGATTCCAGCAACATGTAAATGTTAATCAGACCCACTGGCAAGTGACATTGCACTGGTGGAAATTGTACAGCTACATTGTATCCTCCAGAGACCTAATTTTTCATCTCTGAAATCAATTTTCCATTCTCACCTCATGTAACAAAAATAAAACTGCACTTTTGAAAGCCACTGCTGTTTACCTTAGAGAAAGGACCGGAGATGTTAAAATTAAAAGGCAGGTTATAACCACCTTGTGCAGGGTGCATAAGGTCAGAGAGGGCACAAAGCCAGTCACAATGGCAATCCTACAAGCAGCGTAGGCTTTCTGCCAGCACCCCATAGAGTGCAAACTACACCAAAAGCAGCAAGAAGGGATAGGGCTATGGGTTGAGTGGAACTAGCTGGGTGGCAGGCATGTATGCTTCAGTCTCAAGGGGTGGTGCAGCAGGCACCTTTCCTCAGCGTGCCACGGTGGAGTTCCAGAAGGGCTTTGTGTCTTCAGATACACAAACCCCTGTAGTGTCCATCAGCAAAGGGCAGCTTAGAACCACTACAGTCTGGGGGAACAATCTTGCCATACTGGTAGGGGCGGCTCTAGGCACCAGCTAAACAAGCAGGTGCCTAGGGCAGCAAAATATATGGGGTGGCATAATGCTGGGGCCCCAGCTCATACCTCAAGCAGCGTCCTGGGCTGGACCCTGACCGCCCAGGGGGGGTGGTAACCAGCCTGTTGTTCTGCCGCTGAGTGCGGCGGGGCAGGGAGCCAGCTAAGTGGGGAGTGTGTCTCAGCCGCTCTCCCGCGGGCAGAGGCCACCCTCCACCCCCCAGGCGGGAGCTGGTAGCGTGGCCCTCTCCCAGCTTCAGAGGACAGGCCGCTCCTCGGCAGGGCCAGTACAACCATTTAATCAGACTAGGCGGTTGTCTAGGGTGGCAAGATTTGAGGGCGCCAAAAAGCAGCGCCCCCAAATGTTTTTTAAGTGGTTGAGCGGCCGCTGCTGCTGGGATCGAGAGGGACTCTGAGCTGCCGGCGGCCATTGGCAGCGGGCAGCCCAGGGTGTCCCCTGGGTCAGGGCGCCGCCGCGGCAGCCAGCAGCCCAGGGGTTATAGGGGGCAGGTTCTATATGTTTGTGATGCTCGAGCACCAGCAATGTTCAGGGCTGGGGGCCCTGCTCCAGCAATATTTGGAGCTGGGTCTCTCCCCCGGCCCTGCCTGGATGGGCCCCGGCCCCGGCCCCCTGCGGGTCTCCCCCCTCTCACCCCGCCGGCTCTGTGCCTCACAGAAAGCAGCGCAGCGTCTCTCCCCTGCCTGCTTCAGTTGCTGGAGTAGAGCGGCTCCCGGCAGAACTGCTCTCTGCTGCCCCAGGGTCCTAGTGCCCCCCATCTCCTACTGGCAGGGCAGGCTGCCCTTACCCTGTGCTTCCGTCCTCGTCCTGAGTCTCTCCAACACCGCAAACTCCTCAGCCCCCCACACCCTAATCCTCTGCCTCAGCCCTGAGCCCCCCCCACATCATGAATCCCTCATCCTCAACCCCAATCCTCATCCCCCTGCACCCTAATGCTCTTCCCCAGCCCTGAGCCCCCCCTGCAGCATGAACCCCTCATCCTCAGCCCCAACCCTCATCTCCCTGCATCCTAATCCTCTGTCTTAGCCCTGAGCACTCCCACATCATGAACTCTTCATCCTCAGCCCCACAGCCCTCATCCCACACCCTAGCCCTCTGCCCTAGCCCTGAGCCCCATCCTGCATCATGATCCCTCATCCTCAGCCCCAGCCTTCATCCCCCTGCACTCCCTCCTATCCCCAAAGTCCCTCCCAGAGCATGCACTTCCTCCCAGAGCCTGCACCCCTCACCCTTTCCTACACCCCCACTCCGCACCCAAACTCCATCCCAAAGCCTGCACCCCTCACCCCCTCCTGCACACCCACCTCCTGCCCCAGCCCGGAGCCTGCACCCAGCACCCAAACTCCATCCCAAAGCCTTCATCCCTCCTGCACCCTAATCCCCAGCTCAGGACCTGCACCCCAGAGCTCCCCCACAACCCCTCCCAGAGCCTTAGGTAAGTGGGGGTGGAGTTTGGGGGGGCAGGTTCTGGGCACCATCAAAATTTCTACAAACTTGCCACCCATGCCTGGGTCAGCGTGCCACCGGCAGCCCGGGGGTTCCACTGTGCAGTTGCTGCTTCACTTCTCCCACCTCCCAAGCTTGTGGCGCCAATCAGCTGTTTGGCGCCGCAAGCCTGGGAGGAGAATTAGAGCAGGACTGCGTGCTTGGGGGGGACGCGGACCAGAGGTGAGCTGGGGTGGGGAGGTACCACAGGGCTCCTCGGGCCAGGGGGTGGGGAGCTTCCGCAGGGGCGGGGGGCACACTTCAGGGTGAGGAGCTGCTGTAGGGCTGGGGGGCGCAAGGTGGAAGTTTTGCCTAGGGCGCAAAACTTCCTTGCACCGGCCCTGCTCCTCGGCTTTTCCCCGCCGCTGCAAACCAAGGAGCAGCCTGTCCTCTGCAGCCGGGGCAGGGCCGGGCTACCGGCTCCACCTGGGGGGTGGCGGTGGGTGGCTGCTGACTGCGGAAAAGCAGTGGGAGCCGGTAGCGTGGCCCTTCCCCAGCTGCAGAGGACGGGGGAAACATGGCACCCGGGCGGATTGCTCCTCCTTGGCTTGATCCCACCTCTGCATCCTCCTCCTCTTCCCCTCTGCACTGCCTCCTGCCAGGGGAGGGGAGCAGAGCGGCAGCCCGGGCTGAGCCCAGCTTGTCCTGGGGCCCAGGCAAAGACCAAGGATGAGCGGGGCTGAGATCGAGCAGCAGCCCCAACCTCTGCCCCTGGGGGTGGTGACGGGAGATGAATCCACCTTGGGCAAGGTAAAAGTTGGGCTGGGCGGGAGGGTCCCCGGGACCCCTGGGGAGCTTCTGCCTGCTGGAGCCCCAGAGGCTGCTGCCTCCCTCCCCAGCCCCTCACAGCACTCCAGTGCCTGGAGTGTCCTTCTGCCTCCCCTCCTGCAAGAGGTGAGCGACCTGGCAGAGAGGGGCAGCATCTGTCCAGCAAGCCCAGCACCTCTTCCTTGGCTTCTCCAGCCCCAGAGCTCTCGCCATTGCATACCCCTCGGGCTCCGACCTGGGCAGCCTCAGTGCTGGGAAAATGCCAGCAGGGTTGGGTCCAGTGTATATCTGAGTTCGTTGGGAGCTCTCTCGCCCCAATGACTAGTGCCTTACCTATGGCAAGTACAGTAGTACAATAGGAGTGTGATGTGAGAAATATGTCACATTGTGGCACGGTCACTCAAATCACGATTACGTGTGTGTACTGTGCTGCCCTATCAGCGCCATTTGTGCGAATTTCCCTTTTGCGTCGGTGCCAGTGGTTATAGGCTAAAATGCTGGGACAAAAATGACTTGTTAAAATTAAATGTTAAAATTACACTAGTAGGAAATTATTTTATTTCATTAACTATAAATTCTCTGTTTTCATTTTTTTTTTAATTTTAAACAGTCAAAACAAAACTGCAAAGTGCAAAGGTGTAAAAGCCAAAAAAAAAAAAAAAGGCGGAGGAGGGGGTCATCCAAATTTTTTTTTGCAAGGGGCAGCAAAAAAACTTAGAGCTGGCCCTGCATACTGGGGTCAGATCCACCCAGCTTCTGTTTCTCACAAGCAGTCTAATCTCAGTCCAGCCCATCTTCACGCTGGACTTTCCTTTTCAGCTTCTGCAGATGGGTTCTTTTCTTCCTTTTCCCACATCTGAGTCCTTGAGCTTCCTCCTAAATGAATCAACCCAGCTCGTCCACAGCAATCATCTGAGCTGTGTGTTGCTTCTGGCTGCTCTGCCTTCTTGATGTAGCTGGCACCGTGAGTTTCAAATCATAAGTACCCTGCCTTAGCCTTAATCACCCTGCAGGGATGGATTTAACATGCTTGAAAACATTTTCAGAACAGTGTAAACATCCTGGGCAGAGCTTATGAAGGTGTCTTCAAAGGGGAGATTCCAGGCTGAAACATGCAGTACTAAACATACTTATTCGTCTTGATTATAAGCAGAATCCTGTCTTTGTATGATGAGCATTTCAGTATGTAACACAGTGAGTGACACTAAGACAACTTTTGCTGTGTCTTTAAATAGTTACTTAATACCTGCAACTAATTTTTGTTTGAGGATCACATCTTTATTGCTGTTATTGTACTAATTTTTTATCAGTTTTATCTATTTTTGATCACACACAGCAACGACATAAAATCTGAAGTCTCAGTAAACAAAGAAAATTTCAGTGACTCAGATGATTTCATTTTCCATTGCTTTGATTTATCCAGGGAAGAGTAAAAGACAAATGAATAAAAAAGAAATTATCTGATGTAAAATTGGACAACATTGTATTTTGTAAGTGAAGATATTACTGAAAAATGTCAGATGGCAAAAGAGATTTTTTTAATTTTGGAAAAAGATGTTAATGTTTCTTTTCTTGGTGAGTTATTTGCACTGTGTTTGGTATGAGAGAGTGTGGTTAAGCTTTCAGCAATATTACATATGTACACTGAGATTGGCTAACAACCTTTGCATGTGGGATCTTCCATTTACAATTTGAAAAAAATCCTCCAAAGCATTAATATAAAATAAAAAGCCCTATCAAGCATCATTCAAAGTCTGGTTGAGGAAACAGAAAACAGAAGCATGCATCTCAGGATGTACTTTGGCCCTATATTTTTAATATTTCCCCATCAGACTTTTCTGATATTTGAAATCATTTCTTTTCCAAACATTTTATTCCTGTCCAGTATCAAAATGTAGATATTTGAGGGGAATATGTGTTACTGTTTAAAAGATACACACCATGTTGGATTCATAGCTCAGAAGATGGGTCTCTTCCTGAGATACAGAGTTTTATCTCCCTGTACTTCCTCTAATACAAGATTATCCTTTACATTAATTCCCTAAATACTATATCTAGTCTTCCTCTCCAATACCCCTAGTGACAGTGCCTCAATTATTTCTGTTGGGGAGTTAATCCACTGTTTCAATTGTTAATATCTCCCATTATTTAATGTAAATGATCTGGAGTTTTCCTCTTTGTCACATATTTCACTAGTTAGCAACAAAATCTCTGTAATGTCCAGAGCTTTGCTCTCATTTCCCTCAATCAAACTAAAAAAAAAGTGCTAACATGATTAAACTTTTTCTATTGAACCAATATTATCTGGTAGAATTCTGTAGTGACAAATTGAAAGACACAAATTTAAACATTATCATTTATAACTCTGAGTGCTCTTTCTTGTCTTCAGTTATTTTCTTCACTTTTTCAGGGAAGATCTTTGTCCAGAACTCCACTCTGTTCCCTTTCAGTTTCTCTGCTTTCTTTTGCTTTAAATTTAATTCCAGGTATTGGTCATTCAAGTCATAGAGTGGCCATTCCACCAAACCGTTGCCATTAGGATTTCTGGAAATGACAGAATGAAGAATAAAATCCCCATTTAATTTATTGAGACTAAACAAATTCAAATGTTACAACACAATATATGATTATAGCATTACTCTCACCCATTTCGTGCAAAGTTAGCCCAATATTTCATTATCGTTCGGCTGAGGTGTTTCTCTTCCTCTGTAGCATCAGCTGAAAGGGAGAATATGTAAATGTAACTATTTTGTAAAGTAAAAAACCAAAACAAAATGTTTGAAAAATTGTACATGCATAATATCAAAGCATGAGTGCATCAGACTATTCAAGATACAATTTACAACAGAATTGCTTACAGGGAATGATGCTTACAGATTTTTATTGTTTAGATATTATTCTAGCTTGTCTAATGCTAGTATTTTCAAAGTTTTCCAGGCAAAAGAATGATGAGGTAGCTCATTATATATGTTCATGAGCATTCAGCAGATTAGATCATTAAGTCCTTGTTCTAAAATCATATATAAATATGTTTGCATCTCAACAGATCATGTAAAGCTGCTATCCCTAGCCATTCCCTTAGAGAAGCAGGAAGGTATAGTGAAGAAAAAAAAAAATCTGTGAAGACAAGTTTACAACACAGATGTATGCTAAATTCAAAACCACATCATAGTCCTGATGCAAAGGCGGAAAACTGGTTTGTCAATATACATGTATTTCCACATACAGGTTTTAAAAGATACAACAGGGGTGTAGAAAGAAAATGCTGCAAATACCACTTTAAAGATAACCCTCAATAAAAGAAAAAAAATGTATGAGCTTAAATTATGTGGAAGGAAGAAGGGAAGAACAAAAAAAGTACACAGTGTTATTAGGAAAAAACCCAAAGTTAATGAAAAAAATAACTTACACATTTGTTTGCAAAAGTACTTAATTCAACAAAGTGTGGGTCATATTTGTTTAAAAGACAAGAATGCATCCATAATGAGAAATAGATCTACTTTACAATGAAAAAATAATATCTGAAAGATGTGTCCTTACCAACTATGATTGCATCACCTCTCAAGAACGGCCCACCAAAAACAAAGCCAACTTCATCTCCATGATCCGCTTTTACAAAATCTGGCTTAGTCTCTTTAAAAGTACTGGGTCGATGCTGAAATTCATAAAAGTAGAGAGGAGCGCCAGAGTCTAAACAGTGAGAATCAAAGCCAAGATTACAATTACTGTACTTTCCATAGGGAACTATGAAATCAGATCAACAGTTTCATGCACGTTCTGAAATCTCTTTTCATATTTTAAAAGACTGCAGTAGATTAAATCCTGAAATGAGATGCTAACTAAAATTCTAGCTCTGCTAAGGTTTAGAATCAGTTGTTTCTGAACTAGATTTCAGAAAATACAAGAGGCTAGAGTACAAGCAGACTAAATTCACCGATTTAATATCCCTCCCGTCCTCTCCCTCTATCTAAAAAAAACCACACACCACCACCCAAGACCCGACAATGGTATTGGATACAGAATAAATAGAACTAAGTGAACTTGGGGTCAAAGTTTCTTTAGCTGCATCCAATACTAAATGCAGAAACAATGTTTTGGCATATCGACTGAGAAATATTAGGGAGTTACCATAGGAGAAACATCCAATAGCTCCTGGTTTAGCTGAGGAAATCTAACCTCACTGTTAACATTATGTTATTTCATGTAATTTATTTCTGCTGCATGAAACTTGATCCTGCCTGACTCTAGAGAACTCTCGCCAATATCAGATACTAGAAAGAGCAATAGGATCGAGTAACAAAGAAAGCATTGACAAAGTAAAGGTGGGCTAGACTGGAGAACGATAACCAGTACCAAGTTTTACTCTTCAGAAAGCACAGTCTAAACCGGAGAAAAATGCAGACAAAACTTTTTCCAAACAAAGAGAGATAAGGGCATGAACCAAAGTCTACTGAAGACAATAGAAGTCTTTCCCTTGACTTTCCATTTGGCTCAGGTCCTAAATGAGGACATTTGTCCTAAATGAGTTTCTTCACTGAAGGAAACAGCATAGGAGGAGAGAGCAGCATGGCAGAAAATTATCATGTGCAAGGGCCAAATCTTGAATCAATGAGAATTTTGCCATAATACAAATTTAGTGCTACAATGATTTATTCTCAGCTGCATGCCAACTGGGAGTTGGTCTGAATTTTTGAGGTTGATCGGAAATTCACCTCTATGATATCTAGACACTTGAAGAGCTGGAATAACAAAGAGGATATCTCCCATCAGATCCTGAAATCGGTCTCGCAGCTCAGCAGGGTCATCTGTGTCTCCTAAATATTCATCTGCTACCACAGACACAAATTCAGATGGAAAGTTCTGTAACAAAGGATGGGAATACAATATTAATGGCAGCATTTAGTGTGCTTCACTCTCGAGAGCTCTCTCTCAGTCACGAATTAATAAATACTATCCATTGGTTTTTGATTAGTACTGGAGAAGCCAGAAGTGACGTGGCATTTTGGAACATCACTCTGGACAGTACAGATTCAATGTACATGCATTCCCTAAGGAATATAATTATAAAATAATGTAATACACCTCTACCCCAATATAACGCGACCCGATATAACGTGAATTTGGATATAACGCGTTAAAGCAGTGCTCCAGGGGGCAGGGCTGCGCACTCCGGCAGATCAAAGCAAGTTCAATATAAAGCGGTTTCACCTATAACGTGGTAAGATTTTTTGGCTCCCGAGGACAGCGTTGTATCGGGGTAGAGGTGTAGTTATAAACAAGAACAGGAAAAGAATAGTCATACACAGCTTATGTTAAAGGAAACCACCTCTTTGAAAGGGCTGGAGGGGCACAGAAGACACTATTAGTTTCAGTGTGGGTAGCTTCTTTTATTTACTCCCCTTGTGCCTCAGAGTATATGGGAGTATGGAGCCACCAATTCCTAATGTTCCATCCTTTCACAGGGGATGACACCAGAGGAGCCAAAGTTAGGCCTGGAATCCACTACTAAGCCATTGAATGCATAAATACTGCAAAAATGAGATCGTGCCAATAGCATCATATAGCCTCAAATGTGGAGCGGATTTAAAATGAACATTAAAATATTATCCAAATTAACTTCCTGGTCTCTTACCAATAGTGACAATGTCAGCTGCAATGATGAGATTATGGTTTGTTTCTCCACCCCTTCTTCTAAGCCAGGTAAGTTCAATACCTGTATAGTGAAAATACAGTTTTTCCTTTTTATATTGATTAAAATGATTTGATACCACGTGTTATTTAATTCATAACTACTTACTGCTCCATTGTATACTAGGTAGTAATGATGATTCATCATTTATTAAATATAAACTTATTCTTTAAATACTCAATTTATTTAAGCAACCGGAAAAATGCTTTATGGGTGAACAGATGGGCACCAAAAGTTTTGACTGTCTGAAAGCCATTGGACATTCTGATACCAGAGATCAGATTTAGCACCATTCTCTGCAGACAGTTTGACAGCACACATTAAAACATTTAACATTTAATAAAAGTTACATGTCTAAAAGTCTTCACACAAAAATTAGAGTTATTATTAAATGAAAATATAAATTGTGGGATTAATCAAAACTCTCACAGAACACACGTCATAGGGCAGTATGTTCTAGGCTCCTGGCAAACTCTTTGGAAAGACCGATAAATGTACAATATGTTTAGACTCTGAGAGACATTGGAGAAGAAATTAAAACATTTGCTGGGAGAAAGAGAAGGAGTGGGGGAAGGTGAATTTTCCTCTGTTTTGTGATTCAAGGAGTTTGAATCACAGTAATCTTCCAGGGTAACCCAGGGAGGGGAAGCCTGGGAGAGGCAACGGTGGGGGAAAGGGTTTACTTTCCTTGTGTTAAGATCCAGAGGATCTGGGTCTTGGGGTTCCCTGGGCAAGGTTTTGGGGGGACCAGAGTGTACCAGGCACTGGAATCTGGTTGGTGGCAGCGTACAAATACTAAGCTGGTAATTGACGCTTAGGGAATTTCATGCTGGTACCCCATCTTTGGACGGCTAGGGTCATCATAGTTGGATGCGATTATACCATTGACACCCTACAGAAGCGGGCAACCCGTTGAGAAATGCGAGCTACGCTATTCTCGTAGCTGAAAGTTACGTATCTTTACGATTTGATTCCCCCTGTAGTGTAGACCGCTAGAGTGTAGACATGGTGAGCGAGAGGGATGGCAGAGCTATTAGTTTAAAACACTACATGTGAGGGGACTATACCCTGAATTCTGGTCCTATGGAACAATTTCATATTTTGTAACACACTGATTAGCTTGAAAAGTCATTGAAAATGTTCTTACTGAAGGAATACTCCAGCCACTTATTCATTGCTTATTACTCCTATTATATATGGACAGCACTGGAATTCTCTGGCAGCCAGCAGTTCTTCGTTGTTTTTTTTGGAATAAACACACCATCTATAACTCGCGGGACATACGCCACTTGCTGCTAAGAAAATATCAATATATTTAAGTTATTTCTTCCTCAGATAAACACTGCAAAATTCCCACTGCGAGCCGAGTGAGCCAAGACTAACATAAGACTTCACAAGTTCTAACATTTTACGTCCAACACAGAAGAAAGGTTTGTGAAAGCAATTACACAAAGCCTCAAGTCTCAGGCTGTGGTTTTATTACTTTCTTATGTACTTCTTGTGGAAATATCTTATACATGGTATGTGTGGGTATTGTAGGGGACTGCAGAAGTACTGTGTCACGCCTAGCTAGTGTGTCTCCGCTTTCCGGCGGCCTTGTGAAAAGCCCCTGCTTGCTAATGGGGCGCCGGTCATTTGTAGGACACACCATGCCAGTTATAACTTGCTTATTAACTGCGTTGAAACCAGTTGTATGGCCTTAGGCCAAAGGGCAGACATAGCCTGTGGGCAGTCCCTTTTTGCATATGTATGAGTTGCTTTTGTATTGTGTATATATAGCTGTATGCTCCCGGTCCACCTTTGGACTCCGACCCAGGCTGAGCTGAGCTTCGGTGCTGGGTTCCCTGCCTAAATGACAGCAACGCCCAGGGTCCCCATTGCGGATGTGTCACTTTACCTTCATTAAAGCCAAATAACTCACAGTGTGTGTGGGCCTCGTTCTTGCAGAGCATCCAAGCACGTTACAGGTATGTTATGTCTATTTCACCTTTTCCATGACAGAAATATGTGGGTGCATGGAGGGAAAATATGGCAGAGTTTTGCATACTGGGAAATGAATATCGAGGGTTACAACAAAATAAAAACTAGGTGTGAGATTTTAACAGTTCTGTTGGCCTAACTCTGCTCCCACTGAAGTCAATAATAAAACACTCATTGATTTCAGTGGGAGCAGATAGGTTAGGCCGAGCACTTTAGAATGCCCCACTCCAGATGGCCAAGATTAATATGTCAGCTCAATGAACCTTGGAAATGTGTGTTATTAGCTTGATTTATATAAGATGTATAGTCAAGACTACAATAATATGGAAGAAGAATTTCAAAGAACCGTTTACATGACTACAAAAGAGAGGATGGAAAATTACTAGCAGTGGCATTTATACTGCTGTGTGATATACTTTAATTCTGCCTTCTAAGAAAAAATGACTCTGGCACTGGAAACGTTTCCTGTGAGCCAACTATATTTCCCAGTTTGACAAGGACAATTAATTTATTTTTCACAACAGGTGAGCTGCAGGACCGACCTGAAGAGGCTAGCCCACGAACATTAAAATAATCCCGAGTAAGGGTGTGGCCACCCCCCCTTGGCACTAAAATTAGCACACATACGTCCATTCTGTCTGGAATAGGGGATATATTTTCTTGCAATTCTAACATACATTTCTGGAACAACATATCTGGAAATGACAGAATGGAACTGCAAATGTCTAGGGGTCCATTTTTAAAGTGGCCTCACCTGGTGTCTAAAATTGAGGGTGCTAAGTTTTTTGTTTCCATTATTAACACTTAGCGCACATAAAATCTGGTGTGCATATACAAACCGCAATAGTGGATGCAAATCTGGTATATGCCTAAGTTCACAGAACACTGCATGTCTCTGTTCCCAAGCTGCGTTTAGCAGCAACAGCATCACTGCTAGACTGAGGGGGGTGGAAACAGAGAAGAAGCTTCTCTTCCAGAAGGCTCTTTACTCGCCTGGCCAATAGTCCAGTGGACAGTTGTTGGCTCCCCTGTAGTCTCTGGAAGCTGAAGTGAACCATCTGGACACTTCTGAAAGATCATAGGATTGGGGAGAGGGCCAGCCAGTTGTCCCCTGAGGACTTCTGGGCCACAGAAGAGAGTTTTAGACCACTAGAACTTCCTTCCAAAGAAAACATTAATGGTCTTTTAACTTTACATTTGGGAGCTCCACTGTCACTCACACACTTCCAAGGCCAACTCACCATTCCCCACAGCTCTTGCTGTTCCTCCTTTTCCTCTCTACCCTGAAATCCCCTTCACAGAAATGGAGGCATTCCTGAATTCACTCTATCTGCTGACAGCTGGCTCTCTGAAGCCTGCTTACTTTCCCATTCTAATGCTTGATACAGAAGCCTCAGTGTGCAGATGTACTATAAATAATCAGAAATAAAACTGCAATAAGCTTTGTGTGGGTGTAGAATCTGTGGGTAGCAGAATAAACAAGTAATAAACATCATAAAATTAAAAATGGGCTTGAACCCAAGTCCTGGATTCAGATATTCTTGAACTTTGTGGAGTTTGAAATGTGGATTCAAATTCTGCAACTCGGGGGACCATTCTTGTATGAAATGCTTAGTCCTGGTCTACGCTAGGAACTTGTGATTTTCCACTCCCTTGAGTGACGCAGTTATACTGACCAAATCCTCCGCGCTGACAGCACTATACCAACAGGAGGGCTTCTCCCATTAACACAGTGGCCACCTCTTGGGGAGGTGGAGTACCTACACTGATGAGAGAAGCTCTCCCGTTGTGTAAGTAACATCTTCACCGAAGGGCTACAAGGGCACAGTGTAAATGTAGACAAACCTTAAATATCAGTAACTGCACTAAGGGCCAATCCAAAGCCCCCTGAAGTCAATGGGAGTCTTTCTATTGATCTTAATGAGCCTTCGGGTAGCTCCTAAATTAGCAACTCTCACCTACCTTAATTAGATCAGCACTTATGGTCATTATTTCCTTATCCATTTTCTTCCTTAAACAGTGAACCATTGCAGAACTGGTTGTCTCACAGCCAGATATATTAGCAATTACCTGCAATTGTTTAAAAAAAAAAGGATGATAGTGGTGTGATAAAGACAAATCATCGATAACTACAACTGCTCTACTATGATGGAGTTTAAAAAGTGTCCACCACAGACGAGCTTCCAGTGTGTAGAGGCAATTAGATGCTTCCTATGTCAACCCTCCATTCAACACATCTCTTGCTTTAGGGCAAATGGTGGGTGTGTGAAAATATAGATACACACAGATTATGGTGTCTGGAGATATGAACAGGAGTCTGCAGACCCCGTGTTTGAAGACTACTTTCTGTTTTCCCTACAATGTTCAAAGCAGAACAGGCTATTTATAAAAGCTGCCTTAATCTTCAATAGATACTATGCTTTGATGGTTCTTAGTTGTAATTCTAGTGTAAATTCTTATTACTTTCATAGATTCATAGACTCTAGGACTGGAAGGGACCTCGAGAGGTCATTGAGTCCAGTCCCCTGCCCTCATGGCAGGACCAAATACTGTCTAGACCATCCCTGATAGACATTTATCTAACCTACTCTTAAATATCTCCAGAGATGGAGATTCCACAACCTCCTAGGGCAATTTATTCCATGTATAACTACATGACAGTTAGGAACTTTTTCCTAATGTCAATAAACTTTGCAGTATTACAGCCCACTGCTTCTTGTTCTATATTAGAGGCTTAGGTGCACACAAGTTTTCTCCCTCATCTGATGACAAATCCTTTTAGATACCTGAACTATCATGTCCCTCTCAGTCTTCTCTTTTCCAACTAAATAAACCAATGTCTTTCAGCCTTCCTTCATAGGTCATGTTCTCAAGACCTTTAATCATTTTTGTTGCTCTTCTCTGGACCCTCTCCAATTTCTCCACATCGTTCTTGAAATGCGGTGCCCAGAACTGGACACAATACTCCAGCTGAGGCCTGACCAGAGCAGAGTAGAGCGGAAGAATGACTTCTCATGTCTTGTTTACAACATACCTGTTAATGCATCCCAGATTACAAAGACAACAGAAAAAGATCTGCAATGTCTAGGGCTTCCTTCTCTCCTAACTTTCTAAAAAATTTTTTAGAAAAATCAAGTTCTAACTCCTATTTTCCTCTCGGATTCAGAAAGTAACAGCACAGGACACTGACACCTGATGTGGACTTCTCCCAGTTACACAAATGAATGTATTGAGTTTGGCAGATTATTGCAGCTAGATCCGGACAGTCTAAAACTCTACGTCCCCTCTTCCTTTAGTTAGGAACTAGCAGAGTTGCAGCTCAGGCATTAGCCTCTTGTGATGTTACATTCAAAGTCCTCCTAGAATTGCAGAGATTCTACAGAAAAAGAGGGAAATCAGAACCTGATATTTTCAGTCTAAAATTATTGTTAAAGTAGGAGAAACTATAAATAAAACCTTTGAGATCATCTTTCTCCATCAGGAAAGAACAGCAGGGTGCAAACACATGGTTGTTAATTTGAAACTCAGTTTTGAGAAGGTGTCAGGCATTGGAAACTTGGTATTTTAGAGAAATACTGTTAAGGTAATACTGAAACTTACACTAGCAACTGCTTGAGGATGGGAAATCAAGAAGCCAGGAAGTTGAGCAACTCCACTTTCTGATATGGCTTTATGGAACAAACCTTTTGACAATGGTGATAAAATCTACAAACAAAAAACTAGAATATAATTTACATATTAAAATAGAAATTTGATACAATCCACAACTGACTTTACTTCAGAAGCTGATTTAAAAGTGAGGCTTGATTCTAGACTTACTGAGTGTTCTTAATACAAAGGTATTTATTGAAAACTTACATGTGCTCCAACACTAAATCCTCCTGCAGATTCTCCAAATATAGTAACAGACTCTGGATCTCCTCCAAAAAACTCAATATTTTCCTGAACCCACTGCAAAGCTGCCACTTGATCCAATAAGCCCCAGTTTCCACGAGCATGTTCATCACCAGTACTGAAATCAGAAGTGTATATAGGGTATTAGTAGTAAAACCACTGGCTATTTATTCCTTATTGTTGGGCATACAATACTGGCTCCACAGAACGAAAACCATGCTGATACTGTATTCTTACATCAGCTTATTGAGTCTATTTCTGAGCCCCAACACGTGCTTTTGAGTACTGCAGGCCACTGCTGATCGCTGCTTAACTTTCAAAGGAATAGTTTTCTACTATACACATGAACTCCAGACAACATAATATTACAGACAGAGCATTTAGCAACAGGCCCATATTAAGTTACATTATAGGTTTAAACAACGAGAAGCTGTTTCTTCACTTCAGCAGGTGGGTACTGTAGTTTTAAGAACACTTGATAAAGATCCTATAGGCGTTTGTCTCTGTCTGAGGGATTGGAAAAGAAATAGACTGGTAGAGCCAGAAGAGTACCCACAAATCACCTACTACAGGACAGGCACAACAAAGAAAGTAACAGAATGCCACTAGCTGTCACCTTCAGCCCCCAAATAAAACCTCTCCAGCGCATCATCAAGGATCTACAACAATGATACTGAAGGACGATCCCTCACTCTCACAGACCTTGGGAGACAGGCCAGTCCTTGCTTACAGACAGCCTCCCAACCTGAAGCAAATACTCACCAGCAACTATACACCACACAACAAAAACACTAACCAAGGAACCCATCCCTGCAACGAACCTTGTTGCCAATTCTGTTTACATATCTATTCAAGAGACACCATCACAGGACCTAACCACATCAGCCACATCATCAGGGACTTGTTCACCTGCACATCTACCAATGTGATATATGCCATCATGTGCCAACAATGCCCCTCTGCTATGTACATTGGCCAAACAGTCTCAACGCAAAAGAATAAACGGACATAAATCTGAGTCAAGAATTATAACATTCAAAAATGAGTCGGAGAACACTTCAACCTCCCTGGACACTCAATAACAGACTTAAAAGTGGCAATTCTTCAACAAAAAAAAATGCAAAACCAGACTCCAGCGAGAAACTGCAGAACTGGAATTAATTTGCAAACTGGACACCATCAAATTAGGCCTGAATAATGACTGGGAGTGGATGGATCATTATATAAGCTAAAAACTAATTTCCCCATGCTAATTTTTCCCCCTACTGTTATTCACACCTTCTTGTTAACTGTTTGAAATGGGTCACTCTGACTACTGCTACAAAAGTTTTTCTCCTCCTGCTGATAATAGCCCACTTTAATTGAATTTTCTCTGTTAGGATTGATAAAGCAACCTCCTATTTTTTCATGGACTATGTATATATATCTTCCTATTGTATTTTCCACTCTATGCATCTGATAAAGTAGGTTTTAGCCCATGAAAGCTTATGCCTAAATAAATTTGTTAGTCTCTAAGGTGCCCCAAGTACTCCTCGTTGTTTTTGCTGATACAGACTAACATGGCTACCACTTGGAAACATGTCACTATTCTAGGTTTAGGCTGACCAGACTAGCTTTCTGCATTTTAAAATTTTTTGTTTGACTGTGAATTTTTAACTGATGTCAGGACACCCAGAGTAGAATGGGATAGGTGCTTTTTATCATTAAAATGAAAAGTAATAATAAAATTAATTACTTGGAAACAAGATGCTGCAATTGTGCAGTAAGAAAGGAAAAAGAAGTTATATGTTTCTTCTTCAAACACCTCAGCTTTGGGCCTAAAGAAATTCATGCTAATTCACTCATATTCCTATCATGGATTTACACCCACCCACCCAATCTGTGTGTGTTTTAAACAGAATACCTTGTTTGAGCAGATTCATAGTAACAAAACATGTCTCACCTAAAGAATCCAGTGATACCTAACCTATACTGGACAGCTACTACCACCACATTTTCATAGGCAGATAGTGCTGACCCATCATAAATCGAAGCTGCACCTAGCAGCAAAGCTCCTCCATGGATCCACACCATAACCTGAAAAGAGCAGGATCAGTTAGAATTACTTGTAATGATGAACTTGAAAATTTTGTAATAAATGTCAAATACAAATCAAAGAGTTGCAGGTTGCAATTTTTATTAACAGGATTATTATTTTTAAAACAGTTTAGTTTTAGATAGTGCTAAACACGGAGAAAAAGAACTGTTGTTTATGTACAACATTTACTGTGTCAGAAGTGTGACAAGTGGCCCATGCTAAGGATCAATGCATTTTTATTTACTTTTGTCACCAAGAACATCATAACGTATTGTAAATATCCTTTTTACCCAGTGTCACTTATACTTATGTATAGTGCTTTGAAATGTCAAAGGGTGTCAGAGGCTATTTACACTAACCAAGTTATCTTATTGAACTAATATTCAGCATTTTCTTTTGTTTGATTTTTTGCTATATAATTCATGGCTCTTGACTTTGTATTTCTAACAAAGGTGCTCTGTGACTCAGCAGAACTACGATGATTATTTTTTATTATTTTACGGCCCCCAGGGGAGTGATGAACACCTTGCAATATAGGTAAGAAGTCATGATCTCTACTCTGAAAAGCTTACAAGCTAATTTCAGATCTGACACAATGAAAAGGGGTATGAGAACAGTAGTGGGAAGCGGAGAGAGGAAGGATAGGTTAACATTAGTAAAGCTACACGACAACTGAAAAGGCTAGTGCACACTGTGATGGAGTAAAAGATTAATTTAAATGAAATATACAGATGCCCTGGCTGGCTAATTACTCGTAAGTGTCATGGAAGAAGTAGGCCTTAGGGAAGGACATGAAAGGAAAGGGTCCTACAGATCAGCTCAGGAAGGGCATTTCAAGCACAGGTAGCAGCATGGAAGAAAGTGAGGAGAAGGTTGTGATAGAAGCAGACCAATAGGGTAGCAAGGTAGCATCATTTGCAGTGCAGAGAAAGTGGGTGAGAGGTATGTGTGATAACATAGGAGAAGAGGTAAGATAAGTAGGGAGGGGCAGAATTACAAAGGCCCTTGAAGGTGAAGGCTGGAATACTGATCTTGATGCCTGGAAATGGAGAAAGATTCAAAGAGGAGCTGATGTGATCACAGTGACAGATAAAGCAGATGATCAAGATAAGACAAGGCAGCGGCTGCATTTTTGTGTGGACTGAAAAGGGGGCAATGTGGATGGAAGGGAGGCCAGAGAGAAGGATGTTGCCACATTCATCACAGGAGATAAAGAGGGCCTGAATGAGTTCTAGATGTGTGGACAGAGAGAACAGATTCAATATGAGGGATGATTTGATGCTAGAGTCAAACAGGACCATGGACATGAAATTACAGCTAGTGACAGGTGGGGTCGGGTCAGGTCAGGTCTGGGTATGTGGGGCAGAAGCCTGGGAAAATCAGGACCCTATGTGCGTTTGCAGACCTGCCATTGGCAGACTCCATTCAGGCGTAGGTGGATTTGCTGTGCTTGTGCCTCCCAAATCTGAACGCCCGCCATCCATCAAAAGAAGCTCTATAAGGTGAGCCAAAAGGGAGTTTCCTTTTGATCAACTCAACATGAGCTCCACGAAGCCTGACTCAGCTGAAAAATGTTCTTTGAAGATCCTAAGCTGCCAGGAAAAATGGGCATTACATAAAAAATATTTATCACCAAATACCCTATATCTTACCTGAAGTTAGAGGACCTCAGTTCACAGTTTTAACATTATAGAGAATTAAGGTGAAATACATAATTTCCAACTTTGCTTTATTACAGCTTTACTATACTGCTAACACAATCTAGTACAGCACAGGGATGAGGATAAAGATATAGCTAGTAAGTTTGCTTACAGGTAACTTAGCCTTCTTGTTTGAATGGGCAGGCGTGTAAACATTCAGATACAAACAATCTTCAGAAACTGTTAAGGGAGGACATACAGCTTTTAACATTGCTGTAAATGTCTTTATCCACTCCGTGTCTTGAAGGCACCTTTAATGACATAATGAAAATGCCAATGTTCAGTAAAATGATAGTAACACATGATCATAATGTTCGTTTTATCTGATACTAGATGTCTGAAAACAGCATTTCTAAAACTGGACACATTTACAGAGTGATCCAAAAATATCTATTTCACCACACCACGTTAATCTTGAAATAAGGAAACTAGCTTTAAGTAAGAATTGCAAATACTGACCTGAGTTACAACAGAAAACCCCTGTCACCTAGATCCTCCTGGCATTATAATTATGTAGATTTGCCTCTTACTTTGAACATGTATCATTTTTGTCTCTGCACAACTCATGCAAGTCAAGATATAACCAAAGGAGCTCTTAAAGCTCCAGACTGCCTTATCAAAGTCCAACTCAGTGGATTAGTGGGGGAATCATTTTGCTTGGGAAATGCGTGAAACAATAACTAAGCTATCAACTTATTTTCAAAAATACTACAAAAGGCATTATTTGGAAAATTCACTGTGTTCCTATACAAGGGCTGCCTGATCATTTACAGCTCCCTCCAGCCAATATGCTGGAGATGTTGGACAATGAAATACACAGCACAGTTGTTTATAAACTCCTCCTGAGAAGAGTCTCCCTGACCTTAGCTGAGTCTGCATAGCAGGAGGAGAAGTAGGAAGTGGGAGAGAACATCACTGATGAACAGTAAAAATTATTTATTGCAATGGCCATAAAGTTGAAATGACAGTTAAAATCAATCACATAGAATATCTTTTCCAGACAGCTTGACCCCACTTAAACTGACCTAGCAGGGCTCATATTCCAGATTTATTTACTGACGGAAACATTAACTAGGTTGGCAGCGTATCCAATATTTAAATGTAGACTCTTCTTCTCATTTTATTTTTCTAAAATAAAGCAAATGTTTTCACAGTTAACACTCACATGGATCCCTAACTATATATTCGCTCTGCAGCGTTACTGGGCTATTTTAGCAAAGGACAAGAACACCACTCAATTCACAAGAGAAACAATTGGAGAATTTTAGGAATTTCACATTTTACTTACCATGCAAAACACATTCAATAAAGCTGAACTCCTTTGCTAGGCTACATAAAGTTACACAATCTCTTGAACATAAAAAAGGCATACATGACACAATTTAGATTCATTTACTAAACAGGGTACATAGGCAAAGCCTGACACAATCATATCTTACATTGGTGGGTAGGAAGTTGCAACTCTCAGACCTTTCCATGGCTCTGCTTGTTGTGGTGCAGAAAATCTCAGGGATCCAAGAGGTGGTTTTGCAAAAGGAATTCCAAGAAAAACATTCACAAGCCTGTCTGTTCCTTTCACGCTGGTCTGTTTTCCTTGAAGTCGCCCATATTTGGTAGTCACTTCTGGTTGTGCACCTTTATGCCCTGTGCAACATATTGATAAGATATCAGCACATTCTCAATGAGGCAGATTTCCCAGTGCATCAAGTGCTGCTCAGACAATCTTCCACTTTTTTTCCCCAGGAATACCTGCCTTACAGTGAAATTCTTGAAAGTACTGTAAGAAGCTGTACTTGTAAGAAATACCAAAAAGCTCAACCTTTACATTATCCAAGAAAAGGTTATGATATGACATAATCATAGCCTATAAGAGCCTACATGGGGAGAAGATTTGAGATAGCAGAGACTCTTTAACCTAGAAGACAAAGGCATAATAATGACTGAAAGCTGAATCTAGACTAGATAAACCCAGACTAGAAATAAACTGCAAATTTTCAACAATATAGTAATTAATCATTGGAACAACTTATCAAGTCATATGATGGACTCTATTATTTTATGTCTTTAAATCAATATTGGGTGTCTTTAAAAATGTATTTTCTAGCTCAACCACAAGATATGGGCTCGATACAGGAATTACTGGGGAAATTTAATGGCCCGTGTTATGCAAGAGGTCAGACAAAATGATCCCAGTGGTCCCTTCCGGCCTTACAATTTATTAATCTTTCTTCAATGCTTTTAGCATAGTTCTTTCATTTGTTTGCTATCATAGATCAAAGTAAAAGTACCGTGGAAATAACTACTACTTCCCCTACAGTATTTCACTACACGAATTTTCTGATATTTCCAGTTCAGAAGCAGGCATATGCTCTGACAGTAAGAGCTGGGGTGTAATTAGGAATAGGCTGCAAGTTTTTCAAAATGAACAAAAATGATGAGTTATCTGATACTATATGGTTGAAAAGTGGCCGATCACCACTTGGATTACTTAGCACACTCCCTGTATTACTCTTCATCTGTCTCACTGTTTTGTCTCCTGTAGAACATGAGTTCAGACACTGTTCAGGTGCTGCTGGAAACAAATAATTATCTTAATACGTAAGAGGGATTTATTCCCTTCAGTTGACCCAACACGTGTGCTCCTTCCATTGTGTTCCCTCAGCAGGTCAACAAGGTGCTGGGTACCTGGCAGGATAAGGATACATGAGGCCAGATTCAGGAATCACACAACAGAGAGTTATATGATCATGCAGAGCACTAACTTTCTGGCCTGAGCGTTGGTCCAAACTAGGTATTTTACTGATCATTTTTTAAAGCTTCTTTACAGTTGAAAAGGGGAAAATGTCTGTGCTAGATATTTTAGGAACACCTTCAAATATGTTATTGACTTCTTCCTTTAACCATTGTTACTGACTGCTTAGGCTTGAAGGATTTTCTCTTTTGGGTGTTAATTTTTCACTACTTCATATGTACTTCACAGAGAAGATGTAGCCTGAAATTTTCAAAGCATCTAAATGATTTGGATGTCTAATTCCTATTCAGTTTTAATAGTATTTGCCCATCCAAATCCCTCGGGCAACTTTGAAAATCTCACCCATAATTTATTGTTTGATTTTCTTTGGTCTTTGCACACATACAATGTGACAATAGCCTGCAGAATTCTAGATGGCATGGACATATTTTAATAACTGGATTCAAAGAGTCTCTTCTTACAAAAAACAGAAAAACAGAAAAGTGGAGTACATAATAAAGTCAGGAAAAGGTTTACAAAATACACAACTCAACTTGGCCTTTCTGAAAAGACATGTACACCTTTAAAACTAAAACAACTAAAAATGGCAGCTACATTTTTATTAACTGGGAAAAATACAAACTGGTATCTACACACTTAGGTCCAATCATGAACTGACCCGTATAGGTATTTCTGAAGAACTTCATTTATTTCAATGGGTTTCCACACAGGAGTAAGAATCTTCTCTGTGCAGATGCCCTTGACCAGTGTTTCCCAGACTGGGGTCGCCGCTTGTTTAGGGAAAGCCCCTAGCGGGCCGGGCCGGTTTGTTTACCTGCCGCGTCTGCAGGTCCAGCTGATTGAGGCTCCCACTGGCCGCGGTTCGCTGCTTCAGGCTAATGGGAGCTGCTGGAAGTGGTATGGGCCGACGGATGTACTGGCCACCACTTCCAGCAGCTACGATTGGCCCAGAGCAGCAAACCACGGCCAGTGGGAACCACGATTGGCCGGACCTGCGGAGGGGGCAGGTAAACAAACTGGCCCGGCCCACCAGGGGCTTTCACTACACAAGCGGCGACCCCTGTTTGAGAAACCCTGAGTTAGGGGCTGATTTACGGCGATTCATGTCATAACTTCCTTCACATTGAGATCAAAATACACCCAGGGCTGGCGCTGGCTCTGACTCCCCCCCGCCGCCCCTGCCAGTGCCGCCCCGCTAAACCAAAAAGAAAATCAAGCCCCCCACCTGGAGTGCTGCCCTGCCAAACCAAACAACAACAACAACAACAAACCAGCACCGCTCTGTCGAACCAAAAACACCCCCCCCCCAAAGCACCGCCCCACAGAACCAAAAAGAAAATCACCCCCTCCCGGAGTGCCGCCCCGCCAAAGCAAAAACGACAACAAAAAAACCCTAGCGCTGCCCTGCCGAATCAAAAGCACCCCCCCCCCGAGCACCACCCTGCCGAATCAAAAACAACAACAACAACAAAACAAAAACCCAGCGCCTCCCCACCAAACCAAAACCAACCCCCCGCCCCAGCGCCGGCCTGCTGAACCAAAAAGAAAATCAACATCCTCCCGGAGCGCCACCACACCAAACCAAAAAGAAAATGAACCCCTTTCCCCTGGAGTGCCGCCCCGCAGAATAAAAAAAGAAAGAAACAAACAAAACCCCTACCGCCGCCCTGCCGAACCAAGATTGGCCGCTCCTTATAAGGTGCTGCCCCAAACATGTGCTTGGTCGGCTGGTGCCTGGAGCTGGCCCTGAATACACCCCAGATCCTGTACCCCCACGCCAGAGCACTGACTCCCTTCTGCACCCCAGCCCCGTGCCCCAGCCCTGAGCCCCTCAAACCCTGAACTCCTCATTCCCAGCCCCAACCTGCAGCCCTCACTGCCCCACCCCCCACACAACTGCCCTCTGCCCCAGCCCAACCCCTTTGCTCCATCTCCACTGAGTCATAGGCATCAACAATTTTCTTCAGCTGGGTCACTAGAAAAAAAGTTAGAAAACCACTGTTCTAAATGACATACAAGCTCTGTAGTCATAGGACAAAAAGGAAGGTTAGTGAGTTACAGATTGTTGTAATAAGCTATAAATCCAGTGTATTTATTAAGACCACGATTTGCAGTGTCTAGCAAAGTTATGCATTTAAGTTCCCAGGCTTGTCTTTTGAAAGTGTTGCGCAGGTGTCTTTTGAGGATAAGGACTGATAGGTCAGATCTAGAGTAATCAACAAAAACACCAAATCCCTGGTGCGTGAATACTTTTCACAACGTGCTCACCTTATATCAGACCTCATCAGTCCTCATCCTCAAAGGAAACCTGCATAACACTTTCAAAAGATGAGCCTGAGTGCTTAAATTCATAACTTTGCTAGACATTAATTTATGACACTGGATTTATGACTTATTACAACAATCTGTGACAATCTCTCTGTAGCCTCAAAAACATCCATTAGTCTTTAAGGTGCCACCAGACTCCTTGTTGTTTTTGTGGATACAGACTAACATGGCTACCCCCCGATACTCTCTGTAGCCTGGAAGCTTGTTTCTCTCACCAACAGAAGTTGGCCCAATAAAAGATATTGCCTCACCCCACCTTGGCCCCCCTAGTTTTGTCAGTTATCAGCAAAAAACAATATCTTCCCATGATGAAATTAAAGTGGGGTTCTACTTATGACAGATTCTAGAGTGACCAAATAGCAAGTGTGAAAAATTGACACTTTTTTGGGGGGTAGGGGATTAGTTGTATATAGAAGACAAAGCCCCTATTATGGGTCACCCTCTAGCAGAATCAGACTGAAAATGTTAAAAATGTCTTAAGGGTCCCATGCTTAAATCCCTTCTTGACTTTTCCCATCAGTAAAGGAGTTTATATTTACCCTCAGTTGCAATCACAACCAACCATGCAGCACAAATCAGAGACCCGAACAGCCAAATCCTGACAGCCCCTTGCATTTTCACATCTACACTAATCAACTGCTACTTCCCTTCTTTTAATTGCCAAATGCAGGCACAAAGGTCACATTACCAGAAGACTGACTAAGGGCTAGTCACTAAACTCCAGAGCCAAACAGCTATTAGGTAAGAGGCACTGGTAGTATGTGTTAGAAGAGGATTAATTTCCACCCAATCCCTAAGTGAATAAAAGGGCCAGTTCTGGAGACAGGTTGAACAAGAGCTGCCAAGACCAACCCTGATCCCTTATCTACCACAAAACTCCTTACAAAGCAGTTCATCATTCTTTCTGTGACCACTGGTATGTCTGGCACTTTGAAGACAAACAAGTCATTGCCCCCAGTGAGTTTGCAACCCCAAAATCTGCATTTTGGGATTGCTCAGACGGGTTGCAAAAAACAAGCACTTTGAAGGTACATGTGATTGGGCTGAGTTACTGCTTTGCCACCTTCACAGGAAGGTGCCATGGGAGCTTGCAAGCGTCTCCCGTGGGACCACTGCAGCAGAAGGGCTGATTTTCAGGTGTCTGGGGATGTACTTTATGGGCTTTTGTTTGCATCCAGGCCCTTCCCCGACCCCAGGCACCTCGCTCACTGCCAGTGATTTCCCCAGGAACTGAAATTAGGGGGGGGTGTTCGAATTTACAGGGTGGGTGTCAGGACCAATGAGATAAATAAAAGAGATATGAATAAAGTAAATGTTTTGTTAGGATTATGCAAATTTAACAAAAGAAAAATGCAAGTTACACCAAAACACAAAACAGGTCTAGATTTCTAAAAAAATGTACATTTTAAAAAAAAGTATTTAATTTAAATTGACTTTTGAAAAGTAAGCCATCATGCGGTAAGAGGAAAGTCCTCTCATGGATCAGTAACTGGTTATAAGATGGGAAACAAAGGGTAAGAATAAATTATCAGTTGTTAGAATGGAGAGAGATAAATAGTGGTATCCCTGAGCGGTCGGTACTGGGACTATTACTGTTCAACATATTCATAAATGATCTAGAAAAATGGGTCAGGTGGCAAAATTTGCAGATGATACAAAACTATTCAAGATAGTTAAGTCCCAGGCAGACTGTGAAGAATTACAAAGGGATCTCATAAAACTGGGTGACTGGGCAACAAAAATGGCAGATGAAATTTAATGTTGATAAATGCAAAGTAATGCACATTGGAAAACAATCTCAACTATACATACAAAATGAAGGAGTCTGAATTAGCTGTTAACACTCAAGAAAGATCTTGGAGTCATTGTGGATAATTCTCTGAAAACATCCACTCATGTGCAGCAGCAGTCATTGATTCCCAACATTTCTGTTTGCTTTTTTAAAACGAACAGGAGTACTTGTGGTGCCTTAGAGACTAACAAATTTATTTGAGCAATAAGCTTGTGGTTCACAGATCCAGTAGTTTGAGAAACTGCTAACCTAGGGTTATGAATTCAGATCCTTAGGGGCCATTTAGGGAACTGGGGGTAAAAATTCAGATTTGGATCTTGTGTTGAGCTAGGGGTACAGGACTAGATGACCTCCCTCGAGGTCCCTTCTCTAATATTCATGATTCAGATGTAGCCCACAAAAGCTTATGTTCTTTTTGCAGATACAGACTAACACGGCTGCTACTCTGAAACCTTTTGCTTTTTTAAGAAAAGGATAGATAAGACAGAAAATATCATATTGCTCTATATAAATCCATTGTACATGTACACCTTGAATACTGTGTGCAGATCTGGTATCCCCCAACCCCTCCCAAAAAAGACATTACTGGAAATGCAAAAAGGTACAGAGATGGGCAACTAAAATGATTAGGGGTATGAAACAGGAGGAGAAATCAAATGACTGGGAATTTTCAGCTTAGAAAAGAGACGACTAAGGGGGGGGGGTGGAATATGCCTAAGGTCTATAAAATCTTGACTGATGTGAAGAAAGTGAATAAAGTAAATGTTTTGTTAGGATAATGCAAATTTAACATAAGGAAAATGCAAGTTACACCAAACACATAACAGATCTAGATTCTAAAAAAAAAAAAAATGTAAAAAAATGTATTTAATTTAAATTGACTTTTGAAAAGTAAGCCATCATGGGATAAGAGGGCAGTCCTCTCATGGATCAGTAACTGGTTAAAAGATGGGAAACAAAGGGTAGGAATAAATTATCAGTTTTCAGAATGGAGAGAGATAAATAGTGGTATCCTTGAGGGGTCAGTACTGGGACCAGTACTGTTCAACATATTCATCTGGAAAAATGGGTAAACAGTGAGGTGGCAAAATTTGCAGATGATACAAAACTATTCAAGATAGTTAAGTCCCAGGCAGACTGCAAAGAGCTACAAAGGGATCTCAAAAACTGGGTGACTGGGCAACAAAATGGCAAATGAAATTTCAAATGTTGATAAATGCAAAGTAATGCACATTGGAAAGCAATCTCAACTATACATACAAAATGATGGCATCTGAATTAGCTGTTAACACTCATGAAAGAGATCTTGGAGTCATTGTGGATAGTTCTCTGAAAACATCCACTCAATGTGCAGCAGCAGTCACAAAAGCAAACAATGTTGGGAATCATTAAGAAAGGGATAGATAATAAGACAGAAAATATCACATTGCCTCTATATAAATCCATGGTATGTGCACACCTTTGAATAGTCTGTGTGCAGATCTGGTCACCCATCCTAAAAATATATATATTGGAAATGGAAAAGGTACAGAGATGGGCAACTAAAATGATCAGGGGTATGAAACAGGAGGAGAGATTAAAATGACTGGGAATTTTCAGCTTAGAAAGAGATGACTAAGGGGGATATGATAGAGGTCTACAAAATCTTGACTGGTGCGAAGAAAGTGAATAAGGAAATTTTATTTAATCCTTCACATAACACAAGAACTAGCAGTCACCCAATGAAATTAATAGGCAGCAGGTTTTAAAAAAACAAAAGGAAGTACTTCTTGACACAATATAAAGCCAACCCAGGGAACTCTTTGCCAGGGGATGCTGTGAAGACCAAAACTATAACAGAATTATAAAAAGAACTAGATAAATTCCTGGAGAATAGGTCCATCTGTGGCTATTAGCCAGGATGGGGAGGGATGCAACACCATGATCTGAGTGTCCCTGGACTGTTTGCCAGAAGCTGGGAATGGGCAACAGGGGATGGTCACTTCATGATTACCTGTTCTGTTCATTCCCTCTGAAGCACTTGGCCTTGACCACTCTTGTAAGGCTATATGGACCATCGGTCTGACCCAATCTGACCATTCTTATGTAAAAATTAATTATAATAATAAAAATGTTTAGTACAGAAACTCCCCAACATAATAACCTCCCAAGATAGCAACAATGTGAGATAAAAACCTTGGCAAATAATGCATTTTAAAAATCTTGGCCTACTAGGAAACATATTTATATAAATTTCCATTCCTAGTCACAAATCTAGCATTCTGGAGCAAAGTGACTAAAATATAGTCCAACAAACAAATGTTTATTTAACATGCCCCTCACTTTTCCCTCCACTCACCGGTGTTGTCCTCGATTAGCGGAGACTCAGAGTTCAGAGGTGCTTTCATGTGAGTACACCTCCCAGGTGGGGGAGGAGAAGGCACCTTGCTTGTTCCTCCAGCTGCTCATTGTTCGCTCTGGCCACGTCTGTTTGTTGTGCCACCGTTCACTCCATCACTCTGTTGCCAATGGCCCTGGACAGTCACCTTCTGCTGCCCCCTGCCACTGTGACCTCTGCGAGTTGGTCTCATGAGGTTCCACCAGCTCTCAGTGATTTCAGCTGAGCTCTGTGTGTGGGAACCTCGCTCGCTGCTAGTGCAGTCTGGGCTGTCTCTTACACAAAAACACTGTCCCCACAACAGGATAAGCACTTAGACCTGATTATCAGTGATTTCAGCTGCAGAAGTCACTTAACAGAACAAAAGACTCTCTATGGAGCCTAATCAGTTCTGTCTTTAAACAGTGGAGAGGGACAGGTCCCCACTCTCTCTCTTGATGCCTTCGAATCACCACAGGCTAAGTACAGGTCTACTGCCCTTTACTCATACAATAAGAACATTTCATCCCCCATTCCCCCCACATTCAAGTGGTTTGTAACCCAACCCCAGCCAAAATCTATCACTTGGACAACACAGCTCTGTTTGCTGGATACCTAGGTAAATTAAGTGTGAAAGTAAATATAACCTGGCCCTGAAGCCTTTCCCTGCAGCCCCAACTCATCACTAGCTGTCAGGTAGAGCTCGTTTAGACTTTGCTTACAAATAATCATTTGAAATTATTAGGTTGGCCAACATCACCGAAATGAATGCACTGACATCATAAAAACCAACAGCTGTATAAGGAAGCTAGTCTATGTTCACACTTTTCAAACCTATTATACTTTTTCAGCTACACATATTTTATCACACACTGTATAAGCTTTAAAAGTGTGTATTAATGTTTCAGTTTAAATTCCAATCTCCAGTCACTAAATTGGCATGTAACTAGCTCACAAAGCGGGGGAGGGGAGTGTGTTGCGGAACTTCAGAGGGTGTGTAGGCAACTCCCTGCACAGGGCTCGGCAGGCGCGTCACTGCTGATGCGTGGGCGCGCAGGGACGAGGCGAGGCGATGCTGCCTGTCTGTGCTGGGAGGGGCAGAGCCGCGAGCTCCACGGTTGCCACGGAGACCCCCCCCGCCCTTTGAGGGCGGGACCGCGCTAACTCCAGCCGCCCCGCGTCTCCAATCCCGGCACCAGCCCTGTATTGAGGCGTCTTATCTCCCTCCTCCCAGCAGGGGCCGCTAGAGCGGAGAATCTCTTCTTCGCTGCCCGTAAGTGTGCGTTCCAAAATCCGTCCGCTTCCGTTACCGGAAGTGTGTCCGAGCGAGCGAGCACTCTCTGCCCCTCCCGTCTGTCTGTGCACCAGAGAACATCGTCCCCCTCCCTACCGCCGGAAGTGGACGAGTGAGCGGCTAATCCGGCCCCCGCGCATCTGCCGGAAGCGAGCGCGGCTTTCCTCCTTCCCCTGGTGCCGGTGCTGGCGGCTGGGGGCGATGGTGGGGCCGGCTCCCGGCGGGGGGAGCCCCCTGGAGAACGCGAACCCCCTGATTTATCGACGTTCGGGGGAGCGGCCCGTCACCTCGCGGGAGGAGGACGATGAGCTGCCCGACTCCATCGACGACCGGGAGATCTTCGATATCCTGCGCTGGGGAGGCCGGGGCGGCGGCGGCGACTTTTTTGGGGGGGAGTGTCAGGCCCCGGGGTGGGACAGGCGGGGGCAGACCGGAGGGCGTGGGGGAGAGTTCTCTTCACGCTCCATCATTTCGCTTCGCCTGGGCTGGGGCAGCCCTGCTCGCCAGCTGCAGATTTTTTCCCTGCCTGGGAAAACGTGGGGTTTATTTTCTCTGGTTTGACTGCGGTGGTAAGAGCTGCAATGCAACTAGGGTGATCAGATGTCCTGATTTTATAGGGACAGTCCTGATATTTGAGGCTTTGTCTTCTATAGGTGCCCGTTACCTCCACCCTGTCCCAATTTTTCACCCTTGCTCTCTGGTCACCCTAGGTGCAAGCCCCTGGTAAACGCCTAAGCCCGCACTTGGCAGGACTGGGCTCCGTTACTGACAGCCACTGCTGTGCGAAGGTGTTAGTGGACATCTGTCTGTTCTGCGTGGTTCTTACACCGCTCTCATCACTAGTCTCTGAGCACTTTCCCGTAGTACACTGTGATGTGACTGTCAGATCAGCGCCCTTTTCCAGGGGGAAGGATTGTGGGTATAGTAGCTTGGTAGGGTTGGGGTGTTTCTTTGTGCATGTAGGCATGCAGGTCTGTCATATACAACATTGCAGAGCTCCAGGCCCTTCTATGACACTATTTAAGGGCTCTGATTCCCAAACAGCTGGAGGAGCCTCCCATAAAGCAAACTCTGAAAGCTACACTAGTATACAAATATATTAAACAGTTAATTTAATGCTTTATTATAGCTCTGCAGAAAGTTGTAGGTCTCTTCTCACTTCCCCCTTGAATAACAAAGGGATATCTATTTTATAGGTGGAAAAGTGAGAAATCTAAAGAGTGTATTGAGGGGGGGAGCTGGGGAATCATCCATTCACATGTCCCTTTCCATTGGTACTGGGTGCCTATTGGTCCTGCTGTTGTTTTTGGTTACTGCTTTATTTTCCTCTACATTATACATCTTATTCGTTCAATTAATGACCCAGAACATCCCCTTACTTTGGAAGAGCTGAATGTTGTTGAACAAGTTAGAGTCAAAGTAAGTTACTTTAGTAACAAAATTGTAGTGGAGAGGACTTAACATATACTATATGTTAACCAATATACTAACCAAATTTTGTCTTAGTACTGGCATGTTTGAATGCAAAATGCATAACTGTTTCAGGAAACATACATAGGAAATGCAATGTAGAGACACTTTAAAACTGGAGTAAAGAACTTCCAGTAAAGATCTCATTCCTGCAAGGGTGGGATGCTGCCAATGACTCAGATAGACAAGGAAAAGTTGGGTCTTTAATTTTCAACAAAGTTAGATAACATCAATCTGTTAAGAAATACAATTATTATTTATACAAATTAAATGCTATTAAATTGCCATGGAGCATTAATTGGATTATTTTCTGTTTACAACATTTTGGTCAAATAATTATATTTATTTTAGCAGTTATGTATATTGGGACAGATTCTGTCCTCAGCTGTGTTTGTTATCCCTGACTGTGACCAGATTGCACAGATATTACACAACAGCATCTGGTCCATTGTCTATTTAGTTTATCACACATTTCTGGTATGGAAGGAGAATGTTTAGAGTTGCCATTTGTACAGCAGGTAAAACACTGCATTTGAGAGTAGTAGTACTGGAGGTAAAATAAGCAGGGAAGTAGGAGGAGTTAAGGACTATTAATTAAGTTGAATTTCAAATAAAATTGCTAGTATTGACTTGTGGCCACATCAGTGAGTTTTGTATATGGAAAATGTTTGTTTTTCAACAGGTGAATGATGCTGAAAGCACAGTAGTGGTGGAATTTACTCCTACAATTCCTCACTGCAGCATGGCAACATTAATTGGTCTATCAATAAAAGTAAAGTTGATCAGATCACTACCTGAAAGGTTTAAGGTGAGTAATAAAATCAGCTCCAGAGGAGAAGAGGGAACGTGTTTTAAAGAGAAAAACGTATAGTGAAAAATAACTAGGGCTTCTCTTTACCTCCTCCTGCTCTGGGACAAGGACATGCTCCATGAAACCAAAAAAACAATCCCCCAAACAAAACAAAAGAAAAAACGCAATAAATTTGAAATGAGCACAGAATTAATAATCACTGCAGGCTCAAGGCAAATGGTGAATTGGATTTGTGTGAGAAATAACCCTTACCACTTCAAAATTAACTGATGCCCTGTAGAAGAGATTCTCATTTTTACATATGAGGAACCTTACGCTACAGAAAGAAGTTAAATGCTTTGCTCCAGTCCACAAGGGAAGTCTATGGCAAAGGTAAGATTAGAATTCAGTATTTTCTGACTAATAGTTATGGGCTCAAACCATTACACTATGCATCTGTACCAAAGTAAAGAAAGTGACTGGTCCAAGTAAAAATTCCTTTGTGTGGAAATGTTTTCATGTTTAATTATGGAACTGTTTATCTCCAAAATTCCAGAGTTTTGTTGGCTTGTCATAAGGTTAAATCTCCTTTAAGGGATAGTGTTAACATGTTATTTTAAAAAATTGATTAATATTGGGGGAAAAAAACAGTCTGATAAAACATCTTTCAAATAGTATGTCTAGAATTTTGATAAATGCATTAAAAATATCATAAGGATTTTTTTCTGCTGTCCTGTTAAATGTCTATAATCTTTTCAGGAAGAGAGAAACTGACCATAAGAGTGGGAGGTGGAAAGTAGAAGGGACTCTGAGCTGTTAAGTGCACAAAGTAAACAGTTTTTTTTACTCAGCAACTTCAGTATTGACCAAGGTGTTGCTTGTAACTGTGGGAGGTCCAGACTTTTCAGGCATGAGTTTGAAGCTGATAAAGACCCTTCACATTTATTTTTTGTGGGAGAATGCTACATTCTGCTTTCTGAACTGCTGAATACATTTTCCTTCTATCTTTTTATAGCTTTTGTCCAACAACTTTATAAAGACTTTGAGTGAAGTCAAAGTAAACACTGACCTATTGTAGTTTAACAAGTTTTATAAATAACGATTACAAATACAGTATTTTATTTCTTAGGTGGATGTTCACATAACACCAGGAACCCATGCCTCTGAGCATGCAGGTGAGCTTTTCTTAAATCTGAGAGGTGCTTTCAGGTGCTAATAATATTAAATAGTTATAATATAATAATCTAATAAATATTAGAATTAAGAGATGGAATAGATCTGTCATCAAGTTCACTGATGTGTAAGTGCAGGATAGGGAGGGAATTTGAAGTCAGGGAAGACTTGAAACTCTTGGTTCCACACCCTTTACAGCATACAGTTACCTTTACCAAAAATCTACCACTAAATCCAACAACAGTGGATAAGCATGGTAGTTGAATTAGTGCTAAAATACTGAGCAATAAGATAGTATGATTAGGCCCTGATCTCTCAACTTGCTCCAGGCAGATGGACCCCTGCACTCACATGGGGCTCCAATAAAATATTAGAGACTCTGCCTCCAGCCATCTGGAACAAGTTGCAGTACTGTGCATTAAACCATTAACACTGTACAGCACAATTCTGCGGCACACTTAACAACTACAGAATTAAGAAAAACATGGGGCTTTGTCTGCCATTACAACTGTGTGAGAGGTAACCAATTTGTATGTAAAATGTTACCATGCATCACTACAGAAATGTGTACTGACCAATCTTTTGTGGGATTCTTTTCACACAGTTAATAAACAACTTGCTGACAAAGAACGAGTAGCGGCTGCTTTGGAGAATTCGCATTTGCTGGAAGTGGTGAACCAGTGTTTGTCTGCTCGATCATAATTGCCTGATGAAGAAATCTTTGTTTTTCTGATGTGTTAAGATAATTTTATACATAAACGGGGTTTCTAATGTGTAGTTGTATATGTTTCTGTGGGCAAAATAAAGCTACTAAAATTTATAAATTTTTAAAAATGACTGCTCCACTATTACAAGAGTTAACATGGAAATTAACTCACAAGTAATGGTACATCCAAGATACCAGTAAATTAAGATGACAATTTTATTTTGCCATCATGGAATTTAACATTTATAATTTTATATTTTAATTCATCACCTGTAACAGTGCGACTTCTCCTTAGAGAGAAGGAACTCCCATCTTAAAATAAAGATTTGTTTTGACCAGTGATCACTGTCCTAAACCAAAGACTATTTATATTCTGATCATTTATACATACATTAAGCCAAGGAATAGTTTAATTTTTAAATTCAGATGAGTTTATGCACACCTGTACTGGACTGTTAGTTTGCTTATATTCAACCTTAGAAGTTGAGATCTTTAAAAGTACCTGTGTGCAAATTGAATTTTGAATTTAATTGTGTATATCACACAGCATATACACAAGTCTGCATGTACTTTTAAAAGGGGTAAGGCATCATAGTTGACCAACTAATAGCAACCCCCATCCCATGTTACTAGGTTTGGGAAGATGGCATTTTCCTTAGAAGTATTGTAGATGTTTTCTTTGGCAGTGAACATATATAGTGTATACATATGCAGTGGCAGAAAACATATACAGTTAGAACCTCAGTTGTGAACTGACTGGTCAACCACACACCTCATTTGGAACCGGAATTACGCACAGGCCAAAAAAAAAAAAAGGCCAGTACAGTACTTTGTTAAATGTAAACTACTAAAAAAAATAAAGGGAAAGTTAAATTTTTTTTTGGACAAGATAAGGAAACTGTTTCTGTGCTTGTTTCATTTAAGTTAAGAGGGTTAAAAGCAGCATTTTTCTTCTGCATAGTAAAGTTTCAAAGCTGTATTAAGTCAATATTCAGCTGTAAACTTTGAAAGAACAACCATAACATTTTATTCAGCGTCACGAACAACCTCCCTGCCCGAGATGTTCGTAACTCTGAGGTTCTCCTGTATAGCTTTCGGTCCAAAGGAGGTAAGCAACTGAGTTAAGAGTGTTTTTTTACTGCCACCTTAGAGACAGAACTATTTTTAATGAAGGCAACTAGTTCATATAGAGTCTGGAGAAGTTGAAAGCATTGGAGAATGTAGAAAGGGTAACAAATTGGCCTCCATTTGAAAATATAGATATTTGTCCTATTCATCATGCCATTCTACATTCAGACTTGGGCATGGTGTTCTCAAAAAGTTGTGCTAGTGAGAGTTGTAAGGATGTTCCAGTGCTGTGGCTGGTATCTTCATGCAGATTGCTCATAGAGCTTGTTTTATGAGTGTTAGTGAGTCTTCAGAATTCAAAACAGGAAACTGGCAATTTTTAAATACAATTATACATAAAACCAGCTAGTGGCTGTGGAACAATGTGGATGTTTGTTTTCATTGCTCGTTATACCAGCTCTGTCTATGACATCTTTACCTCCAAATCAGTCCATGTGGGACCCTCTTATTTGACATAAGTTTAATGGCACCTCAGGTTTTTGGTGGGGAGAAAAAAAAACAGTCACAGCATAGATCTGTAACTACAGAAACTTGTTCATGGGCCAGTTGTTAGTTATAAGAAAAACCCAAGGGAAACCTTGAATATTTCAGTAGCACCTGTTATTTCTGCATGCTGAATACGCAGCATGGAGATAGGCATGAATCAGAGAGTGCAGTGAGAACAAATGGGCAATCCAGTGTGAGCTGCTGTATTTCCAGAATTAGTCACAACATCATCTCCACATGTGTCTATTTCAGCTCCTCTTGCCAGGTGATAAAATATGAGGGAATAGAAAATAAAAATATGACATTTACTAGGGAGGGTCTAACTTTGAAAAGTTTACTTTTCCCGGGCTGGGTGATGCACATATAGTCTTATTCCATTGGTATTATCTAACATGGAGGTTGCTTTAAATGGCTTTAAGAAGCCTCTTTGTTTATAAAAACTACAAAAATTCTGTGTTGCGTAAACATATGTGCTTTGGTCACAGGAACATCATCAATGCTGCTAATTCCATAGTAACAAACTAGTGTCCCAACCTAGTGATAGGGGGAAAAGACGGTTACTCACCTTTGTAACTGTTGTTCTTCGAGATGTGTTGCTCATATCCATTCCAGTTAGGTGTGCGTGCGCTGCGTGCACGTTCGTTGGAGAAACTTTTACCCTAGCAACACTCGGTGGGCCGGCAGGTCGCCCCCTGGAGTGGCGCCACTATGGTGCCTGATATATACCCCTGCCGACCCAACCGCTCCTCAGTTCCTTCTTGCCGGCTACTCCGACAGTGGGGAAGGAGGGCGGGTGTGGAATGATATGAGCAACACAATCTCGAAGAACAACAGTACAAGGTAGTAACCGTCTTTTCTTCTCACAAGTGCTTGCTCATATCAATTCCAGTTAGGTGATTCCCAACGCTTATGCAGGCGGTGGGGTCGGAGTGAAAATGGCAGAATGTAAAACTGTGGAGCCAAAAGGCTGCAGTATCTCTTGACTGTTGAACCAGAGCATAACGAAGCAAGGGTATGGACCGAGGACCATGGAGCTGCGCGATAGATCTCGTGCGTAGGTACACGAGTTAGCAAGGCGGCAGATGAAGCCTGAGCCCTGGTAGGACGCATGGTGATGTGGCTTGGGGAAATGTGAGCCAAATCATAAGTGCGGGGCACTTTATACCCAAGATGAGATCCACTGAGAGGAAACAGGTAGGCCTTTCCTTCGGACTGCTACTGCGACCGAGAGGTGGGGCATGTTACAAAAGGTTTTGTCCGCTCAACATAAAAGCGAGCGCTCTACAGATGTCCAGGGAGTGCAATTGTTGTCCCCGTCACATTGAGTGTGTAACATGAAGGGCCGAAACCACCTTAGGGAGAAAACCAGTGTGGACGTAACTGCACCTTGTCTTTGTAAACATAAAGCATGGTGGAACCACCTAAAGAGCCCTGAGCTTGAAGACTCGTCTGGCTGATGTAATGGCTACGAGGAAACTGTCTTCCAAGGAGGTATAGCGCGAGCAGGTCGCTAACGGGCGAATGGGGAGATAAGTCTGGTTAAACCCAGGTTGAGGTCCCAGGTTGGGGCTGGGCGGCGTACCTAAGGGTGTATGCGCTCAAGCCCTGAGGAACCCGAAACCATAGGAGCGTGAGAACACAGAACGACACCTTACCCTGATGGAAGGTAGAGATGGCTGCCAAGTGTACCTCGCAAACACCGCTAGCCCTGCTGTTGCGGCCAGAGGGTAG
>NC_133787.1:25236250-25276144 GCF_003597395.2 Chelonoidis abingdonii
AAGAAGGAACTGAGGAGCGGTTGGGTCGGCAGGGGTATATATCAGGCACCATAGTGGTGCCACTCCAGGGGGCGACCTGCCGGCCCACCGAGTGTTGCTAAGGTAAAAGTTTCTCCGACGAACGTGCACGCAGCGCGCGCACACCTAACTGGAATGGATATGAGCAAGCACTCGAAGAAGAACTCTGCTGCTGGGTTTTCAGTCTTTCACAAAACTCGGGCTGATTGCTTGAGATCATTAAAGAGCCTGGGGAATATTTCACAAGAATTAAGGGTGCTAGTGCCAGTCACCTGACCAGATTCCATGTTCAGTAATTAAGTTTTGCTTCTCTAAAACAATCCCTGAGCTCTTGTTGGATAAGGTATGTGCTTCCTGTCCCTCCTAACCTGTGTGTACTTGTACCTTTGAATACATGTGCGTGGCTTCTATTTCTTTTGCTGGGAGCCACAAGGTAAGAATTTGGCTCTTTAATTGATGCATTTTAACCGAAATGTTGCACTGTGGGAATCTGTATTTACATACATATGTCCAGTATGTGTTCATATTCACCTCATATGCAGTGATGCTAGCCCTACTGTAAAAGAGTTTATTATGACTGCCACACTTAGATTCATGGGCAGAAGACATCTCCATGGGACTTACTCTAACATTCCAAGCCCCCGAACAGATTCAAACAGACATCATTTTTAAAAAAAAGCATCCCAGAGATATGTATTCCTCTTCTGCCTACCACAGCTACATCTAGTCAAGCTCAGGACAAGCAAGATTTATTATGGGAGTGTGAGAGTTTTACTGTACATAAAAATGGCACTTCTTTAAAGTCTAATATCTTGCTGGAGTTTTACACAATTGGTAAGAGGTCCCTGCCAAAAAAACCAACAGCAACAAAACCTCCCCCCTCCCCTCCACAATACTGGACTGATGGTAATTAAGGCACCAAGCTTAATGGCTTAGTGGCTGGCTGTAGCTGTAGAGGTGGGGAAGAGAACCAGTGTTGGCATAGGGAAGCTGCAAGAAACAATCAAAGGGATCAAAAGGAAACATAAGAAGGCAGCAGATAGAGCCAAGGCTCAGGGTATCAGAGAGACCTAGATGGCAGGAGAGAACCAACCAGAGCTCCTGGAGTGTGCAGATGGAGCAGAGAGACTGGAGAATGCAGTTGTCATGGTATAATTCCCCACTCTGAACCTTAGCGTCCAAAAGATGGGGTACCAGCATGAATTCCTCTAAGCTCGATTACCAGCTTAGAACCTGTAGCGCTGCCACCAACCAGGAATTCCAGTGCCGTGGTACACCTGTCCCCCAAACCTTGCCAGGGACCCCAAGACCGAGCCCTCTGATGCTTAACACAGGAAACGTAAACCCTTTCCCCACGTTGCCTCTCCCAGCTCCCTCCTGGGTTACCCTGGAGATCACGGTGATCAAACTCCTGAAGTCAAAAACGAGATGGAAAATTCACCTTCGCTCTCCTCTCTTTCTCTCCAGACTCTCCTGGAGAAAAATAATCTGGCACAGAAGAATTAGCTTCTCTCTCCCCTTTCTCTCCTTTTCTCCTCACAATTCCCTGTGAATCCAGACCCGTCCCCTGGGGTCTCATCACACCAGAATAAAAAACAATTAGGTTCTTAAAACAAGAAACTTTAATTAAAAGAGAGAAAAAATACTTGTACATTAAATGGAATAGGTACAGGTCTTCAGCTATAGACACTGGGAATAACCTCCCACCTAAGTAACAGTACCAAATTAAATCCTTCAGCAAAAATACAATTTACTTCCTCTCCAGCCAAATACTAATAACCCTTCCAGCCAAATGCACATTTTGCAATAAATAGAAAAAAACATAAGCCTAACTCACGTTATCTATCTAGTTAACTACACTATTTGTACTTATAAGAGCCATGTATCAGGAGAATGAGAGAAACCCTAGTGGACATCTGGTCCCACTGACCCCAGAGTGAACAACAACCAAAACTAAGAGCACAACTACAGAAACTTCCCTCCCTCAAGATTTGAAAGTATCCTGTTCCCTGATTGGTTCTCTGGTCAGGTGACAGCCAGGCTTACTGAACTTGTTAACCCTTTATAGTCAAAGAGATATAAAGTACTCCTGTGCTATTAACTTTTCTTATCTGTTTATGACAGCAGTGCTGGACCTCTTGGAGGAGCTCTGACAACACTGCCAATACTAACACCAATAACAGCCTCAGCACAGCCATGTCTCCCCCTTTCCTGTGCTCTCTTGTCACTGCCATTCAGTAAGGGTGTGTGAGCTGTCTGAGTGGCTATAAAGGAACTGCCCATTAAACGGAACTCAAACCTCAAGGTTCAGACTCACGGGAAAACATTTCCAGGCCAGGACTTTCAAGTGAATATAGACTTGACACCATGTATTATTGTTGCACCACTAGCTTATATAGGCAGGTTATAGAGGGCTCATTGCCAAGAAGTCTCCAAAATGCTGCTTCGTAGTGGGTATATAGCTGAACCAAGCTTTACATTTTAAACCTAATTTTTGAAACAGCTCCTACCATTCCCCAAAATAAATGAATCGCCCTGAAATGTCACAACTCACATCTTAGCCCAGGGTAGAATTTTCTGGGAAGTTTGTAACAGATCAGAAAAGGAATTTCAGAAATATGTTGTTTACAGATGTCCCTGTCATTGACATCATTAAAGCAACTTAACACTTTTGGTCCATCACACTTCCCTAGCCTGCAGCCACCAAACGTAGTGTTTTGCTGGTCTTACTGAAGAGAAGTGCCTGTCAGAGAGAGACAGAGTGTGAGGGGTTTTTTGGAAGGGAACATAAAGCTTGTGGGGGAATTACAAGTATGGAAAAGAGTTTATGATGGTTGCTCATACCCTATGCTGGAGTAGGCAGGGAAACATAACTGATTGGGCAGCAGCAGGGATATAAAGAGAAGAAAATTCTACTTTGCCTTACTCTTATTTCATTACTGTGATCACCCAGTGGTGCATGAAGGTCACTCTTGTGCAGCCCATGATCAGATAATGCACTTTTCCTATCAGCATTCTGTAGGACTCCATTTTCCCAGCAGTTTAGGCTTTAGTGCAGGGGAGGGCAAACTACAGCCCGCAAGTCGGATCCAGCTTATCAGGCCTTTCAGTTCAGCCCATGGGATTGCCACCCCCGTGGTGCAGTGGGGCTAAGGCAGGCTCCCTACCTGCCTTGGCCCCACGCCGCTCCCAAAAGTGGCCAGCACAACGTCCCTGCGGCCCCTTGGGGAGGGAGGGCAGAGGGCTCCGTGCACTGCCCTCGCCTGCAGGCACCGCCCCCCACAGCTCCCATTATCCGGGAACAGGGAACTGCAGACAATGAGAGCTTCGGGGGTAGTACCCATAGGCGAAGGCAGCACACAGAGCCCCCTGCCCTCTCTGTCCCAGGGGCCACAGGGATGTGGTGCCAGCGGCCTGCCACACTCCACCCCCAGGAGCCACTGCCAGACATACTGGCCACTTCCGAGAATGGTGAGGGGCCAGGGCAGGTAGGGAGCCTGCCTTAGGCCTGCTGCATGCTGCTGCCACCCCGGAGCCACTCGAGGTAAGGTGGCGCTGGGCCAGAGCCCACACCCCGAACCCCTCCTGCACCCCACACTCCAACCCCCTGCCCTGAGCTCCCTCCTGCACCCAACCCCTTGCCCTGAGCCCCTTCCTGCACACCATACAGCGCAGTCCCTCCATCCCTGCCCCAGCCCAACATTCATGGCCCTGCATAGAATTTCTCTACTCAGATGTGGCCCTTGGGCCAAAGAGTTTGTCCACCGCTGCTTTAGTGGGTTCATGAAGAATCACAAATGACGGCTGTTCAGTTACATTTGCCTTTGGGAATAAAGAGCCCAAAGGCAACAGGGTGGGCTGCTTTTTACCTGCACAGGCATGTGTGCTAAGCAGGTCATACAGTCAGCAGCCAGAGCTAGCGTCTGGTATGCTTGTGAACATTCCAGTGTATCCACTCTCGTTCTAATCCCTCTGGCAGGGGTATTAGCTGGCTCATTATTTGGAATGATTTGACACAGAACAGCCGCATGGAAGGATGACAATCAGTAAAACTTCACTCACAGTGAAACCAACACACTTCCCTAGTTCAGAAATTATCTAAACTGAACAGCAGATCTCATTACAGGCCAGCTTAGGGCCAACACAATGGTGGACGGGTGGGCAACAGTCTGGTAGGCAGGTCAAGATGGGGCAGAGCTGGCTGGCTGCCAAGAGGAGCACATGCTACAACTTTATAGAGCGAATTGTCTGCCCTTGCTCTGCCTCCATAGTGCACCCTACTTATGACTGAGCTTAAATGTAGCTGGCAAAGGGGAGGGAGGAGAATTCGGTTTGTGCTTTTGTTTTTGTTTATGGCATATCAATAACTAATAGCACAGTTCCTAGCTCTTACATAGCACTTTTCATTCACAACTCTCATAGACAAAGGCAGGCTAAAAGGGTTAAAGTAGATTTAGATGAATTTAAACAAAAATGGAGCTTTAACATCATTAGGGGCGCTGACAATCTCCCTGCAGAGTCATGGATGGATCTCGTCTCCAGCTGGGGCCACTGGTCACAGGAGTCATACAGATTAGATGGGCGTGTGATATAACCCCTGTGGCAGTGAGGTACGATAGCCACTCCCAGCACAATATTCTTAGAAACCGCTCCACACAGAAGTAATCTTAGTCACACGAGAAGTTCCACTGAATTTACTCCTGTGCTTAAATGTTTGCATGATCAGGTCCTTATATAGAAATCAAAGTTTTCACTGAAAATTCATGGGCAGCGATTATGGAGGCCACTTCACTGTTTCCTGCTACATTTTACTTTTTATTAATCCTGGTCTATTTTCTCCTTGTTTTAATGCTGGAGAGTAATGTCCTTTCCCTGGGGTCATTTACTGGGAAACAGCACATGTGCTCTGAATCTCTTTGCTGCTGCAGAAATGGTTGAAAATGATGCCCTCTGACTGCCCCTGCTCAAGCAATCATTTGCTGATGATTAACATTATTGAACGTAAATCATAGAATCATAGATGATTAGGGCTGGAAGAGACATCACTGAGCCATTGATCACTGCCCACTGAGCCCAACAATCTAGCCAGCTTTCTATCCACCTTATAGTCCATTCATCCAATCCACACTTTTTTAACATGCTGTCAAGAATACTGTGGGAGACTGTATCAAAAGCTTTGCTAAAGTCAAGGTATATCATGTCCACCGCTTTTCCCATATGCAGAGAGCCAGTTAGCTCATCACAGAAGGCAATCAGGTTGGTCAGACATGATTTGCCCTTGGTGAATCCATGTTGACTGTTCCTGATCACCTTTCTCTGCTCCAAATGCTTCAAAATGGATTCCTTGAGGACCTACTCCATGATTTTTCCAGAGACTGAGGTGAGGCTAACTGGTCTGTAGTTCCCCAGATTATCCTTCTTTCTGTTTTTAAAGATGGGCACTATATTTGCCTTTTTCCAATCGTCCGGGGCCTCCCCCGATCGCCTCGAGTTTCAAAGATAATGGCCAATGGCTCTGCAATCACATCAGCCAACTCCCTCAGCACCCTCAGGTGCATTGCATCTGGAACCATGGATGTGTGTATGTACAGCAGATGTTGCTAAGATACCAGCTGCCAGGAGATGCTTCTCTCCCTCAGTGGGCTGTAACAAGGGAAGGATGTATGTACATTGGAAGTCTGTATTTCAGTAAAGTAGCTCCAGATTGTCATTTTTGGCCGAACACAGTAGTAAAAACAAGTCATTTATGAATTCCAACCCAAAACCACAATAGAAGTCCTGAGTTATGAGCCAGCTCATACATACAACTGAAAAATGCTCAGAGTGTGGCTCTGAAATGAATTCTCTTTATCTGTGCTTGTATTAAAATAAATCCCTTACACAATTTTAAATAAACTGGGTGAAATCCTGGCTCCACTGAAGTCAACAGGAGTTTTGCCATTAGTATCAGTTGGGCCAAAGATTTCACCCACAGCCTTCTTTTAATGTCTTCTTTATTTATAAAACAAAGGAAAACAGAAATATAAGGATTAGCTGAAGACTGATGTTTTAACACTGCCAGAAAGACTCTGGTAAAACAGAGTTGTGCATTATCAAATCTGAGTACATATAATGTACTTGGGAGCATGGGGGAGAGCTGCTATATAAGGTATGTCAGAGGGAAAGGGACTGAGAGATGTGAAAGAACAGGTGGAAAGAAAGACTTGGAGAGTTCAATAGTGCTTCCCATATAGGGTGACCATATTTCCCAAAATGAAAACGGGACACTATGCTGGGCTAGTGCCACCGCTCCCCCCGCCAGCCCAAGCCCTCTTCACCTCCTCCCCCCACAGGTCTAGCCAAAGTCTCTCCCAAAGCCCTGTGCGAGGCTGGCCCAAGCTCCCTGGCATCACCACTCACCCTGCTGCCTAGGGCTGGGGCTGACAGCCCGAGCCCTGCTCCCCAGCGTGCCTGGTGTCACCGCTCCCCCTCCCGAATGTTCCTCCGTGACCCCCTGGGGGGGGCACCTCATTTTTTTGGCAAACCTGGACATTTGTTCTGTTTGCTCTTGCCAGCTAATGATCAGTTGGCAAGAGCAACCGGGACAAATGCCCAGGTTTGCCAAAGACTGTAGGACGTTCGGGATAGGGCTTAAACAGGGGACTGTCCTGGCCAAAATGGAACGTTTGGTCACCCTACTTCCATAGAAAAAGGCTTTGAGCTGCTGTGGAGCTCTCTGGTCCCTTTGGACATTACACTCTCACTGTACGAAATCAGGGATGCAAGTGGAATGAGTCATGGATGCCTGTACACACGGCCTAATCCAGCTCCCACTGAAATCCACGCAAGTCTCTCCAATGACTTCCATGAGAGGTGGTTAGGGACAACAAACACTGTCACTGTCAGTGGGGACCAAAGTAGGATCTGCAGCAGTGAACACACAGGTCTCTACCTCTTGAGCTAAAGGGAAACTCTTTCAGCTAAGAGTAAATTGCAGAATGTCAACACTGGAGCCAGTCCCTGGAGTGTCATATGGTCATAGCATTGCCAGGCATCTGGTTTTCGACTGGAGCATCCAGTTGAAAAGGGACCTTGGTGGCTCCGGTTGACAACACAGTGGGGCTAAGGCAGGCTCCCTGCCTGCCCTGCCTCTGTGAGGCTCCCAGAAGCAGCCGGTATGTCTGACTCCTAGATGCAGGGGTGGCCACATGGGCTCCACATGCTGCTGCTGCCCCGCATGCTGGTGCCAGCTCCGCAGCTCCCATTGGCCAGGAACCGTGGCCAATGGGAGCTGCGTGGGCGGTGCCTACGGGCATGGGAAGCATGCAGAGCCTCTGCCTAGGAGCCTGACATGCTAGCCGCTTCTGGGAGCCGCCTGAGTTAAACACCCCCACACCCTCACCCCCTTCCACTCGCCAACCACCTGCCCCTGTTTGGAACCCCCTCCTGCACCTTAACTCCCTCTCAGAGCCCACACTCCAACTCCCTGCCCCAGTCCTACACCCCCTCCTGCCCCCAACCTCCCTCCTGGAGCCCACACCTCAACCCCCCTGCCCCACCTCTGAGCCCCCTCCTGTATCCCAAATCTCACATCCTCAACCCCACCCTAGAACCCACACCCCCAGCCAGAGTCTGCACCCCCTCGGGGGTTGCCAACCCTCCAGGATTATACTGGCGTCTCCAGGAATTACAGATTAATCTTTAATTAGAGATTATGTCATGTGATGAAATCTCCAGGAATACTGCCAACTAAAATTGGCAACCCTCACCCACTCCCACACCCCAACCTCCTGCACCAGTCCAGAGCCCCCTACCACATCCTGAACCCCTCATTTCTGGCCCCGCCCTGGAGTCAGCACCTCCAGCTGGAGTCCTCACTCACTCCTGCACCTCAACCCCCTGCCCCAGCCCAGTGAAAGTGAGTGAGGATGGGGGAGAGCGAGCAACCGAGGCAGGGGGGATGGAGTGAGCAGAAGTGGAGCCTCAGAGAAGGGGCAGGACAGGGATGGGGCCTCAGAAAAGGGGCGGGACAGGGGCAGGACAAGGGTGTTCGGTTTTGTGCGATTAGAAAGTTGGCAACCCTATATGATCATGTGAACTAAACCAGCATATTACGTAAGGGTCCTGAGATTGTAGTAAACTACTAGATACTGACATTTAAAAGGAGTCAGTAATCTATTTAAAAACAGCGTACGATACTTATGCCAGTAATTTTTTTTCTCGAAGCAGACCAACTAGTCACTAATTTTTCAGACAAATGAAATAATTGATGTACTGTTTATCAAATGAAAGCTAAAAGGCTGAAAGCAGTATGGAAAAACAAGCTACTAATCTGCCAAAATAGATTCCCCTCAGTGACTACAGGTTTCTACGCAAACTGCAAAATGGATACTATTAAATGAGTCTTTCACCATTGCATTACTCTTATATTAGCATTCAGTAAGCACCTGCTCCTAGGAAGTGGAACATGAGCATGTTCACTTGCATTTTAGTAATAAGGTACATGGAAGTCCTGTAAAGAGGGAATGGTCTAAAGCAGGGTGTGATGGGTTGGATCACAGAAAACCCCACCTGATGTGCCAAGACTACTTCTATCCCTGCCAGCTCAGGACCCCAGCACCCTGTCTTGCTGAGCCAGACACTCCCATCTGCTCCAACACACACCCAGGGTCTGAATTACTTGCCTCAAAGCTGCAGGTTTACCTGAAAGCAGCTCACAAAAGTGTTCCTGTCTTTAGCACTCAGATGCCCAACTCCCAATGGAGTCTACACCCAAATAAATCCGTTTTACCCTGTATAAAGCTTATGGAGAGTAAACTTATAAATTGTTCGCCCTCCATAACACTGATAAAGAGATATGCACAGTTGTTTGCTCCCCCAGGTATTAATATATACTCTGGGTTAATTAATAAGTAAAAAGTGATTTTATTAAATACAGAAAGTAGGATTTAAATGGTTCCAAGTTGTAACAGACAGAACAAAGTAAGTCATCAAGCAAAATAAAATAAAATGCACAAATCTATGTCTAATGAGACTGAATACAGATAATCTCACCCTCAGAGATGCTTCAGTAAGTTTTTTCCTCAGGCTGGACACCTTCTAGGCCTGGACACAATTCTTTCCCCTGGTACAGCTCTTGTTCCAGCTCAGGTGGTAGCTAGGGGATTCTTCATGATGGCTCCTTCTCTCTTTGTTCTGTTCCACCCTTTTATATATCTTTTGCATAAGGCAGGAATCCTCTGTCCCTCTAAGTTTATACCCCCCCTCACTGGAAAAGCACCAGGTTAAAGATGGATTCCAGTTCATGTGACACGATCACATGTCACTGTAAGACCCCAATCCTTCATTCCTCCCAGCCTGACTCACAGGAAGGCTTGCCTGCAAACAGAGCTATCCAGTCAATTGTCCTGGTTGATGGGAGCCATTAAGATTCCAAACCACCATTAATGGCCCACACTTTGCATAATTAAATCAGGAGCGGAGCCAGGGTTTTTGGTGCCCTAGGCAGGGGTCCTTCCGCACTCCTGGTTGGCAGCAATTCGGTGGCGGGGGGAGAGGGATCCTTCCGCGCTCCCGGTCTTTGGGGCACTTCAGCGGCTGGTCCCGGAGCAAGTGAAGGACCCGCCGCAGAATTGCCGCCGAAGACCCAGAGCGCAGAAGGATGCCCTGCCGCCGAATTGCCGCCGAGGGCCGCAAAATGCTACCCTCCCAAATCCTGGCGCCCTAGGCGACTGCCTAGGTCACCTAAATGGAAGCGCCGGCCCTGGTTACATTGTATTTACTCATTATCATATTTTTATAAAATCATATAGACTGCAGCGTCACACAGGGATTGGCAACTTTTGGCATGCAGCCGTGGCAGGCCAGGGCAGTTTGTTTACCTGCCACGTCTGCAGGTTCGCCGATCGTGGCTCCCACTGGCTGCAGGTCGCCGTTCCAGGCCAATGGAGGCTGTGGGAAGTGGGGGCCAGCACATCCCCCAGGCTGCACTGCTTCCCACAGCCCCCACTGGCATGAAACGGTGAACCGCAGCCAATGGGAGCCGCAATTGGCTGAACCCGCAGATGTGGAAGGTAAACAAAGCAGCCTGGCCCACCAAAGGTTGCCGATCCCTGGTCTAAAGTATTGCACTGGCAGGAAGAACAACTTGGGTTCTATTCCCAGCTCTGTCTCTAAATGGGAGAGGTCTGGAAATTATGTTTAACAACTTCCTTGGTGGCCTGGGCTGCACAATACATGGTGGTAGCTGGTGCTTTCTTTTCTTGGAGTGTTGGCACCTGTATGGCGACACCTGGCACAGGCAGCAGCTCTGGAGATGCACTTTGCCTCAATTGCCTGGTCACTTGGTCAGCAGTATGTGGTTAAAGTGTTTGGTTTTGTATTAATTAAACATAAGGGGAGCTTTCAGGAAAGGGAACATGTTGGAGGCTATCAATGAAACGTGGCTGGGAACCACCCTTTAGAGCTTTGTGGCGCTGAAACCCTGTATTGCTTTGGATCTGGTGTATTTCTTTGACCAATGTTGACGTTGTATTAGTGACGGCAGTTCCAAGCATGAATCCACAGAAAGGACAAACCATTAGCTATCCAGAGTTACCTTGTCATCATGTTTGTTTGCAGTTGAACTCAGTCTAGGGCATTATTCAGAGTGCTTTATCTAGGACCAAAGCACCCACACTATAGGCTGCCTCACTTGGATTGATTCTGAATGAAAATATATCGGCAATGGCAGCAAGACGTGAGCCTCAAAAAACAAAGGTGGAAGGAAAGGAGGTTGAACATAGATTCAGCTTTATAAATAATTTGCACCAAACTTCGTGTTTTTGAAAGTATTTTAGTTTCTATAATGCTTCACAATAGAGTATGCCCTGTCAGAAAATATCCCTCTTTCTACCAGGCACATGGGATACAAAGACGCTCAAACTCACACAGAGCACCGGAAATCTTTTTTCCTGCTTGGACATTGTATAGAACAGGGTAGGCAACCTATGGCACATGTGCCAAAGTCGGCACACAAGCTGATTTTCAGTGGCACTCACACTGCCTGGGTCCTGGTCACCGGTCCGGGGGGCTCTGCATTTTAATTTAATTTTAAATGAAGCATCTTAACATTTTTTAAAATCTTATTTACTTTACATACAACAATTGTTAAGTTATATATTACAGATTTATAGAAAGAGGCCTTCTAAAAATGTTAAAATGTATTACCGGCACGCGAAACCTAAAATTAGAGTGAACAAATGAAGACTCGGCACAGCACTTCCGAAAGGTTGCCAATCCCTGATATAGAATAAAGTGGAAAAGATGAAGTTCATAGGCTTTGTGCCGGGATTTCTGTGGGGGTTAGAGAATGGAATTCATTCCTCCAAACCTGCACGGCATCAATACAAGACACTCACAGGCACTATTCTAACCTAGATGTTGGAATAGCTGCTGTAGCCAATATGCACACTAAGGTGGGTTTGAGCCAGTGGATCTGCACCGTTATAGTCTGAGTATCTCTGCTCCTGGGAAGCCCTCAATTCCCCCACTTTTTACTCACTGGCATATTCTGGGCCAGCACACAGAGTTCTGCTTCATGGGAGTACGGAGTCATCTGTGTAGCCGCTCGGACCATGTCCTTGCCTTCCAGCACAGTCTCATCTTGGGATTCTGAGAGCCCCGTGAGTGGAGAACAAAAGGTTTGGGCTAGCTTTGTATCTAGAGACACAGCTAAACACTACCCAGAGAAACTTAACTTTACATACTGATGGATGACACTTTTCCTGTTCATTTCTCATATCCCTGGGGGTTGTAACATGTATCCCATGCACACTTGGAACAGTCTGTAAAAAGAATGTTTTGTTATTTTGGTCTTTTGCCTGTGCTTGAGATTAACATGTTAACATGGAGCAGTTTGATAAATATCTCCCTCTGGAACCTCATTTTATAAACTACATTTTTTGCAATGGTTTTATAGTTATTGCAAATGTTTCCCATTAGTCTGTCAAACAGGTCGCTATGCCACTTCTCCCCTTCCTAACAAAATATAGTTTGAAATAAACAGAGAGAGTGAGCGAGTGATAGTTTATGTTTGTTTCCTCATCTGAAAGAGAGACTTTTATATTACAAGCAAAAGCAAACTTTCCCTTGGGAAGGTGAATGCCATCCATAGGAGCCATATCCTCTGTATTTTATTCAAGTAAGTCCAATTGAAATTGATGCAGCTATTTGTCAGGGCTGCCTGGTGTGTGGGAGAGAAGTGGGGCAATTTGCCCCAGGCCCTGCAGGGTCCCCCACGAGAGTTTTTTGGGGCCCCTGGAGCAGGATCCTTCACTGGCTCCGGGGACCCTGGAAAACTCTGATGGGGCCCAGGCCCCTGGAGCTTCTTCCGCTCTGGGTATTCGGCGGCAATTTGGCGGCAGGGGGTCCTTCTGCTCTCGGACCTGCTGCCGAAGTGCCACAATGACCCGTGGCGGGGGGTCCTTCCGCCCCGGGACCCGTCACTGAAGACCCAGCCCCTGAATTCTCTGGGCAGCAATGCTATTTGTGCATTTAAGTCGACTCAAGTGTTGTGGCAAACCCATTACCAGTAAGGTAATTTAATGATACTGCTTGTTTCCCAGCTGTCCAAGAAGCTAAAGACATGCTAAGATTTCACACGGCACACCTACCAACACCGGGACACACATAGCGAAGAGCTCAGCTTGTGTTTTATGCTATACTTTCTCTCTGGGAAAGCAGCAACCTTACAAGATGCTCCACTCCATTTGCTGAGGAAATGGCATTTCTCACATCACAAAGATCTTCTATTCCTATTTGGTGGACCTTCCATGACAGAGATCCCAAAAACTCAACCAGCATGTTCACTCCTACGACACAATGAGGAGCAATGTCATTTTTATGGGAACCCTTTCCTCACCAGTTGACACACGATGATGTCCTTTTATACTTAAGATCTTCAGGGCAGGGACTGTGCCTTTCATGTGTTTGGAAGCCACCTTGTACATCATGAGTGCTACTGGAAACAAATAAATAATAATTCTGAGTTAGTGTATAGTGCTGTACATCAGGACAAGAAAAATCCACCCCTGTTCATATATGATCCTTTCCTGTGTGGGTGCCATCAACTTCTCTAGAATCTAAGGTGGGCTTTTTCTTCTTTTTTTAAATCAACAGTCTAGCCCTTTTGGTTGAGAAGATGTACTGTAGACTTGTCATGAGTGTATCAGTGCAGCTGCCTCAGTGTAGCTGTGCCATTGTAGCACATATGGTGAAGACGTGCTATGCTGATGGGAGAGTGCTCTCCTGTCGGCATAATAACTCCACCTCGGCGAGAAGCATAAGGTGTGTTCATGGGAAAGTGTGTTGATCTGTTCATGCAAGTTCTCTCCTTCCATGTGGTTCTCCCCTGGAGTGGCTAATTCTTTAACATTTGAAAAAATAAAATGAACACAAAAGACAGGGGCCCGATTCTGATTTCATTCTTGAGTTGAACTGATGTGATTTAGATGAGGCTCAGGCTCTAGAAGTTCCGCTGATTCCACACATTACACCTTACATTGCACAATGCCTCAATGACCATTAACAGCCATGTTACATGTTCCTTAAACCTCTGCTAAAAGCTTTAGTTAAAAAAAAATCCTGCTATTTTCCTTTAAAGTAATTTTTTGTTCTTGTTTAATACAGACTTTTATTTCCAAATACCTAAAAACATGAATAGGACAAAGGGAACTTAAATAGTAAGAAATGAATTATTTCTAGTTAAATACAAAATCATTTCCAGGAAGCATCTGAGAGAAAAATTTGAGCAATTGACAGTAACAGCAAAAAAAGTAGTAACCTGGGAACTGTCATACTGGATCAGACTGAGGTCCTTATAGTCCAGTGTCCTGACTCCAACAGTGTCAGAGGAAGGTGAAAAAATCTCTGCAGCAGGCAGTTATAGATTAGCTAGCTCATAGAATAACTTCCAAGCCCCATTAGACACAGGTTATTTTATACCCTGAAGCATGAGTCTGACAACACACAAGACTTAGGGCTCATAACTGATTTTGCTAATTACCATATTTACCCTGGTTAACTTCACCTGTGAAGAACTTTTACTGCACGAAGCTGTGACTTTTCTACATGGATCTAAGGAACAGCCCTGTCCCCAGTGATCAAAGTATCCTGGGTGCACTGATAGTTTGCTACCACACCAGTTACAGTTTTATTCCATGCCACCATCAGGCTCTTTGAGTGACATTTCTTAGCCAGTCTCAGCTATCCTGACAGGAAGTAAGGCTGCTTTCCCAGGATCCTCACAGCATTCACAAGCTTCAGCCTCAAGGCCCAGCCCCTTACAGCACACGTTAAAATAGTGTCTTCACTGCCATTCTCTAACTTGCTGCTGCTGTCTCTGCTAGCTGCACTAAGTACCCTCAGATGTGCTGGGAAAGTGCTGGCCGAGTACAGTGCTTCAGCGAAGCTTTAGTCCTGGGCAATTGCACAAATGGCCCTTGCTAAGTCAAGCAGCAACTGTCTTGATCCCTTTTGGAGTAAAGGCACTAGAGCCATTGTGCCTGGACATCCCAGCCTTTCAGGAGGTTATTTAGGACATGCAACGCTTGTTCTTTCACAGCATTACTAAGATTTTTTCCTGAGCTTGCCAAGCAATACAGGAACCTGACCATGCTCTACAAAGCCTAGAGCTTGAGATACTGGTGCCACGTTTGTGATTTGCGCAATGGCCAGACCTGCACATCCCTGTATGAACCGATTAGTGCAACCAGCCTGCTGTACACACTGAGTCTGAGGACTCCTTGCTAGACTTATGTATTTGAGCAGAACCAAGTGTCCACACAAGGCTCAGATCTCTACCACTCCTTGCTGCTGAGCATTAACAGCTGCGATCTCAGCAGCACACTGGACCAGTAACTCCAAGCCAAACTCTGTAGGCATCACAATCAATCACCTCTCCATGGGGGCTTGCTCATCAGGCAGCGTGACCCACCCCACATGCTCCCCCAACATGTCAACCAGAGCTCCCTACCCCACAGCGTAGGCAGGGCACGATGCACCCCAGCTAGGAGGCTGTCTCCAGCCCAGCCCTGGAACTCACAGGGTTCTGGGGAGATCCAGGGAGCAGGTTACCTTCCAGCACAGCAGGGGCACAGGTGGATCTGGAGCATGGTGTATGGAGGGAGCAGGTGCTGCAGCACACCCAAGCCCACCAAGCAAGAGCAGTCTGGCAGATCCTTTCCCACACTACACCCTGCACCCAGGTGCTGCCTATCACCGAGACACCTCTCCCTTCCTGTCTGGACAGTCACCCCTCAGCCTATGGCAAGAGACAGACCTACATGCGGCTGCTTGCTGTCCTGAGGAGTTCCCACCTGCAGGCGGATATGAGTGACTCCTCCCTGTACCATGCTTAGGGTGTCACTGCTGCCCTAGTGCCTAAAATAATTCCTCAGAGGTGGATCTGATAAGAAGCTAGTTTCCAAGCCATGGCCATACAGAGGACCATGCACTGTGATACTAATGGGGGTGGGGCTGAGGTATCATGAATCAGCCCTTATCTCTCTTGCAGATAAACTTTGCTCTGTATTTCTCATTAAGCGTTTCCTCATTTCCTTGCCATTCAGGCAGCCCGGCTACTTCCCTCAAACAGCACAAGGGGACAGGGAATCCCATACTGCCCCAGTATGGGTCACTCCAAATCCCTGGGCCCCAAACTGCAGGGACATAGAAGCCCAGGAGGGCTGAGGGATACCCCAGATCTTCAGGTAGCAGAAAGTTAGGCCATTAAGATGAGAGAGAATACAACCAGGGTGTCCATGAACCACACAAGCCACTAGAGACCATGAATGAAGGGGCCAGTGGTAACTGGAACAGGCCTGAATAGCAGCTGCACACAGACTTGGCAGAATAGGGTTGATCTGAGCCAGGGACTTGTGTCCAGAGTCTCAAAGATATGGAGGCACTAGCTCCCACTGAAATCCATGAGAGTTAGGTGCCTCAATACTGTTGAGCATCTGGGCTTTGGTCACTTTGGAGAATTTTCTCCTTCCCTGCTGCTGGAGTTGGACGCAATCCCTGGTTGGTCAGGGTAACCCCATCATGCTCAGCGCCTTCCCCTTAGCTTTTGTGAAGGGAATTTCTGTTATTCTCATAGATCCTTGTTCTTCATAGTATTCTTTATTATCACAGCCTACCTAGCCAGGTTTAATCTGGGCTACCATCAAATCTGGCACACATATGACTTAGACTCCAATAGTCTCCAAGAATTATAGGGGCACCTGTGTTATTAGAAAGAGCTCTTAACCCCATGATGTCAGAGGGTTGCAATTCTCCAATTTGAGATGATTTGTGCTAATGGAAGTGCTGGCATCTGTCGCCATCTAAGGATTAAGAAGTTACTTAGCTGCCTTTTTTCCCCTCTTGCACGGTAACAAATACATCATCCAAATAATCTGAAACCTTCACAGTGGAAATTGAGGGACACTAACAGCTTTTCAAATCTTTTTAATAAGGCCTGGCTATTTAAAATATAGTGTTTGAAAAAAGTGGTTGTATTAGCATTGTAGTCAACATTTTATTAAGGGCAATTGCTTCTGGGATAGAGAAGAAAAATCTGAAAAACAGCAACAAGTGACAGATAGATTATTTCATCTCAATTTTGGCTTCTGTTTTCATAGCATACGATTTTTTATAAATTGTTTTTGGACAATGAAGGCAGATCTTGAAAAATACCTTGTCAAATTACATTTCATTAATGATGGTTACTATTTTTAATAAGTGATGGGGAGACATCTGTTTCTGAACCAGTTTCTTCTCCCCCCTGTACATTGTATGTCCAGGGCCTCATTCTGCAAATTTGCAAGACACTGCTCACACACTGAAGTCACATACTGATTGTTGTTGTAGGGTTTCACTGTGAAACTTTCACAAGAGTGATGAGAGGTTGGCATTTTTTTCAGTAAGAAGAGCACTGAGTCATTTGTAGCAAAAATAAAGGGTTAAATTAATTTGACAAACAAATATACATAAAACAAAAGTTAAATCAAATTTTAACCTTATCACCTTTGACAGCACCACTTCAAATGCAGATGCAGTTGATTCATACACTAGTCAGAATTATCTAAATTTCCTTGGATAAGCATTTAGGTCTATCAGACTATGTAGTAAATCATTGATTTTTTTTTTCCTTTATAGCTGAACAAAATTAAACCCACAGCTAAAATAATATACTCCAGATAATACTATTTCCAGCACCATTAACTGAACTGGAAATTGCAATAAACAATAGATTCCACTAATTCATAAAAATAGGTGCAATATTTGTATCACAGTGGAAATACAGGATGTGTATGCATGGCACCCTCTGCCATTTTAACACTGAGGGTGGAAAGTGAAGCATATATTATATCACTTTCTCCCCAAATGTTAGCACTCATTCTATTATATTGAAAAACTCTTGCGGTCCAATCCAACTCCCCATGAAATTAACAGGACTCTTCCACTGACTGCAATGGATATTGGGTTGCCCTCTTGTTCTTGTACATATAATTGGCCACTCTTCTGTTAGGTCCTTGACCCAGAAAGGAAAGAAAGTCAAGTAAACAGAACAATGTGGCATGAATAGCACCTTAATCCATCACCCTTTGGGATCACTGGAAAGGCTCCCATTGGAGAAGATCTAGAATACACAAATAAAACATATATGCCAAAGAGAGAAATTGCATGGATGAAAGCTGCCTAGGGGAAACCCTAGCTGTACCCTGGTTACCCACATTGGCTGTAGATGGTAAAAAGTATTCAACACAGAAACTGCAACAGTATGTGCTGCATGCACTCCCACAGATATGGTTTGGAAAGACTATGGAGGAATTGGAAAGGGGCTGACTGCTCATGTGACTGATCTGAGACTAGTACGGTCAGGCCTCCTGCTCAAGGATACCTCTAGTAATATTACAAGCATTACTAGCGTGAACTCCAGTGGCTCAGTGCAACATTGAGATCTGGATCAAAAGTTTGAAACCCCCCTCCCGCAAGTTCAGAGGTGTTTCAATACAAGGTTTTGGTTGGAGCCATCTGTACATAAATGTTCACCACAGCAGAAACTGAATATCCTCTTGAAACTTCAAGATGACACCCTCATACAGTGCTCCTTAGGTGATGTTAGCCTTATGCCAGCAGATGGTGCTGCAGTTTCACACAGTTCAGCATTTTCTGAGATTTAACTTTTAAGGTAAACACAACTGAGAGCTGGGAGGAGACAATCTTTATACTCCGTCTCAGAAGTCCTGCTGTCTCCTGCTTAGAGTAAGCGCCAGATACACACAATAAAAGTGACTGGTCTTCTCCTTCACCTTTCATGGTGCCAGATTGAGCTGTAGAATGAGGAGTTGTTTATCCTTTCTGACTGGACCATGATAGTATCCAGTGCCCACACTCTATCTGTTACTCCACGTTTTCTGCTTGGTTCTTCTTCTGTTTTCACTGAACTGAATCTTCCAAAAGTCTTAGACTCATAGGATCCAGAATCAGAGCAGTTGCTCCAGGAGATATTGTAAAGTACTGGTTTGCACAGGAGCTTCCACATCATTGTATCTTCTCAGTCTGAAATATGAAATCTTTTTTCAATTCAGAGGCTGTCCCAACTGCACTGGGATGGGATTTATCCCAGCTGACCTGGTAATTACTGGAGACTTCAATTTTAATTAGGATTACGGTTAATGAAATCTACAAAGTAATATGATTTTTAGCCTCTGTGAAGCAAATTATTTGTCTACTCTTTATACATCTGTAAAGTGCAGTATACTGGTATGATATTTTCTTTATCAGCTAATCAAAAGAAAAGTAGTTTCATATATACCCATATGACTTTGCAGTGACATATGGCAGAGTCATTGCTTTAGTTTTTCAATGAACATTTTTCTTCTTGTAAGGGAAAACGCACTGCATCAGAGTGAGACCATTTAAAAAAACCCTTTCGACAAACTATATTCTTTGTTGTTGCCTAGTTACTTGCTGCTGTTACCTTAGGAGGCTGTAAAGTCATCTGAATGATTTTTTTTTTTGTTATTGCTGTCAGAATATGAGCAGAGATGTAATGATCAATACTCAATCTTTTGTTTGGTGATTATTATTAAAGAAAGACCGTGAAGTGGGGCAAATGTGAATAAGACAGAACATTTATAGTAGGAGCAATGTACTGTACTCATATTTTATGTTATTAGCTGCTAAATAAGACCATTTTCTCCTCATAATCCAGCCACTGCTGCATGAGCTGGCAGTGAAGTCACAGACTTGACGTTTTTGATGTTAGAGCCTACTGTCAAGGAAGTGGTTGCATGGCCTTTTGTTCTCTGGATTTCACACGTAAATCCCATTCATGTTAACTACCACTGAGAGTAGGTATCAAGGAGATAATGGACCCTCTGGGTCTCACTTACAGCAATGTAAATGAGGAACAACTCCATGACAGCAATGGAGATAGCAAATAGGAGTTATACCTCTACTGCCTTTATTTAAACACAGATACTTTTGACAATTAGCAATTTTAAGAAATTCTTAAAACCACAGCTAAGACCCTTGAATTTCTGTTCATTTCAAAGGCATCTTTTATTGGAAAGTCCCTTTCCAGTGAGACAGAGTGGGCTCAGTGGCATCCCAGAAGATCCAACCCATCACAAGTATAACAAATAGAGTGCAAGAATGTGAGGAATAGCTCTGGACCACCACCACAACATGGTGTAATGAAAATACAATTGAAAGGACTCCATTACATTGCCATTCTTTGGACCTGAAAACAAGTGATTACTTCCAGGGCTAGTAAGATTGACAGCAAAATAGAATAATTTCGCAGTAGCTGGTTGAGAAGTGGATTACTTCTGGAGATGGACCCAAGTCACAAAGTTTGAACCCAAAGTTTGAGGGGTTTTGGTTTAGCTCATTCTAAAAAGAAGGTCTGGCCATGAAATTGGATCTGTCTTTGATTTGGGTCCATTTATAATTATTTTTGAAAGAAAATTTTCCCTGTGCTAAGATATACATGCATCACTCTAATAATTATCACATGACCTCCTACAAATCACAAACCAGAGTAAAAATTTCAAACCACTATATTATTTCAGCCTTCATTTGGGCTCTTTACCTCACATTTTGCAATGTGTGTTAGACTTTGATCATTTGAAATTTATACTATGTCCACAAAAGTAAGGCTGGTTAATCCAGATTCCATTGGCTCAGTTTTGTGAGGATGGGGCTGAAAGTTATAGTTACTGAATCACATATTATAGTAATTATTATTAAGTACTTTCTCAATGACGTGCACTGACTAGTTATATTTTGTTACAGGTGGTTAAACTAGAAATGAGCATTTGGAAGGGAGGGCAGAAACTCGCTGACAAAAGAATACCCTGCCCTTAACCGTAATCAGCACACAGAAGGGGGAAGTACAATTCAAACTTCACTTTACATTGACACTAACATTTTAAATTATATTTTTGTCTAGTTTCCTCTGAGAATGAACCTTCTGATACATATTCCCATAGTTTTCCCATCATTTCCTCTGAGATCCCTGGGTCTATGCCTGTGTCCAGCCCAATAAATAGTTATGGATTTTCACTGGAAGAACATTTTCCAAAAACCTCTTTTCCATTTAATCGGCAACTTTTAATTCAGTACCCAGTGGAGCTGAGTAAAATCAACTCACTGCACATGTCTGCATGTGAAATAACATGCCATATTTCTTAATCAAGAAGTCAATTCACTTATTAAGGGCCTGGTTCAGCAATTAAACACATACTCAATTTGAAGAACATGAGTAAAGTTCCATTGAAGTCAATGAGATTGTGTGTATGCTTACATGCTTCACTGGATCACAGCCTAAATCTGAGAGACTCACCCTTCATTGTTAAATCAGAGGAAGGAAGTCAGAAGCTTTTATTAAAATGAAAGCTTCCCCCTGAAACTTGCTATCGTAAGGGTGAAAATGTTTCAAAATGAGGTCATTACTTGTAAAAGGGGTATCATGATATGAGGTCTGGTATTAATGGGGAAACTTCTAATTTAAAAACAAAAATATTGACAAAATGGATTTGTTAACATCAGCTCCCTAGATCTCATTGTTTAGAACAATATTATGACCTGTGGGAAAAAGTGCATCGTTTATTGGATCACACTGAAAAAGACGAGGTACATGGTCACAGCAAATTGCATTGTAACATGCTACAAAGTCTACATGAAGTCCCATTTGTCATAAGGAGCAGCAAGTGTATAAAGCACAATCCTCAAGGAAGGCATAATATAAAAAAACCCTGCACCAGTAATATGAAATCTACCACAGGTTTGACGATAGGCCACATCACCACAATTGCACATATGCAGAAAGATTCCCAATGCAAAGACTCCGGTGAAAACGATCCTGCTGCCCAGGATTGTATTAGTTCTCAATAGATTTTTGTCCAGCCACCATATTCATAAAAGCATCCATCTTACGTTAGTCTTATCTGAGATTATTTGTTATTTAAATACAGCCCAGATTGTCAGTCCCTGAATCCCACAGCCCTCTCTCCTTTTCTTAACCCCAGTGTAGCATAAACACTTGCTACAGTGAGTAACTATTCTTGAGAGGTGGTAGTTAGCAGAATTCTTCTGTCAACCTAGCAGTGTCTATCCTGGGGCTTAGGTCAATTTAACGTTTCTCAGGGCTGGAAATTTTTCAAACAGTGACAAAACTAGGTCAAGGTAAGTTTCAGGTGTAGACCAGGCCTTAGCTTTTACACCTTTTCTGGGGTATCATATGGAAGCATCTATATAGGTGACTTTCACAGATACCATGTTTTTAGCTGAATAGAAGAAACAGATGTTGTGTGTTGTACCATTTAAGAGTTTCAACTTGACATCAGACTAGTAGGGCTTTTTGTTATAGGCTGAGATAGTCATCTTCACTCAGCCCTCAAGAGCAAATAACTCTAAGTAATAGTAACAAGATATTTATTATCTCATGCTTAGTCAAATTATGGATGGTGTATGTTGCACACGCTGGCCTTGACAAGCTCTGACACTGAAGGGTTTAAGACAGAGGTGGGCAAACTACGCCCCACAGGCCACATCTGGCCCCTCAGACCTTTTAATCTGCCCCCCTAGGAGCAGGGTCGGGGGCTTGCCCCGCCCTGCCTGCCCGACGCTCCCATGTGTTCAGGTGGGACCTGCGTGAGGGCATGCATGTTACTGTGGCTGCACAACCCAAACGCACCATCCGAGCCTGGTATTTGCAAGCCCACGTGCCTGCTACTTGTTGGCTTCGGTGATTCTGATGTTTCAGTAGTGTTAATTTTCCATTGTTGAGGATAAAACAAAGAGTAGTTGGCCAGGGAGTGCCAGCTGCATTGTTCACATTAATCAAAGAGTGGAAAGGAGGTAAATTTGGTTTAATTATTGTAATACTTTATGATGGTACATTTATAATAGGAAGATTCAATGTTTACTTCCACTAAAATGTATCTTTATTTAATAAAGTTTATTTGAATATCTCTGAATTGTTAATTTAATCAGCATTCATGACCCACCATACAATTTCCATATCCAGATGTGGCCTCAGGCCAAAAAGTTTGGATATCCCTGGTTTAAGAGAAAATAACTAAGAAAAAAGCTTAGGTCATGTCCCGATTTTATTCCAAACTTGTAATGCAATAGGAGCAAACAGATGATCATATATGGTACACGCTCATGATTCAGCTTCACAGTGACCAAAAGACTCAAGGGCATGCCCAAATTGTGACTTTAGTACTAAGTCAGGCCACATTATCAGGATATTGCTATGCCAGTAAGAAATAGACCTGAAGACCAAACGCTAAAAATAAATGTAAGTCTGAAATTAGACTGCATCAGACCACTCCTTACTACTGTGTCCTGGAGGGTCAGTTTACCCCCTCCAAATATACAGCCCCACCAATCTGATCCTTTTACACACACACACAAAAAAAAAAACCTGGGAAATTTCTTGTGGGGAGAAGTGAAACTAGATATACCATTCGTCCAGACTGTCTTTTTTCAGAGCAGTGATTCATCCAGTCCAGTTGGTCCTGACGTTAGCCCACTGATGAAATCTCTGGAAATTTCTCAAAGCAATATGAAGTAAAAAGCAATGGGAAGATGGGCAACATTTGGGTAATCTCCATCCCTAGTTATTTTTGAAGCTTTTTATTGGCACTTCAGAGAGGTAGTTACTGACAATATCACTGTCTTATGTGGCAATCAGTGGAGGGAGGGAGGGGGAAAGAAAGCATATCTACATATATTGAAATACTGCTCTAAAATCCTGAAAAGGAGCAAATTCCTTTAAAGTCCCTAACAATTGAGGCATTAGAGTTTCTAGTTTGGATGTAAAAGACATCACAGCATCTATGCCAGTAGCCAGTACATGATCACAGCAACTCTGGGTTCATGACCCCCTATTAATTCCATAGATACAAGGATTTAAATCTGATGAAGTCCCTTTGGGCATTTTTTCTCTCTGGTGAGCTCTGTAACCGTTCAAAGCCATGAAGGCTCCCCCATTTCCATCTCATCCTCGAGGCCCCAATTCATAGTCACCAGTCTTCAATCAAAGGTGACTGGATACAACTAAATGCAACAATAGATGTGGCTACAGAGCTCATTCATTTGGCTCCTTGGTTAACCAGACAGGTGTAATGCCGTCCCTTGGGAATATTCCATGCACAGATTTAGCATAGAGGCTAAGTTAATGCTGAGAAATCAAGCGATCAGAACAAAGGAAGCGCAGAGCGAAGGACGCAAGCTCCATTCTGAATCTGTACCTTTATGGATAGGATATAAAATATGGTCTAACTTTGTATCATTCTGTATTATTTATGAGATAATGCAATACATGGTACACTACAGACTGGAATATCTAACATACCTTTGAATACATCCCACATACCCAAATTCTGCCCTCATCTACACCTAGGCAGCTCCATTATTTAATACAGATTCTGCACATAAAGAGATATTAGAACACTTTAGGTGATGGAAATAGTCTGTTATTTTACTCCCTGCACTTCTGTTTCTCTTGCTTGTGAAAAATACCAAGATGCCATTTCCCACTGCTACCTCCCGTCTCCCCTCTCTTTGACCCCAGTGTGCTAGTTTTGTAATTAAAAAAGAATAAAAATATTGCTTCTATATCTTTTTTTAGTCCAGGAATTTGGGAAATGGCCAGCCTCACTCTCCAGCCAGAGCAATGTGTCATACAGCTTGGCAAGATCAGATCTCTATATCGATATTTCTGCAGACTGGGTAGAATTACCTTCACCCATATACAGCCTGATTAATTAGGCTCTATGGAGATGAGTTGAAGGGAACTTGGGGAGAGAGACTGAAGAGATGATCTCCACCTCTCCCAGCGTGGAACCAGGCTGATGGACAACTCTATCTGCCCTGTCCTGGCACTGCTACTCCAACCCAGTGCTTAATCTGTGGCAGGGCTGAGCCCCGGCTCTTCTAGGCTTGACGGTTCATAGCCCCAGCTCCTCTGGGCCTGCCACATCAGTTATGAAAGGAAAAAAACTGCTTGAGCCCCAGCACCTAATTCTTTGAGCCCCGGCACCTCTTTCATTATTATTATGCACTGCTCCAGCCTATGAGCTGGAACTGATTTAAATGAAGATGATGAAACAACACAAACAGAAAAACAAACAGCAATGCAAGGACTGGAATCACAGTTATGAGAGAGAGAGACAAGGTGGGTGAGGTAATATCCTCTACTGGACCAATCTCACTCACCTTCTCACTCTCATATCCTGGGACCTAACATGGATACAACAACACTGCACACAAATTACAGCAGAAAAGTGCTGTAAATATTATATTACACAATTTACATAAGGTAGAACCTCAGAGTTACGAACACCTTGGAAATGGAGGATGTTTGTAACTTTCAACAAAAGTCTTTCAAAAGTTTACAACTGAACATTGACTTAATACAGCTCTGAAACTTTACTATGCAAAAGAAAAATGCTAGTTAGTACTTTATGTTTAACACAGTGCTGTATGGTATTTGCCTTTTTTTTTTGGAGGGGAGGGGTCTCTGCGGCTGCCTGATTGTGTTCTTCCGGTTCCAAATTAAGTTTGTGGTTGACTGGTCAGTTCGTAACTCTGGTGTTCATAAGTCTGAGTGTCTACTGTACGGATGCTCCTCGACTTATGCAAGCGTTCTGGAATGTCTTGCGTAACTCGAATTTTGCGTAAGTCGGGAACGTATTCCCGACCATTATACTCACACACACACAAAAAAACCCCAACCCAACTTTCTAGCTTACGGAACTTATAGAACTATTTGCATGAGTTGGGTTTGTGTAACCCGGAGAGTGTCTGTACTATATTTCTCTTAATGAGTCATTTGATTTGGAACCAATACCACTGAGACAGACTCATATACAATGAATCAAATCTGGACCTGCTGCTCCCCGACACAAAATTCAAAGGGATCAAGGAATAAGATTCTTCTTCTGCCTCCATCTCCAGTTTTTAGAATTTACCTTGCAAAGAGAGTAAATGTAGCTGTTATTTAGAACGGGAAATGCATCCTACACTTCATATGGCACAAAGCAACCCAAGGCACAAGCATTATTCCCAGTAACAACTAATAGGAAAAAAAATAATCAGACAGTGTTTTACAATTTCCATATGATGAAGAGTAGTCCGGCGAATATGACACACACTGGAACTGAATACTGGCACTTTTCAAGAGTTAGGAAAGGACTGAAAAGGGAACAAAAGGAGGCAGAGAAGAAAAGGGACTGGAGGAAATAATGAGAAAGAAACTAGGCAAGGTAGAAAAATGAAGTATGGAGGAAAAAACCTTCTGCAGGAAAGCAACTGAAATAAAAAAAGAGAACGAGCTAGGGTTTAAAAAATAGGGGGAAAAGAAATACAGACAAATGTATGATCCTTTATTAAAGAATCTTGTGCTCAGAATTCACCATAGGTGATAGCTTTCACTCACTAAGCTCCAGAGATCCGCTATGCAGGACTTGAATGGGGTTTGTCATAAACACAAATAGACTCAGGATCTGGCTTTATGCAAAACCAATAGTTATGTAATTTCCTGTTTCCATGTAAGGGTGAGAGATACTATGTGTTACATTTGCTAAAAACACCAAGTCTATGGTACATGAATAAAGCACTTATTAAGATAGGCCACTGGTCCAGTAGAAGCAGAAATAAGTTAAAAAAAAAAAAAGCAATAATCAAAATTGCCTTTTATTTAGCGATTAATTACAATTGAAAAACTTGTTAAAAAGTACAGGGAAGTGGTTGTTGAGGCAGGGAATGCCCCAAAGAGCCAAGGTCAACATTGGCAGACTTGGGTGCCCCCAGTTAGATGCCTAAATAAAAATGGGCCAATTTTCACGGGTACTGAGGACATGCAACTCCCACTGATTTCAGTGAGAAGGTTCGCAATACAGGTACTCAACACAGACGAAAAATCAGGCCACTTTTATTTAGGTATCTAAATACGACAACTAAATAAAATATATCCTGGCCCTGCCATTGACCTCCTCTGTATCCTCAGTCAAGTCATTTAATGGCTCTGTGCCCTAGCTTTCCCCTCTGTAAAATGGGGATAACAATAAGTTACCGGACAGGGATATTGTGAAACTTTATACATTGTCTGTAATGTGCACTGAGATCCTTAAAAAAGCGTGCTATAGAAGGCGCAATGGAAGAAAAATATTTTGATTTCATTAGCTCTTAACTAGGAAGTTTCCTTTATTTAATTTCATCCAATTATTCCTGGTAAAGCCAGGACAACTCCCCTCCCTCCAGTCGGATGCAGCTCCAGATGTGGGTGAATATTTGAGACTGTTCTTCTATCAGAACAGCGTTATCCATCCTAGGGTACAGCTGCTTTTGCTATTAATACTTCTGGGAATGATGTAAAATAAGATAATGCTATTAAGAAGTTTGGAAATGCCACAAGTGATAAAGTAGATGATCTAGTCTTGGGTTGCAGGGCACTCTGGAGTGCAGCTGTATCTCCACTATGTTCAGTGGCTTTTGCTTGCCTCAAATTTTAACTCAATTTACAAGAAGGATGGCCTTATGATTAAATCATTGGCCCGGGACACAGTAAACCTGAATTCAATTCCCGGCTCTGCCACAGACTCCCTGTGTGACCTTGGGACAAGTCATTGGGTATTACAACACTCCCTTTCTTCCATTCTTTGTGCATCTTATGTATTAGATTGTAACCACTGTGGAGCAGGAACTGTTTCTATTTGTTTATACAGTGTCTAGCACAAAAGTGGCCTGATCTTACTGAGGTCACTAGATGCTACTGTAATATAATAATAATAAAATAATAATAATAATAAATAGAATGAGATGTTATGCAAAGAAGTATGTTGTGATCCGTCTCCAGTAATTATCCTGCCTTATCTGTTAATTCTTTCCAACTTCACTGAATAGTCGGTCCTATCCAGATCAAGGGGCATCGAGTAACTGTATGACCTGTCATGAATCTCTTTCTCAGGTTCCAGGCACAGATCCAGAGGCAGATGAGAAACAGACCTAACTCCCTGGCCACTGTGCTCCCTCTGTGAAACTTTTAGTCATCCCACCAGGAATAAGTGAATCCTCAATGACGTAATCCAGGCCATCTCACTTTCTGTAAAAAGATTACGCACATAACCCAGCATCAAGTCCCTCACAGCCTGGAGGTATCATGCCTCAGCAGTCCCCACATGCCTGGTGTATTATTGTATTCCCAAAAGTACACCCAGAGTGCACTCCAACAACCCTCCCAAGTTTGCCAAAGAGCCACACAACTGTTTCCAAAGAATGGACTGGATCCTATGCATCCGGAGTGGACTTCCTCCATGGGGTCACAACAGGATAGTTTTAGAATTTTAGAATTTTTTTTTTTAATCTTTTAGGTTTTTTTAAAGTAGATTCAATGCTTCAGTGTGAGTTTGCTCCTTCTTATCACATATTTGGATCTATTCATTGTACATATATGTACACAAACACACACACTATATTTCTCACACAATCCTGGTAAGGTTTTCTTTGTTTGAATGTTGTTACTGTACATTTTTATTTGTAGTTAATTTTCCTGTAGCATTGTTCTCATGATGTTTTTGTTCAATAACTGTTGTAAAGGCCTATTCATATTGTCTCTTTTCCCTTCAGGGCTCTATCTTGCAATCACACCATTAAAATATGTAAGATTTTCATTAGAGTAGGAAATGGATCAAAGAAGTGTTCCAATAACTCCCAATTTTTGTTCAGCCCTCCCTCTCTCCACTTTTTTTTTTTGACAAAGGGGGTGGTTTTGACAGAGCCACCTGTACCTCTGCCCTCCCCACCTAAGCGTCACTGATTTCCATAGATATGTTGTGTGTTTATTTTATTTTGTTTCAGGGAGTAATGCCTTCCTCAGCAAGGGAATTGTCAGAAAAGAGAGGGTGGGAGGGGAAAGAAACACCTTACATGCCAGCTTCCATGATTTGACCCTCAAATACAAGAAAGGAACTCAAAAAGGTTGAGCAAACAAGTTCATAAATCCACTCTGAATATTTTATTTAAGTGATCACTTCATGGTAGGATCAAGTTTAGGAAGGAATTCACAGTTCTTATTAATGATAAGCTGAAGAAGAGCTATTTTTGAGAATGGGACACATTAAATTGTATGTAGAAGGCGCTTAGTCAAGATGTTTTGATAGATCCCAGTTTATCCCAATTAAGTAATATTCCTTTTTAAACAGTTTACCCACACATTACTTAAACTGTTAGCCTTGGCTTTGCAATTTAGTCAATTTAACTGAAGCATCCTGTGAAAGTCTATAATTACAACTGACAAGTTAGAGAGCATTAGCTGCAAGCATCTGATGACCTTTAACTGCCCTCTGAAGACCTCTAACTGTAACCAACAGGACAGGTAGGCCAAAAGGCATCCCAACATTGACTAAGCTATTACAACGATTCCATGAAAGTGGCGGGCTGTTTGTTCGATTGAAAAGCAAAACAATCAGTTCCCTGAGGTTTGTCCCTTTATAGTCGTTTCCCTAATTATGTGTCCCATGTAAGTGGCTTCAACTATACAACATGTTACACGAGAATAGAAATTTAGGCGCAATCATGCTGTGTACTGAACTGATCCAGCAACCCCACTACCTATTCTGCGGATTCTTTCCTCTCTCTCATCTGTTTCTGCCTATTTGCTTCCTTTCTCCCCCTCCTTGGTATGCTGTCCACACTGGCTTTGATCCTGGAGGCTGATCTACATGGACAATCCTTATACCTGCATGGAACCCCAGTAACAAGGGACTCCATATGATTGCAAGGATTTGCCCACATCCCTCAGTTTGCAGAAATGTGGCCTTGGCTTACAATCTTTTAGGGGCAGGAAACTGCCTTAGTCCTTCAGTAAAGTGCCTAGCACAGTTTGGGTCCTGTGAAAATAAATAATTGTAAATTATGCTCAGGTGAGCCATACAGAATATAAATAGAGATGTCTGGTTAGTTATATCTACCCATGTGGTTACAGGATAATGACAAGAGCAGCTTGTGTTATTGGAGAGAAAACGTCACAGTTACATTAGGTTGCCCAGGTGAAAATGAGAAGAACCTGTCTCTTTATAATTTATATTGGTCTATGAGAATCTTACACAAGGGGACACAGCTTGCTGGAACAGTGACTGTGTTTGTATAGCACCTAGCATAATACAGTCTTAGCCCCTGAGCAGGACTCCTCGGTGCTACAGTACTAACTCCTAATGCTGTTGTAAAACAGCAGCAATATGTTTGAACTCCTGACCAGTAAAGTGAAATCTGAGAAACGGTGGGATAGACATTTTCAAAAGAACTCCACAAAACTAGCCTTGTGACAAAAAGTGTGTTGCATCCTATACCATTCACAAATACAAACATGCAAACATTAAATACAGCACTGTAATAGGGAACAACAAAGGAAGCAGTTAGACTTGTGTATTTAGTGGGAGTGTTGGCATCTTCCACAAAGATGTGGACACATGAGGGGACAGAACTGGAAATGGCTCTGTTTAGATGTAGAACCTAGCCAATGTGCCTTTGCTTTAACAAAAGGAGGTTTTTTTAAGCTCTATAAATTTATAACACAGACATTATTAAATTGAAATGTGGAACACACTTCTTACTGAAATATTCGGCTTTAAAAATTATGTTACAGATCAGTTTTCCATAATTTTATAGTGCATTTCAAACCAGGGGCTTGGTAACATGTAGACTCCAGCCTTTCATAATATTTCTAATATGGTATCAAGTATCGGGGGTAACCGTGTTAGTCTGTATCCATAAAAACAACAAGGAGTCTGGTGGCACCTTAAAGACTAGCAGATTTATTCAGGCATAAGCTTTCTTGAGTAAAAAACCTCACTTCTTCAGATGCAGCAAATATTTGGCACACTAATATGGTAGTGTCCCAAATATCAATACAGACTTCTTTGGTTCAGGGGCCCCAAACACTCTTAATACAGCCTTGCAAAACTGGTTTCATGCTTTACAAAATTCTCACCCTTACAAAAAGTACTAGAGTTGTACTGATAGTCCCAACACCATCATCATCATAAACTGTGCTATTATGGATCATTATTCAAGAATACTGTAGGTATTTATGGGAAATAAATTTGCTGGTCATAGCCATTTCCCAACAGACTCATTAAAGGACAAATTATCATCTCAGACAGCACCTTGTTTGCAGCTTTTAAGAAAAAAAGCCAAAGACTGAATGAATAAGGAAATAAAACTACACCTAGCACATTTACAGGGCAGAGCTGGAGGTTTGCGCTGTTACTACAGTGCCTCTGCTCTAGAATCTAGTAAAACTGAGCATCCTCCTCTCCAGAATATCAGTTTGGCACATTTCACCTCTAATAAATTCATGCACGAAAAAAAGATAGTAAATAAATACAAATACAGTCATGTACAGTTTTACTGAAATTAGAACTGCAATCCCCTAGAGACAAGGTCGGTCTCTTACTTTACCACTGTCCAGTGCCTAGCACTGCAGCCCTCTCAAGGCTACTGCACTGCTAATAGTTAAATAGAAGATGCCCACGTTTATTTCTGTATTTGTAACTAGGGCTAAGGGCACGCAGATACCGCAGTGATGAGCCAGATCCCTCAGACCGCTGGTTTACAGGAACCATTATTAGTACTCAGCACGTCCATCCTGCCTGCACGGCTTCCAGGCATTGGACGCGCATTAACTAACTGATAACCCGGAGCCCTGGATGCTCACCAAGGAGAGGCTGCAGCCCCGGCTTTCCCCTTACAGCCCGGTGTGTACAGGCTCGCGGAACCCCCCGAGCTTCCAGAGCGGGGGCGCTGGGGGCGGGCCCGAGCTCTGCCTCAGCCTCACGTCACGCCGGGGAGGACCGGGCTGGCCGCGGTATAAATATGAGAGAGGCGGCGCGGGCTGCCAGGAGCAGTGACTGGATCAGGCAGCAGCGCTCCCTTGGCTGAGCGCGGTGACAGACACCAGGCACCGCCGGGGAATCCCGTCTCCCTCCTGGCCCCCGTCCCAGGTAAGCCAGCCGGGAACGGACCCAGGTCTTTGGGGAGGGATGGGGGGAGCTGCCGGGGTACCCCGAGGGCGGGCGGGCGGGCGGAGGCTGTTTCAGCGCCCCAGTGCCGGCGGGGAGATGCGGAGCCTGACGCCGCCCGGTTGCTCTCCCCGCAGCTAGGCGCCCCCATGACTCTGAACCGCGGGGACAAGCTGCGCTACCTGGAGAAGCGGCGCTGCAGCACGCCCTTCGCCGCCCACCAGCACCTGCACCGGCGGAGCATGCCCGTGGATGACCGGGAGCTGCAGGCGTCCGTCCCGCCGGGCGCCCTGCTGGGCGAGTTCTCCCCGCTGGTCCGCTGCACCTCCTACAACCCTGACCGGGAGAGCTGGGCGTCCGACTCCTCCGACTCGGTCATCTCCTCGGGCAGCGACTCCGACAGCAACCTCTACAAGGTGATCCTGCTGGGCGAGCACGGCGTGGGCAAGACCAGCCTGGCCAGGATCTTCGGAGGGGTGGAGGACTGCTCCGATGCGGAGGAGGCAGGTGAGCGGGGGCAGCGGGCTGCGAAAGCGGCATCGTCCACAGCCCTGGCGCTAGCAACTCTCCTCTCCCTGCCCAGACAGGCTGCGAGCCCCGGGCTGAGCTTGGCTTCAGAGCCGCCCGCTTTAACAGTGCCTGGCCTTGAACCACAGCTCTAGTGGGAGGAATTTACATTCACCTTCTGGAGCTGGACATGCAGTGTGTCCATAAACTCCATTTGCTCACAGGTATATCACAGATATACATAGACAAGTAGGGGATATAACACAATTTGTGCTTCAACAAAATGAATGTATTCACACACCAATAGGCTTGCATAAGCATATTACCGTATGAATGCATATTAAGTGACTAGAGTTGATTAACTCAGTTGCATCAATACATTAATATTTGTGTAAAGGTAGCTGATTTGGGATCCCCCTTATGTGCTCTTCTTAGTAAGGAAAGGCTTGGTTTCAGGGCATTATTCTATAGAATAAACAGGCTTTTTGTGATTAAGAGATTAATTTGTTCTATAGCCAAACTTTTTTTTCCATAATTTAATACAGTCCCATTTGATGGTTTAAAAGTTCATGTAACTAATAACATGCAGCTGTTACAGTGAGTTTATCAGATCTTTACAAAGGAGAGCTGTATCATTATCCCCATTTTACATATAGTATTTTTTCCAAATTTGTCTTATTGATGAGGACATAGATGGCAGTCAATTGACTAGAACTGCCCTGAAGCACAGTTTTCAGTTTTGTTCATGAGGAGTAAGTAAATCGAGGCACTTTTAAACATTACTCCAAAAAAAGCCAGACATTATGCTTAAAAAAAACACAAAACCAAAAAAAACCCCTCCCTAAAATAATGAGGGTTCTCGCTAACCCCAACAGCAGGAAAATGCAAAGCTAAGTTTTTAATAACTCTATATAGTTGCGCCTTTGTATTGCGAATGGACTGCAGGAGTCTCTGGGGTGAGACTTCAGTGCATAATATTCTGTACGCTGGGGTACAATCATGAAGTCCTTACTCAAGGCATTCTCATTGACTCAGTAAAGATTATTTTTAAATATATGCTACAATACTGAGGTATAACATGGTGAGTGAAGGATGGAGTGATGGCCTTTACTCTGAATTTACCTACTTTTCTTGGCTTAGGTCAGTACTTGAACACTGAAGCATTTAAAAAAAATTGTTAAATTCAAAATTTGCTAGAGACAGAGTATTAATTTTATATATTGCACATACCATGCAACCGCCTCTGTCACCATAATGAACATATCTATAAATAGTAGATTAGGTATGAACAGGTTTGGAAGCAATAACTGTGGTAAGGAGTCTACCTTAGTCAATCAGGTGTTGTCAAGTGTCCTTATTGCCAAGATTTTTGCAGTCAATGATGTCAAATGATATAACTTTCTCTCTATAGGGAATACGTATAACAGATCGATTATAGTCGATGGAGAAGAAGCTTCTCTCATAGTGTTTGACATATGGGAGCAGGTATGAATAGTTCATTTTATTTATGGGTCATTTGTTAATTGCACAGCCTAAGCATAGTTTCAGAATAAGCTTTCATGGGTTTAAAAAAAACCCTCCCTACTTCACATGCACGCCATGCATCTGAAGTGAGGTTTTTACTCATGAAAGCTTATGCCCAAATGTATCTCTTAGCCTTTAAGAGGCCACCGGACTCCATGTTTTTTTGGATGAAGACTAATATGGCTACCCCCTGATACTTTCACAATAAGATGATTGTGTATGGCTACTTATTGTTAAGTAACATCCTAATAGAAAGTAATAGAGATTCTTTGTTCTGTATTAACTCTTGTAGTTTTTTAGTAGCTAGGTTATTTCAGACCATGTTTAGGGCCAGACTGAACCCCTTACTCCTGCTGCTGAGGAGTTACCCAAACAAGCAGACTCAGTCAAGCCAATGAGGCAGTCCTGTGAGTAGGTGCTTATCAGTCAGAGTAAGGGGGTTGCAGTCTTGCCTATTCCAGGCCTTGATGCAATTTGTGGAAATAGAAAAGCTTTCATTAATAATGAAAAATCCAGAACTGGGACTTTTCCCTCCCAAGAATGATTTAGTAAAATTTTTAATACTGACTTGCAGTTCTTTTATATTACATTTTAAGAAAGCTAGCTGTAGCAGGGTTTCCAAAATCATTCACTTATTAGAATCAGGAACATTTAGTTATGTATTTTCAATGCAATAAATGGTTCCATTCTCTTTTCCTTCTAGGATGACAGTCAGTGGCTTCAGAATCATTGTATGAAAATGGGGGATGCCTATATTATTGTGTACTCAGTGACAGACAAAGTTAGTTTTGAAAAGGCCTCAGAACTGAGAATTCAGCTAAGAAGAGCAAGACAAACAGAAGATATTCCCATCATTCTTGTAGGGAATAAAAGTGACCTTGTCCGATCCAGAGAAGTCTCAGTAGACGGTAAGAGATGCTACTGAATTGTGAATTCAAGTCAAAGTTAATAACCAAGGCTGCAGAGAATCCCTTTCTACTGCAGAAACGGACATGATTTGAAGTCTGGTTCATAAACATTCCATGTTTAAAAAGTTTGGAGCATAGAGAAGCAGAGCTGGTTGATTTGTGACGATCTTTGGCATAGTGTCCTGAAGCCGCAGTAGTAAAGTTGTGGCTTAGAGCTGAAGCTTCAGGGTACTACTGCATGCATCTCAAGGTCAATAGTGACAAAGTCATTAGCCGTCTTCTGGCTGCCCAAGGACACTTATTAAATGACTTGATGTCTCAGTCCTGTTCCTAATGCACAGAGGTACAAAACCCACAACTGGCAGCTCCTGCTGAGGGCAAGACAATATAGACTGAACAATCCTTTCTCCTATAAAGTGATCTCATGATGGGATGGAGATATATTGGCAGGGCAATGTGGGGACGCTTGCCCTTCTTGAGTCCAGGCTGACACTTTTCTGTGTGTTTCAATGTCCAAGACTGTCAACCAAGCATCTACTAACAGCACTGAATCCATTTTTTTAAAAATTCATTTTTATATTCACTAAGTAGAATGTTACAAGATGCCATCAGTACCCTGATGAGATACTAGCTCTTTCAGTCTGGTGATTCTGTCATAGTGTTGTCTCATTCCCTGCCCACTAGCCTGCATAGGGAGCTCAACCCAGGCAACATGGAGCAATAGCCTGCTTGTGGGCTGGTGCTGTGCCCAGAAGGTCTTTATTGCCCCAGTGGTGATCCTATTTATTGGTGTGGTTAACTCTGCTCAAGTTAATTAAATTTACAGCTTCAGGGTCATTGTTTTACCACAGGCTGAACATGAAAATTCATGCTTCAGCAGTGGTGAAAAGTAGCTTTTATCTCTGAAATATTAGAGTTGCAACCTCTTACTGTGGATGCAGACCTCACTACATCAAAGTGACCTATGCCTTCCTGACCTCCAGCTATGGGTCTGGTGATTTGGCCTTCCTAGCAGTAAAATGCTTTATTTGGAACTATCTTAGAAAATTCACTGACTACAGCTTTTGCAGAATGTGGCAGTACAACTGCACCAGAGCTTTCACCTGAAAGAAATGGTGATGCCTGCTCTCTGTGCCTTTTGCTGGCTGTCCTCTTCTACAAGCATGTTTGCACACCTTGTTTAAACTGAACAATAGTGGGCCAGTCTATCTGAGGGACTGTCTGCCTTATGTTCCATCAAATTGGTGGAATTGAGACTTCCAACCCTAGCATGTTATCTTGAAAAGACAGGGGACAGCCTTCTCTGAGGATCCAGCCCATGCAGGGGAATGGACTAGATGACTTCATGAGGTCCCTTTCAGTTCTGTGATTGGAAATATTCATCTCAACATGCATCAAAGTACATTAGTAGTATAAAGGCCGCATTCCCCTAATTAAACAACAACCCACACACCTTAAGTCACACAGCAGCTTTGGATCCCAACACACTTGAAGGGAAAAATCTCATTCTACTGTCATTCACTTGCCTCTCTTTCTGTCTTTTCAGAGGGACGGGCCTGCGCTGTGGTGTTCGACTGCAAATTCATTGAGACGTCAGCTGCTCTTCATCATAATGTGAAGGACCTGTTTGAAGGTATCGTTCGACAAATCAGACTTCGCAAAGACAGTAAGGAAGACAATGCCAGGAGAATGGCCAACACAAAAAGAAGAGAAAGCATAAGCAAAAAGGCAAAGCGATTCCTTGGGAGAATTGTGGCAAAGAACAATAAGAAGATGGCTTTCAAGGCAAAGTCAAAGTCTTGCCATGATTTATCTGTGCTTTAGAATCTTTCAGCAAGGCCAGATGCTGCCCATTGCTTATGAACAAGCATTTGACTTATGAAAAGTGTGGACAAACCTACATGCTGATAAAAATGAGTGACTTATTTGGGAGACTCCTTAATGCCTTATGGTTCATAAGCAAGACCTGGAAGTTGTATTACCATGGGCACTTCAGTGGTAAATGGTTTAAGCATCAGTGTGCAAGTAAATGAACTAATTTTAAACAAGTGGCTTCATATGCCCTCGTTTTCACTGTGTACATTTGTTGCATGTCCTCCTGTCCTGTGGATACCAGAGATGCAAAGATAGAGGATAGGAAGTGAAATATCACCATAAACTTGTCTCCTTTGCAAAGCAAAACTTGAAAACGTTTGTACGCAGGCTCGTACACTTTTTTAGTATAAAATAAGCAATGATAAATACTTTGAAATGGGGGGTCAGTTCAAACAGCATTAGAATGGGAGTTAGCAAAATATATATAGTTAGATACAGAATAAATCATTTTATGAAGTTAATTTGCACTTCCATTAACTGTTACTCAATTTGTTACTTGTTTACATGCAGATTTTATAATAAAGTTATTTCCTGTTATACTATTAGGCTGTGTTTTTTCTCATAGCAAGAACAAAGTGAGACAGCAGTATTTTTCTGCTAGTGTTTACTGTACCAAAAAATCTACCAAGAACAGAGCCTAATTAGGGCTTGTCTACACATTGTCTGCTCAGAAATGAAAGTCCATCTTATTCCAGAATAAAGAAATGTATTAAACTAAAATGGAATAAGTGTCCGGATAAGGAGTTAGTCAGGAACTTTCTCAGCTGGTATAAATAAACTTGAGTAGATCTATGCAGATGTACACCAGATAAGATTCTGGGTTTTAAAAATGGATGTAATTCATCTTGAATCAATAGTATTTGATATAAATAAGTATAATGGATTGATTCTTTTACAGAGATCCATTATACAAAAATAGACCCACTTATTTCACTAAGACTACTCATGTCAGTAAACAGGTGAAGGAACAGGCCCTTAAGGTGTCAAACTCCCATGGGCTTCAACAGGAGCAGGAATAAGCCTGCTGTGTAAAAAGCTTTAGACAGATGCAAGTCTCTGAAAGAGATGATATATTGAACTTCCTGCTGTGCTACTCCTAAGGTGCTTTATGGCCTTACTTGGTTTTTAAGGAGCAAATGACCTTTATTTTCCCCCCTCCCCCATTGGGAACTGTCCTGTTGCAGAAGAGGCAGTTTAGGGAATTTTGAGACATTCTGATAAAAGCCCCAGCTTGGAAGCACTGTGGCTAATATGAGTGACAACAGTCTGGTCCAGAGTGCTGTTTCCACTTAGTTTTAGTGTTTTTTGCTTCCTTATCAATATTTCTGATTTGACTTGTCTAGCTGTTGTCTTAAGTCACCTGTTGCATCAGTTTTAATTTCCAGGCATAGAACTTATTCTCTTATATAAATTCGTAACTCCAACTCTCTGACCAAAACACTCTTCCTGTTCTCTCCTACTTCCCTCATATCCCACATAGCATGATATTCTCAAAAGAGAGCTTCAAACTTCCATGCCCAAGTTCTTGTTTTTACTTTCTCCACACACAGAATAACTAGTGTATATCCATTCCACCTTACTGCTAGATCTTGTTGGTGCTCATAAGCTAAGTGGTTGGGGTAGGTCAATACAAGAGCCCTCCAAGGAAAAGCTAAGTAGTGCAGGAAGAGGAATCAGTGCTTTTGCAGATGGCATTCTTTGTAGTCAATCAAGGCTCTAGAATGGTGCCAGGTACCACTGAATCCTGGGTCACACAAAACCAAGTTATCAAATGCTTGTATAGAGCCCATGACAATCTTCATAAGAGGTGTTAACCTTGGTGTTTTGATTAAAGTCCAACACAGATGATTCCATGCATTTCCCTAACTCTCTCTGTCTCCCTGAAACTTCAACTGAATGCAGTATTCTTCACTGCACTAAACTATGGCCTCTCTCATCTAACCCTGATCAGCAGTGGCGAAACATCTGCATCTATTTACACTAGAGCATTAACTCTGCCGCAAAACATCCCAAGTCACATGGACCTGCTATGGCACAGAATCTGAGCATGTTACTCTTGCACTCAATGCCAAAACTACAAATGTTTTGTGAAGCTTTGCTCTTTTAGTCACCTTGTGCTTTCAGAATGACCACTGGAGGGTTGATAGCCTGGCAGATTTATTCTTTGTTTGTAGGACACACTAGATACAGTTGCTTCACTGAATATGGGCTCTGAATTCCATTTTTAACAAACATAAGGAACGTGCTGCAAGCTCACTGTTTAAAATTTGGGGTCCCATAAGGTACAATGTATTATTGTCCCTTCATGATACAACATGAATGTGGCAGCAAAGCCTCCTCAAGGTCATGGTTAACAGTTGTGCTCATGAATACTGTGCATTGTAAATCAGACATTTTTCTGTATTCATTAATTCACAAGAAAGGATTTTGGACAAGTCTTTAACCTGACATATTTATGAACACGCTGGCAGAGATTTTATAAAATGCAAAGTATTTAATTGTTTATAGACAGAGCATTGTCACATGGTGGAACTGTATGAAACAAACTGAGTTGGTCTAAAGAGACCACGACCAGTCTAATCATCTCCCTTGTTGAAATATGTACAAAGATGCTTATTCTAAATACTCATTGTCTGTTATATTTGTACAGGGTTTCACACAATGGATCCCAATTCATGACTAGATGCCTTAGGTGCTACCAGAATAGGATAATTAATAGTAATTTAATCTCAATTCATTTTCCTGTAACAGAAGAATTGCTGTTTTCTAGGGACAATACTTCTGGGATCAATGAAATACAACATGAAGTTCCTCATGTTATTAGGTAGAACTTTCAATTACACCTACAGGAGTAAAGTGCCTAACTCACTGAATGTCAATGAGAATTGGGTTCCCAATTCTATTAAATGCCTTGGAAAATTCTACCCCACATCTTTGAGTATCAGTATCATCTCTAATTTTTTGCACTTTGAGATCTGCAAATGGAAAGTTAGCTCAGAATGTTATTGTTAGTGTGTGTGAATCTTACGAAAGTTACCAGGAAGAGATCTGCAGGGAGCAAAGTCTTTTGTTTACTTCCAGAACACACACAGCATGGGCCATGGCACTGCAAGCTTCCCTGTACTGCTTTGCCATGGTACATTGAGGAACAGACTTTAGGATAGGAAGGTAATTCAGTCTCCATAACCTTTACTCCTCTGCCTTTTTGCGAACTGCTAACTAGAGAGCCTCTTATTATTCAGTGGTGACTTTTGTGTTGTTGGCATAATCATCATCAACCTCAGCCTGGACCAATCTACATGGGAGGTCCACTTTCTAGACACCACGGTGCAAATAAGTGATGGTCACATTAACACCACCCTATATCGAAAACCTATCGACCGCTATGCCTACCTTCATGCCTCCAGCTTCCATCCCGGGCACATCACATGATCCATTGTCTACAGCCAAGCACTGAGGTACAACCGCATCTGCTCTAACCCCTCAGACAGAGACCAACACCTACAAAATCTCCACCAAGC